>NC_079406.1:21921379-22241379 GCF_029220125.1 Pseudoliparis swirei | reverse complement strand
GCTGGAGCACCCGGAAGCGCGTCCAGCCGCTGTGGATGTTGCGGCCGTCCTTGGTCCACATGATGAGCGGCGGGGGGTCGCCCTGCACGGGGCAGGGCAGCTTCATGGTGCGCCCCAGACGGATGCTCTGCCGGTGGGCCACCCGCTCTGACACCCGGGGTGGACCTGGAGCGTGGGAGAGGGAAGGGAGGGTCATTAAGATGATGGAATAAATAAAGATCTCAAATCAGGTTACAGCAAGTGGAAACAAACAGGTTACTCGAGTGCATGCAAACCTACTATAATGACACCGTTAGTTGTTTTTGGTTCCCAGCAGCAGAAATATAAATATATATAAAAATATATATAATAAATATATATATTTATAAATATAAAAATATAAATGTAATTAAAAACGTATTAATATGGAAGATGTATGTGGTAGTATATATAAATATATTTTGTTTTTTATTTTGTTTATTGTTGTTTTGTTGTTGTTTTATTTTCTTCTTTATTTTATATTAATTTTCTGATTTATTTTGATTTCAATTTAGGATAGGAATTTATAAGCATTTTTTTGCTTCTACCTATACCTTTTCAGTCTTTCTCTTTTGTATATTTTATAGGATAATATTGTATTGTATTTGATTTGATTGACTGAATAAAAAATACAAACAAACAAACAAACAAACAAATATCTAGTTGTCTGGTCTATATCTAGAACTGGGGAGTCCCGAGTAGTTACTTTAGTATAACTAGTGACCAACCATTCTGATCCACATCGGCAGAGTAAAATATGTTCCTGGCTAGGATGATACCAGTCTGTATTTAGGCACATTTTCATAGAGAACTGCAACTTTTAAATGTCAAAGAATAATGAAAAAAAAAGGAATGACTGAATTAATATAAAATAAAGAAGAAAATAAAACAACAAAAAAACAACAATAAACAAAATAAAAAACAAAATATATTTATAGTTGAGATGTTCTATTTTCATACTTGAAAGGGTAAACCTGGACGTGGTAGCCAGTTCAATGCACGGTGCAGAATGTCTTAGTAAGTATGGGTGGCCGCATCTCACCAGCACAGACTGGTCTCACTCTCATCCAGCGTTCATAGCCATAAGGATTCCGTAGGTTTCCTATTAAATCATGAACTGGGACCAACACACACATCTTCCATCTAAGAGGCCGCTTAGTGTTTTCTCCCCGTAGGGACGGTCACGTAACTTGATGTGTGACGAGTAAATCATTTCCTCAACCTGAATAAGCAGTGTTGTTGTCGAAACCTAACTGGGAACTTTCCTGTGAAGACGGTGGTGTATTTTGAAAAGATTGCATGAATATAACGAGCGTTATTACCTTCGCATTCTGAGAATGCGGAAGGTTATGTTTTGATCGCTGTGTATTTATTTATTCATTTATTTGTATGTGTGTTATTCGCATAACTCAAAAAGTATTAAACCGAATCGCATGGAATTTGGTGGGATGATTGGTTATTATCCAGGGACCATTTGATTAGATTTTGGGATGGATCGGGTCAAAGGTCAGTGTCATGAAAAGGTACCAAAAAAGTGGCTGCGGCGAAGGTATGCGCTCTACCGAGTGCCCGTTCTAGTTACCTTCGCATTGAAAATGCGGAAGGTTATGTTTTGATCGCCGTGTATTTATTTATTTGTATGCGTGTTCCTCGCATAACACAAAAAGTTTTAAACCGAATCGCATGAAATTTGGTGGGATGATTGGTTATCATCCGGGGACCATTTGATTCGATTTTGGGATCAATCGGGTCAAAGGTCAAGGTCACGGAAAGGTCAAAATCTTCTTTTTACCATAGCGCGGTCAATTTTTATCCAATTGGCATGCAACTAATGCCAAAATCTTCAGAATTCAATGCCCAAACTTGTGATATGCGAAGGTATGCGCTCTACCGAGTGTCCGTTCTAGTTTGACATGTGGTTGCTGGCTTTCGGAGAGAAACGCGTGAAAAATGAGGAGTAAGATATCCAACGATCTGTTGTGTGAGGAGACGTTGACCAGTGTTTTGAGGGACGGAGGCATTTTGAAATAATCCGGCGTGTAAGCAGCTTCAGGATGCCTCTTCTTCATGCACACGTTGGCAGCTACACTCTTCTTTTCACCATCTCAGAACCAGAGAAGCCTCCCAATATGGCATTTAACGCACAATAATTATCCTTCGACCTTTGAGACGTTTCTAACGGCTTGGCTTCACGTTGACATTTTTATCACAGACAACAATGGAGTCCTCGGGGAGCAAACACAAAGCCGAGCTAATACCAGCCGAGATGCCGCGTCGAGACATAAAATCAGGCGTGACCTTGACCGCGCCAGTAGCCGGTCTACTGTGAAACTGCACACTAGGAAAACAGAGGGAGGCGAGGGAGCCGGCTGATTGACTGGGAAAGGTGGGAGGAAATTGTGGGGAGAAGTACGGGTGAGAGAGAAAGAGAGGAAGGAAGGTAAGAAGAGAAGAAGGGAGGGGTTGAGGGAGAATGGAATTTAAGGGAGTACGTCTGAGGAGAGAAAGGGGATGAAATACAGCCAAATAGGGGAGCGGTACAAAGAAAGACAAACAGGAAGATGGAGAGATGGAAGCAGGAGGAGGTTTAGGAGTTAGCACGGGTCAGTGCAAAGTGAACATCTCTCCTCATTACTCCTCCTGGCTTCAAACAATACCCTCCAAATATAGCAAAAACAACACATGACAGGCCACCGCGTCGCGGACAAAGTGCCCCAATAGACGACAAAAGCCGATTGTATGGAGAAACGTCAGAACCGAGCCGAGCCACCTCTGGGCGGGATTTAAAGGACAAAGGCTGGTTAGATTTGAACAATGTGCCCGATAAAGGCTTATCTCCAAGAATAAATAGGGTCTGATAAAGATTAGAAACATATCAGCTCCAATATAAACATGTGAGTTGAATTTATTGCCCTCTTTTGTCTGGTGCTTTCTTATCACGGCCTGGTACCTTTAAGTTGCCCTTGTGAGAAGAAAAAAAAAGAAAGTGTTTCAAGAAGAGTTGTAGATTTGTACTCTTGAGTTGTTCCATTGAGACCACCGTGGCTTCGCGTGCGGCGGCCTTCCTCAAGGGGCTTCTCAGGCTTCAGAGGAAGACCTCACATCATCGGGCCGCCTCGTCAACTGTCACCGAAACAAAACAAGGAGCGTGATTTATCGCTCCGAGGCGCGGCGGTGGATGTCGGAGGTGAGCGGCGGCGGCGGCGGAGTGGAGTGGAGTCGCGTACGCAAAGCCGATCGTAAAGAAAAGGAGAAGCGCCGACAGGGGTCTCCTCGGCGAGCGCGGGAGGTGGACACAATGATGGATGGACGGAGGGGAAATGTGTGAAAAAGACATTCGTCACACAAAGGGTATTCACAGGAGCCTCTCCTCCTCCTCCTCCTCCTCCTCCTCCTCCCCCCTCCCTCCATCCTCCTCGCTCCTGGATGGGGAATGTGTTCGCTCAGCTGTATGGCTTTCTCATCAGGGGCCCGACAGCTTGCTCCTTCTCTTTTTCAAGCTCCACCTCTTTCTTTCTCGTTTGTTTTTTGTACATCCTGTATATCTCCCTCTATAATCCTCCTTTTCTTTTTTTTCTCCAAGTCCTGTGTCTTTCGTTCTCTCCTCCGTTTGTCCCACCGTCGCTATCTTTTTCCTTCTCTAAATGCCGCGTTCACATTTTCTTTTTCTCTATATTTCTGTCGTCTGCTCTGTTCTTCCTCCGACAGATTGAAATCTCATTCCCTTGAACTCTCACTACTCCCCAGCTACCTCTCTCTCTCTTACCCTTAACCCCTCGCTTCCCAATACTACCTCCACTCCTCCCCTGTCATCACTCCTCTCCTCTCTCTCTATTTTGCTCTCTTACTCCCTGCTCTCTCTCCCTCTTCTCTTTCATCACACTCCTTCCCACCATCCTCTCCGCTCAGTGCAGTTTCCCTTCTTCCTCTCCCGTGTGATTTAATGGTCCCCTGCCCTTTCCAGATCTGCGCGCACACACAACTTCCACGGATTCTTCCCCAGAGGATCGCGAGAGCAAGACCTCGAACTGAACCTCTCAACTTTTTCGACAGTTAACCTCTCATGCGTCTACCCCCCCCCCCCCCTTTCCTTCTCCTACTCCCTCTCTCCCCTATGAAGGGAACACAGAGGAGGTCTCCTCTCCTCACTTCCTCCGTCCCCCTCCTCATCGTCCTCCCCCTTCTTCCACGGTCGATGACCGAAGTAAAGTCTTTTTTAAATCTGTCTCTAGGGGTGAAACTGAAGAGAGTCAAAAAGCTGTTCTTCTCTTTCACGAGACACAAGGTCAGTGTGTGTGTGTGTGTGTGTGTGTCTTTACATTTGTGTGGGTCATTTTTTGCATTAATGCGATGCTACATTTTTGGATGTAAAGCTAAAAACATGCTCGATATCTTTGTGCTGGTGGATCTTTGTATCGTCATGGACTGCCGGTGTCTGCGTGTGTGTGTGTGTGGAAAGGAAAATCAAATAGTTCTTAAACTTTAAACGTTGGTCTGTTGGGTCCGTTTGGGGCTTTACGATGCTCCCTCGCCTGCAACCGGCTCCTCGAGACAATCTAAAGCCCCTTGAAGATTGTTTGTCTGCCTCCAGAGGCACGTCAACACTCTCCGTGCACGCCCTCCCTCTCTTTCTCCTCACGTGCAGGGAGTGTGTAGGTAGGTTGGGGGCGTGCACGTCTGGTATTCTGGAGCCAGCCGATGGGAAAACACAGCCCAGGTCAGAAACCCACTACTCCCACAGAGGCCCAACCCTTCCAGCTCAGAGCTGCACATCCTCTGCAAGGATGGGAGCTGAAGGCCAAATAAAGCAGAGCAGGAATCAGTTCATACATTCTGTTCTTGTCCTGGCTACTCCCAAAAACAACTGCAAATGCACTGCTTGAATTCCATTAAAGGGCACGTTTGACTCTTGGTGAAATATGCTTATTCTTGAGAATTAGATTACAGGATTTATAATACTTTCTTACAATATCTGTCTGTTCAGTATGAAGCAGGAGCCTTAAAACACTCCCCTCAAATACTGCTAACGCTAAATGAAAAATAGTTCTTATAACAGATTTTGTAACACCTGTTATTACTCTATGTCTTACTTTTACATTTTTTAACTAGAGTTCCTATCATTTAGTTGCTTTGGAGGTTGCCAACAGGAATTACAATGCTAGTTAGCTGTGGACTATAACTTGAGTCCTGTTCTTTTGGACAGTTTGTTTACATTTTTTGGCACCAATAAAAGAATGCGGAGTCAGATAGTGGTTTCTGTTTGCAGTGTACCTATCTGTACCTATCTGTACTTATATGTACTTATATGTACCTATCTGTTTCTATCTGTACTTATATGTACCTATCTGTCCCTATCTGTACTTATATGTACCTATCTGTATTTATATGTACCTATCTGTACTTATATGTACCTATCTGTCCCTATCTGTACTTATATGTACCTATCTGTCCCTATCTGTACTTATATGTACCTATCTGTCCCTATCTGTACTTATATGTACCTATCTGTCCCTATCTGTACTTATATGTACCTATCTGTATTTATATGTACCTATCTGTTTCTATCTGTACTTATATGTACCTATCTGTCCCTATCTGTACTTATATGTACCTATCTGTCCCTATCTGTACTTATATGTACCTATCTGTCCCTATCTGTACTTATATGTACCTATCTGTCCCTATCTGTACTTATATGTACCTATCTGTTTCTATCTGTACTTATATGTACCTATCTGTCCCTATCTGTACTTATATGTACCTATCTGTATTTATATGTACCTATCTGTTTCTATCTGTACTTATATGTACCTATCTGTCCCTATCTGTACTTATATGTACCTATCTGTCCCTATCTGTACTTATATGTACCTATCTGTCCCTATCTGTACTTATATGTACCTATCTGTTTCTATCTGTACTTATATGTACCTATCTGTCCCTATCTGTACTTATATGTACCTATCTGTTTCTATCTGTACTTATATGTACCTATCTGTCCCTATCTGTACTTATATGTACCTATCTGTTTCTATCTGTACTTATATGTACCTATCTGTCCCTATCTGTACTTATATGTACCTATCTGTCCCTATCTGTACTTATATGTACCTATCTGTTTCTATCTGTACTTATATGTACCTATCTGTCCCTATCTGTACTTATATGTACCTATCTGTTTCTATCTGTACTTATATGTACCTATCTGTCCCTATCTGTACTTATATGTACCTATCTGTATTTATATGTACCTATCTGTTTCTATCTGTACTTATATGTACCTATCTGTCCCTATCTGTACTTATATGTACCTATCTGTACTTATATGTACCTATCTGTTTCTATCTGTACTTATATGTACCTATCTGTCCCTATCTGTACTTATATGTACCTATCTGTTTCTATCTGTACTTATATGTACCTATCTGTCCCTATCTGTACTTATATGTACCTATCTGTATTTATATGTACCTATCTGTTTCTATCTGTACTTATATGTACCTATCTGTCCCTATCTGTACTTATATGTACCTATCTGTCCCTATCTGTACTTATATGTACCTATCTGTATTTATATGTACCTATCTGTTTCTATCTGTACTTATATGTACCTATCTGTCCCTATCTGTACTTATATGTACCTATCTGTTTCTATCTGTACTTATATGTACCTATCTGTCCCTATCTGTACTTATATGTACCTATCTGTCCCTATCTGTACTTATATGTACCTATCTGTTTCTATCTGTACTTATATGTACCTATCTGTTTCTATCTGTACTTATCTGTACCTATCTGTACTTATATGTACCTATCTGTTTCTATCTGTACTTATCTATACCTATCTGTACTTATATGTACCTATCTGTTTCTATCTGTACTAATCTATACCTATCGATAGCTATATGTACCTATATGTGTACATCTCTGTTCCTATCTTTGATTGGATTACTTTCATACTGAAGCAAGTTGACAGGTTCTGGAGTTATGAGGAGCGTCTTTTGTCTATTATCTCAACGCGGGTTCATGAACATGTGAAGTATTGACCTGGGAAGTGTACTTTAATGATCTAAAAACGTTTGTTCAGATCTGACTGAGTAATGACTCTCTCTCATCGACACTCTCCTCCAGACTTCGGTTCTGGTTCCCGTCGTCACACCAAAGTGTACACCTTTGCCTATTTACACGCTAACTTTAGCGGATAATACAACACGAGTTTAGTTAGAGCATGTGTTTCCTTTGGTTCTCTGCTCTACACACTTCTTGGCATTCTTTGCCAGTTAGCGTCTGAGTTTGTTTAAATCAGAATCGACAATGTTTTTCACAGACATTGAAATGAAGTTGAATTTTCTTGGATGAAAAATAATCAACGCCATAACTTGCTGACAAAGTAGGATTTGTAACGATTTTACATCAGAGAGAGATATATTGATGCCTCCTCTCCTCTTGCCATGGCAACAAAGCATCCAAATACTTTGGCATTTTGAAGTTACAACATTTTTTGTGTGTGCATATTTTGGCGGCGTGCGACAGCCGGGACGCGACGGATTTTTGAGAGCTTGCTTTTGAATGTCTTTAATGTTGCACTGGTCTCAGATTCAGATGCTTCTGCAGAGTCCAACGCAGCGTTAGTGTTGGCAGGGGAGCAAGACTGGAGAGAGAGGGGAGAGCCGAGGAATGCGTTTGATGGAGAGCTGAACAGCGGGACGCAGCGCTGCCGTACAGTACTGCGCACGGCAGAGGTGTCTCTGTGTGTGTCTGTGTGGCTATGTGTCTATGTGTGTATATGTCTATGTGTATGTGTCTATGTGTGTATATTTATTACATTGTTTTATATATATATATTGCAATGATGTATATTCTATTACATTGTTTTATATATATATTGTTAATACTTTCTTCTTTTTTTTGTGTGGATATTGTATAGTTTATTCTCATTCTTATTCTTTTTTTAGTCTGCTACTGCTGTCGGGTGTTTTGCACATAAGAATTTCACGAACCGATTATACTTGTATAAAAGGGGATGTGACAATAAAAACTTGAATTGAATTGAATTGAATATGTCTATGTGTCTGTGTGTCTATGTGTCTATGTGTGTATATGTCTATGTGTGTATGTGTGTGTCTATGTTTGTATGTGTGTCTGTGTGTGTATGTGTGTATGTGTCTATATGTCTATGTGTATGTGTAAGCTATGTGTCTATGTGTGTATGTGTGTATGTGTCTATGTGTCTATGTGTCTATGTGTGTATATGTCTGTGTCTATGTGTCTCTGTGTGTATATGTCTATGTGTGTATATGTCTGTGTGTATGTGTCTGTGTGTATGTGTGTATGTGTCTATGTGTGTATATGTCTGTGTATCTATGTGTGTATGTGTCTTTGTGTATGTGTCTCTTTGGGTCTGTGTGTCTATGTGTGTATGTGTCTATGTGTATGTGTGTCTATGTGTCTGTGTGTCTATATGTCTGTGTTCATGTGTGTGTCTGTGTGTCTAAGTGTATGTGTGTGTGCGTGTCTTTGTGTCTATGTGTGTAAGTGTCTATGTGTATGTGTGTCTATGTGTCTAAGTGTATGTGTGTGTCTTTGTGTCTGTGTGTAAGTGTCTATGTGTATGTGTGTCTATGTGTCTGTGTGTCTATGTGTCTGTGTTCATGTGTGTGTATGTGTGTATATGTCTATGTGTGTATGTGTGTATATGTCTATGTGTGTATGTGTGTATATGTCTATGTGTCTATGTGTGTATATGTCTATGTGTCTGTGTGTCTATGTGTGTATGTGTCTATGTGTCTATGTGTCTGTGTGTCTATGTGTCTGTGTGTCTGTGTTCATGTGTGTGTATGTGTGTATGTGTCAACGACTGTGTCCTCAAGAGGTCTTCATCGTTGTTGAATCAGCTGAGATTGCCTCTGGTGCTTCTGAATAATCAATATAAGAGTCAATAAAACAGCCACGCTTGTCGGTGCTCCCTCGATGTTCCTCAGTGAGTTCAAACTGACCCACATACCCGTGAGTCGGCTATTGACGCAACACTTTCACTAAATCCCTGGAATCCCAAACTGTTATGTTTTTTTATTCTCTTTACAACCCTGAATCCCGTTATCACGTCAATACTCTCTCAAACCATTATCACCAGTGGGATTACGACGTCATGTTTCCATCAAACTGCTGCTGCTGCGACTGATTTGACCCGCAACGTCTCTTCTTGCACACACTCTCACACATCCAGGCCTTTGTTTGGCCCGAGGCAACAGACAGACTGATGGGTACACATTAAGTTGTCTTCTTCCGCTCCGCGCACACACACACACACACACACACACACACACAAACAGATACACTTTCTCGTTCTGACCCAGCCACTCCCACCCCAACAATAGGACAAC
Source organism: Pseudoliparis swirei (assembly GCF_029220125.1). Classification (NCBI taxonomy): domain Eukaryota; kingdom Metazoa; phylum Chordata; class Actinopteri; order Perciformes; family Liparidae; genus Pseudoliparis; species Pseudoliparis swirei. Next base: position 22,231,978 of record NC_079406.1, on the reverse strand, counting down.
TGCTGCTTTACTCTGTCCTGACAGCTAACACTAGGCCTGAGGCCGGGGAGGATACACAGACACATCATTGAAGGGCTACATGACACACACACACACACACACACACACACATACAATCTAAGGCTTACACTTGTCTAACACACGCACGCACGCTAAGGAAAATCACACATCGGCCACAAACACTTTGAGGAATCTGCTGAGTGGCTGGTCTGGCAACCTGATCCTCCGAGTGACACACACATACACACACACACACGCACACACGCACGAATAGGTGTGAAACCTTCTGTTAATCCTTTTTTCCTCTTAACCTCTCAATCAGATATTTAAAGGCCTGACAATAGAAATGTGATTTGTTCTCTCGCTCTTCCGTTCTCTCTCTCTTTTTACTTTCCCCACCTCCTCCTCTCGGTCCGCTCCTTTCACGGCAGCTTTACTAATAGCTGGTTGTATTGTTTTACCTTTCCCTTCCTCTGGCTGCTGCACCTGTCTGCTTTCCACTGGTGGAAAAGAAAGAACTTTCCACAACCTGGACTAATCCTTTGAGAATATTTAAACTCAAAGCCTAAATTAAAAACAACACCTCACACACAAAGTTGGATATAACATGACTATATAGTCACGCTGTTCCCTCAAAAAACAAAAGGTGTGTGTTTACATTTAATTTGAATGTGCAGAAACCAGCGGTGTGAGGAGAAGTTCTCCTGTTGGGTTTAGACTTGTCCAGAGCAATACAGTCGCTCAATTTAAGACCTAAAAACTAAAGCAAACAATGAATCATGTAAATGACACGCCCAACCCAAATTAATGGACAAAAGATTTATGAAGACGATTAATTCGACTAGCTCGAGGGAAAAGGAAATCACGGAAACAAGCTGAGCAATATTAAGGCACTATGAAATTAAGATTAAATTGTGTGTCATTACAGAAGATTGCTATTACTGTGTTATTACTATTAGAGCAGTCTTATTTATGATCTCAGTATCTAAACACACTAAAATGCAATTTTTTCTTCAGCGGTCTGCCAGGGAACATGTTGACGAAGCACTGGAAGCAAGTCTCCCCGCCAGGCTGCCCTCCTCTCGACATCTTGGTGAACTGTTGACTCCCGTGTAACAGTATTCACCTTCATGCACCTCCATGGTCGTCCTCCCTCCGGAGTTCATAGACCACGGTTCATTCATACAGAAACATCAAGTGAAAATGCTTTTCAGACCTCCAATTCATGAACGAATATCGACCTGTGACGCTTCCCAAAAAATAAACACTGCGCTGGTTTGATCTGGTGAGGAGAAGACGGAGGATGCCCGGCCATGGGAAAAAGTGAGTGAGGCTTTTGAGGAAAACCGAGACCGAGAACATAAAGTTCTGCTAACCACCAAAAACCGGAGGGCGGTTTGAACCGGGGACATTCTTTAAAAGCTTATAAAGAGCTTTACAGAAGCCGCATCATGCACTTGTGAGAGTGTGTGTGAGCGTAATAACAACTTGTTCTCATTATTTAAATGCAGATTAAGGAAAGTGAAGAAAGGTACAGTAGAAGAAGAAGAAAGTACAGTAGAAGAAGAAGAAGAAGAAAAAGAAGAAGAGTTCCACTTTGAAACTCCGGTCTACTGAGGAAAAGTGAAGAAGAAGAAGAAGAAGAAGAAGAAGAAGAAAAAGAGTTCCACTTTGAAACTCCGGTCTACTGAGGAAAAGTGAAGAAGAAGAAGAAGAGGTGGGGAGGTATAAAGAGAATGATTCCCCACAAACAGCTACCTACTAATATTTGAGGATTTACAGGTGAGCTGCAGAATGAAAAATAAAGTGACATTTTAATGAGTACCTCGGGTAAAAACCGTAAAAGAATCTACTTTGCTTTTCATAACCTTGTGTTGCTTTACAGTCTGTGAGACAAAACAAAAGAAAAAAATATTGACAGAGCGAGAGACATCCTAAACGGTCCATTAACAACTCGCAGTCATGACTTGTTGAAAACCGATCTCGCTCGAGAACCAAGACACCAAATTATTTTTTTTCCCTTTTGCTTGTGATGCGTATTAAAACGTCCCAGCTGTCTCCCGGCATGACAGAGCGTCTCCACAACATCCCCGTGATGAGGTTTGTTCTTACATCACGGATCAGGTTCAATCTCACTGTATACACTTGTTAGATCTCAACTCTCTGACCCATGATGTAAAAAGAGAGGCCTGTCGGATCACATGAGGGGATTTGTTCTCGCAAGATGTTTCGTGTCACCTTGGTCAGATAATACATTATTATTGGCAAAATAGGGATTAGAGCTTCCAGGGATAAAATAAAACTACAAGAAGGAGGGATGGAAAGTGGAAAGAGAAAGTAAAGGTGAGCGGGAAAAAAAAGACTCAATGAACGAGGAAAGCAGGCCAGCTCCGGGCTGAAAGTAGGTCAAAGGCCACAAGTACTACTCGTGTTCAGCGTATGGAGGCTCTGGACGGACTGGGAGCCGACGCTCCACTGTAACACCCTGTTCTGTTTCTCCTGTGTTCCGTGTCTCCTATGTCTCCTCTGTGTCTTCTCTGTCTTAATTGTTTAATTCCCTGCACCTGCCCTCAGCCACTCTTGTCTCGTTACTGTCTGATGTCGTACACCTGTGTTTCCCCCCTATATATTGTGTCAGTCTTTCCCTTGTCTCCTATCGGATTGTCGTCTATAGTGTCCTTTTCCCGTCGTCCGGTCCGTGTTTTTTTTTGTAAACCGTTTTGCCTCATTAAAGAGTGCCTTTTTTTGTTATTCGTATTCCGTCCAGCCTGTCTCTCTGCACCTGAGCCTCACCCCGTCACAAGAACCTGACATCCACAGCCAGTTACAGAGGAGGATGACTGTATTCTCAGTTTACCTTCATCCTGAGTCACTAACGCTTAGGCGCCACATATCGAATCTCAGAAATAAGTAGAACATCTGTGGGGGTTGGCGATGAATGTCGCGGTCGCATCTTTAACTCCAAAATCAAGATTTCAGATAGCAAAATGATCAAGTGTGGTGCTTTGTTTTAAGAGTTAAGTGCTAAACATTTTTTTTTTTAAAGAGAATTATCAGACACGCAGATATGGAAAGAGCTTCCCCGTTTCCCTCGAGCAAACCTTCCCCAGTGACCGTAAAAGTCAACGGCGAAGTCCCTCCCCAACGCGGCGGCAGCGGCAGGTGTCGCGTGTTGTACGTGAGGGATCTGAGGTCGGGGTCCAGATACCCATCCTGTCAAAGTCAGGTTGTAGTGAGCTTCAGTACGCCCAGCGGAGAGCAATGACCCCCTGAACCAAAGTCCAATTCCAGCCACCTGTGTGTATCTCAGCGACATGCCCACTGCAGAACAATCATCTGGATAGCGAGTGTGTGCTGTGTCTTTAGTGTGTGTCTGCAGAGCGCCTCGTGCCGTACAGATAAGGCAAGACGTAGTTGCCTGCGAGATAAGAAACGGTTAACAATCCTGAGTGTGTGTGTGAGAGATTGTTTGTGTGCTGGTGTGTGTGAAGCCAACCGGCGTCCTCGACCGGACTTTTATCAGCCTTTTGGAGGCAGACGCTGTTACTCATTTGCAACAGTGATAGCACGCACATGCACACACACACACACACACACACACACACGTGGTACCACCACCTGCTGTGGTCCACTTCAGTGATAAAGAGGTGCATATTTGCTGAAACTATTGACATAACCCATACAAAGATGGAGACATGGTACAATGGCGGGAAAGAGTCGGGCTTCGTAAACACCTTCATTTATATTTGACTTCCGGGCAGTTAAATAATTGCAGATAAGATATAAAAGGCTTGAATACAAGGAGGTGACCCTGGAAGGCCAGAACAACAAACACCGTTCCTCGTCTGTGCAGCCCTGAAGCTCTACACCCCCCCCCCCCCCCCCGCCCCCACCATTTATTGCGCGGGCGCCTGTCGACGGCACACCGGCTCCGACGCTGCACGTCCTTTGCGTCCGCAGCAGTTAGAGATGTCGCGCTGTATACTCAGATTTACTTGAGTCTGGCATCAAATAAATACATTACATGACATCACATGTCATTGAGCAGACGCTTTTATCCAAAGCGACTTACAATAAGTGCATCAACCTCGAGTACAAACTAAGAACAACAAGAATACAGAAAGTAACATTTCCTCAACATAGTCGAACTACAAAAGTACCATAATAAAAGCTATTTAAGTGCCACTGAAGTGCTAATCTGTGTTTTAATCCAGATATAGTCGGAGAAGGTGTGTTTTGAGTTTCCGGCGGAAGATGTAGAGACTTTCTGCTGTCCTGATGTCAGTGGGGCGCTCGTTCCACCAATCAGGAGCCAGGACAGCAATGTCACGTTGCAATGTGAATGTTGACGAGCGTCGCGCTTCAGGTTACCTCAAAAAACGCGTTCGCTTTACACCCACGTCTGGCAGCGTTTTCAGGCGACGCTTATTGGCTCATCATCTGAAGAAACGTCGCCTTGAGCTCAAATTGGCTTTTATTTCTGTGACTTTGGTTTCCTAGGTTTTTTGGCATCGTAACTTCATTTAATTATGCCTTTACATTCTATAATTAAAGTAAGTACAACTTTATTTGTACGGCACTTTTGAATAAATAATGACAGTAAACAAAAGCAGGAGGAATTGAGGACAACAGTTCAAATGAAGAAACCTATCCTTCACACACACACTCAAGCTGCATGTGATAAGTCAGTATTGTTCTGTCTTCCTCCTCTATGTTCTCCTCCTTTTCCTCTTCTTCCTCCTCCTCCTCCTCCACCTCCTCCACCTGTGTTTTCTGCTTCACTTGGTGGAGAGTCATACATTCCAAGCATGCAGATAACACACACACACACACACACACACATTCCACACCAATCCTCAGCCGTGACTAAGTCCATTTGTTCAGCTCAGGTCACTGTCTCATTTTAGGCTACTTCGTGTGGGTGTGAGTGTGTGTGTGTGTGTGTGTGTCTCGGTGCATGTTCTTAACCTAGATTCCTCCACGGCTCCATGCTGATTGACATCTTAATGTCTCCAAGTCTTACGTAAAAGGAAATTAAAAAGCGCTAATTGACGAAGACAAAAATACAACCGACTTACACAAACGTCAAAGTGGTGACATTAATCTTTTAATAATACAACAGTTAATACACTTACACCGTGTGCACGCAGGTACATTAGTCAAGAGGGGGAGCCCTCTACACAGTTATGTTAAAAGTAAGACTCAGTCCCTCCCTCTGTGATCGATTTGATCGGTTATCAAATCGTTTGATTGCGGAACATTTACGCTCCGTGCATGTTGATAACTAGAATGGGCACTCGGTAGAGCGTATACCTTCGCATATCACAAGATTGGGCATTGAATTATGAACATTTTGGCATTAGTTGCATGCCAATTGGATAAAAATTGTCCGCACTATGGTAAAAAGAAGATTTTGACCTTTTCATGACCTTGACATTGACCTTTGACCCGATCGATCCCAAAATCTAGTCAAATGGTCCCCGGATAATAACCAATCATCCCACCAAATTTCATGCGATTCGGTTTAATACTTTTTGAGTTATGCGAGTAACACGCATACAAATAAATAAATAAATAAATAAATACACGGCTATCAAAACATAACCTTCCGCATTTTCAATGCGAAGGTAAACATGTCTGAGAGCTACTCGGTGGATTAAACCTTATATTTGGGCGGCTTAGTTCTCCCTTCACTGTTACCAGTAGACCCAAAGGCGATGAGCCGTCTCACTTCTACACGCCTGGCACATCGCTGCGTAAAGATTGTCGATTTCAAAATGCTCTAAAAAAAAAGTGGTCAAGTCCAACGAGCTCCACATCAAAAAGGGTGACGGAGAGACTCACAGTCGGACTCCTCATGACCGTACGATGCTTTTGGGAAACAAGGCCCAACTAAAGGTCTGTCAAGAGGCCTGCTTTCACTCACTCAACACTTTATGTGAAGAAGAAGTGCTAATATCCTCTGGTTGAATCATTCCTTTTACAAACTACATGTGTGAAGAGGGCGAGGCAGGAACAGCACCTGAGAAGTGCTGAGTGATAGTGCTGATTGAGACACACACACACACACACACACACACACAATCCCAGAATACAACGTGAAATGAATCAGTCAGCATGTCACTTGTAACACTTGTGTCAGCGTGGACTAATCTCTAGTCTCGTCATGTTGTCTTCATCTTTTGTCCTCGTGTTCCTCTCATCAGTCTGTCGAGATGTGTTCGTCAGGAGCTGGAGACATCCCACGCGTGAGTCGTGATACAGGAGTCTTTGTAAGACTGATGAGGATGTGTGCATTGTAATTATGAAACAAGCAATATTTGTGCAGCAGCGGGGGCGGGGCCTCATGGCCTTCTCATACCTCATAATCTATAAACTGATAATACTGTACAGTTTTTGTTTGACAATCTCAATCTGTAAAGTGAACTATATGTAAAAATACACAGGGCTCTTACACATGTTGACCAATGGATTTCCAGGACTTTTCCAGGACTTTAAACCAAATTTCCATGACCAAACTGCAATCTCGGTATAAACATGAAACAGTTAGAACATGTTGAGCATTGAGAGCGCACGCCGGCTTATATTTTGAGCGTCTTTCTTTAAATAAACATATTAATTATTTCAAACTCGGCGTAAATGAACATGTGATTATAACACATTTCCATGACTTTTCCAAAACTTTTATGATTTAAGTTTTTTCCATGACTTTTCCAGGACTGGAAATGACCATTTTAAAATGTCATGACTTTTCCAGGTTTTCCATGACCGTACGAACCCTGGTTGAGTTGTAATCGAGGTGAGGACATTTCTGTGCAGTATAGGAAATTGTGGATGCGATGCATTGATGCGCATTGTGCTTTCATATTGTTGACAAGTGAATTGTAATTGAATTGTAATTTGTCTGACATGTAGTAGTGAATAAGTATTGAGTATGAATCAAGTAGCTGTCCACTGAAAACCATATATTTGGAGATCTTACATTATTTTGACGAACTGAAGGATGACGTGTTCCTCTGTGGCTGCTCCCTCAGATGAATACACCATACACCCACTAAATTATCTGAAGAGTTCACATTGTCACAAAGGCCTGTTTTTTTTCTCATAAAAAGATACGCAGGTTTAACCTTAACAGGAAGGCTAAAATAAAAACACACGAGCTCCAGGCACCTCAGAATTCGACATACTTTCAACCCCTGAGAGCTACGTACACTACCCAACACTTTACTCTCAATTAAAACTAAATGCGGTAACAGCTGCACTCCTAAACATCCACTGATCTGAGAGCTCCCCACCCCCCACCCACCCCGCCCCCTCTTCTCCATGCTCCACAACGTCTCGCTGGCTTCCCCTAAAAGCTGCGACAGCACAACAGTTAAATCCCAGAAAGCAGCCCGTAAGTACCTTTGTTAATCACGCGTGGAAGAAGAGGCCCGTTGTGTCCCTGTGTGACGACGGTGCCGGCACAACAGAGGGATTACCTCCGGGTAATAAGTACGCTGAGCTGACCGGTGTGATGAAGGGCCATGCAGTGGGAAATAATTAACAGTTAACTGGTCCGCGAGCCTTTCAGCCCGACGTCAGCACTGTCTGGTTACAGGCATTAAGGATTCATGTTATTTCACTGCGGCTGGAACCAATATCTGGAGATACTTTATTTTTCATGAAGATCTAGTCCATGTTTTGCTTTCTACTTTGTGAAAAATGTCAGTTATGCCACTCATGCTATTCTCTGGTGCCTTTTAATGTATTCACAATAATCACACCATAATGCACTGTCTACTTTGGCTGGAATCCTGAAATAGTTGCACCACATTGTGTCAGAGCACACTGGCGAAGGGGTTGTGAACTTTTGGCTTTTGTCCGCCAGCTGGAGTTCTAGCTTAATGCAGACATTTGTGTTACATTAAACCATTTTCAAAGTCGAGTCAAGTCAGTTTTATTTCCCGTGGCCGCGACTCGCTTCAAAGAGCTTTACGATCTGTATATAGAGAACGGGTAAAACAATAGGAAACCTCAAGAACGGTTCCTCTTCCAGTACGGACGGACAAAAAAAAGAAAATTTCCGAGATCTAAAGTGAAGAAACCAGAATGGATTCACAGCAGTTCAATCGACAAATGATACCGCCAAACTAAAAGCACCAGTGGCTTTGATCAAAACACCCTCTCCTCCCACACCTTTAGACTTGTGGAATTTGAGGAGTGAGGGGAGGGTCCCGTTTTGTATGTACAAAAATTGCAACAGTGAATGCCTTCCAAGAGAATGAACACCGTTATCCTCATTGCTAAAGCATCTCTCCTCTCCGTGACGGAAGATTTTCACTCCACCTTCGAGAGTGGACGTTGGGAGCGGCTGTGAACAATCGGCAGGGCAGCACGTTGTAGAAACAAGTTATTTCCTATCTTAACTCGACCCTGAGAGATTTCCACAGTTCTTCACACATTTCACACGATACCTACGAATTTAGAGACAACAAAAACAAGTCTGTGTCTGGCCGCACACAGTCACAGTCACCAGTGTGTATGTCCCCGCCAGAGTTCCCGTCTTCTCGGAGCCCACCCCCACATCTCTCACAGTCCTCTCACATTCCCCCTGCAGTATGGATTCCACATCGACAGCTGGCGCCGTGGAGACGGTCCTGTGCGTGTGCGTCCCCTCATGTGTGGTGGTTGTCAACTTTATGCCATGTTTTAGGTTTTTGGTCTTTGGCAGCCACAACAAGGAAAACCACCTCCGAACTGAACCGTTTGTGATCCCGAAAACACTACAGCCAGTGGAATACAAGGAACAGGAATGATAATGATCTCGCATGTTCCTTCAGAATCCTGTAACGTTCTAAAGGCGAGACTTTGGGCACCAGAGACTGCGTCCGTTTACACTGACGTGAGTTACGAGCTCAATCCGTCAAAGCTAGAATCTTCAGCTACAGTTTACGAAAAGTATTTCCTAAAGCTGTCGGCCTTAACATCCTGCCCCTGATCAGCCTCCACTTCCTGGGGTCAAAGGTCATCTGTATGTCTGACAAACAGCCAAGGAGAGAGAGAGAGCGTGGCTGACTGTCCATAACATGTCAATCACATTTGAGACGAAGGTCATACTGGTGGTATTTTTGGTTTAGGGTAGCCTTTGGGTTTCTGTCCTCCTGTCTTTCACATACAATACGACACACACACACACACACACACGCCGCGCCTGAGTAATGTATTGCACCCCCCACAAGACCCAATGTGACAGACCAAAGCCCAAAGAAAACAAGGGTCTGTGTCTCCTGTCCCAGCGATCACCTTTCAACATCTCATTTGTAACGGGCCATCAGGAATAACAGCTGGAGACTGTGTGTGTGTGTGTGTTTTTGTGTGTGTGTGTGATTGTTGGTGGTTAAGGGGGTTGGAAACACTCTGATTGAAAGGTAGACAAGAGAGAGAGAGTAACCAATGGAGACAAAGAGAGTGGCAGAGGAATTAAACCGTCAGAAAGCGAGATAGAAAGTGACGGCGAGAGCAGACGGAGACGATGTAAAGCAGAGGACAATTAGCCCAGACACTCGCGAAGACCTCCCTGTGGACTCCGTTTACTATTGTGATCCTTTTAATTGAAGATAGTTTCAGTTAAAAACCTGTGACAGCGAAGTTTATTGACGATCCAAAGCCACATGGAACATCTATATCAGGGTTCTTACACATTTTGACCAATGGATTCCCAGGACTTTTCCAGGACTTTCAACCAAATTTCCATCACCAAACTGAAATCTCGGTATAAACATGAAACATTTAGAAAAGGTTGCGTATTGAGAGCGTACGCCGGCTTATATTTTGAGCGTCTTTCTTTAAAAAAAATATTAATTATTTCAAACTCGGCGTAAATGAACATGTGATTATAACAAATCTCCATGACTTTTCCAAAACTTTGATGATTTAAGTTTTTTCCATGACTTTTCCAGGCCTGGAAATTACCATATTAAAAATTCCATGACTTTTCCAGGTTTTCCATGACCGTACGAACCCTGCTATATGTTTCCTGTATGGGGTAAAGGAGACCTTTTCCTCTGTTTTGTAGTAGTGTCAGTGAATGGGTCCTTTCATTGAAATACACACTGCTTATTTTCTTTTTAGGAATCTGTTTACAGACTCACTGCTTCCACTGTAATTTCCATCTCAAACATATCTGTTGGAAAGTTAATTTGTGGTCACAAATTTATACACAAAATAAATGTCATCATCTCTTTTATCGTGCCCCTACTACCCAGATTGAATGTGAGTTAATTAGGTGTAAATAATATATTCACGGTAAAGATTGAAAGTTCCACGTCTAATAAAACGCATGTGGTGAGCCATAAAAAACACAGATGGCGCTCAATGGGCCCCAAATGTCATCAACATAGTTTTATGTGTAAAAACCCGCTTTGTAAATTCAGAAACTTTTTTCTGCATTTTATTTTGTATGTGAGTGAGCTGGTACACCTGCTGCAGCAGTTCAAGACTGGCAAGTTGTAAAACTGACGCACAATAAGGCTGCGATATAGAAAACCCCACCGATATCATGGGTGTCAATAATTGTTGATGTTAAGACTCGAATACAGATTTAAAACACAAATATATTCCACTCAATATATTTTGAATTCTTACAAAACATGCACAAATCCTAAGTTCAACCCTCAAAACTAAGATTTTCATTTCAGAGATAACATTTAAAATCTGTTCTACATTTAGGGGGGGAAACAAAAATAGAACCGAATGATTGAACGTGTGAATGTTTGGTGATTCTGTCTCTGACACACGACGAGGTTACTGAACAGAGACGGAGTGAGACGCGTGGAGGAGATAAAGGAGAGTGTGTGTGTTGTCCTGTGGGGTTCCTGGTGTGTTATTACAGTCTCCTCTGGTGCTGCCATGTGCTTTCTCTGACCCCCCACCACACACACACACACAAACCCTCCCTGACACCTCCCTCATCCACTGGCCGACCTTTGACCCGCAGTGCTGTAGCGTTGACCAAACATACCCCAACCCCACTGAGACCACAATACATCACTGTGGCGCCACGACCCACACCGTCCGGCAGAGACGGAGATGCTGCAGAAGAGTCACAGAAAGAACTCGGAGACGCTCGGACCATGCAACGTAGACAAATTTGAAAAATCGGCGACAATAAATATCTACAAATTCAATTTAAAGCTAAATACAAGTACTTTCAGCCACTCAGTACCAATTCTACAAGGTAATAACAGGGTTCTTACACATTTTGACCAATGGATTTCCAGGACTTTTCCATGACTTTAAACCAAATTTCCATGACCAAACTGAAATCTCGGTATAAACATGAAAACTGTAGAAAATGTTGCGTCTTGAGAGCCATCGCCGGCTTATATTTTAAGCGTCTTTCTTTAAAAAATATATTAATGATTTCAAACTCGGCGTAAATGAACATGTGATTTTAACAAATTTCCATGACTTTTCCCAAAACTTTGATGATTTAAGTTTTTTCCATGACTTTTCCAGGCCTGGAAATGACCATTTTAAAATTCCATAACTTTTCCAGGTTTTCCATGACCGTACGAACCCTGTAATAACACCATACGTACTAACACTGGCTACAGATATTGCTCACTTTCTGACTTAAACACACAATATGATGCTGTTCTTGACATTTCAACATTCCACTGTTTCCTATCTTCTCCTGCTGCACCCCCTTCCTAAACACACGTCACGTCTTCACATCCCCGCAACGCCACGTCAACCCCCACCGAGAGCAGCCAGGCAGCCCCATCGCTGCCCCACCATTAGCAAAGTTTAAGCAAACATTGACTTTATCTAAATGAGGGCTAATAGCCTTTAACATTAACGGGCCTGTAAAACTGGGAGAAGGCGGAACGGGGCGGGGGGGGGGGCGCCTCCTCAGGGTCCTGCAAATGGGTTCATGACAGAGTTGTTTAATGTCTGAGAACAAAACAGTCATGTGAATGTTGTGCGTCGAGTTATTTCTGACAGGACGATAGCTGAAGCACACATCTCACTCTCCACAACACTCACTTCTGAAATCAAACTCAATGTACGATAGACAATAGAAGAAGAAAAATGGACGAGCTGAAATAAGTGGTTTGGACTTTTCTCTGGCGGGCCACAGCTCGACTCGTCCAAACGAGACAACATCTGGCCCCGACGTTAAGATTTAACAAGAGGAACTGAAAGAGTCACTTGTGCCTTTTGAAGTGTCCCTTTGTCTGTCAATTACAACACAATCCACAAACACACACGTGTGTTCATATTTCATTTTTTCTCTCATCTCAAAAGGATACAATGATGACAGGGAGCATCGCAGTGATAACAGGACGTGGTTAGAAATAATAAATTGGAGAAATACATGTATGTTCTCATTGGGTTTTTAAGCGCCATCGTTGCCAAATCTAAAAGCAAGTTGAAGTCATTGAAACAAACGCAGTTTGTTGCTCTGGTCCCAACGCTCCGACACTTTTCTAAAACTCTCACCCGGGAATGCTGATGATAAACGTCCCTCCTCTGGATCCGGCTCCTGGCAGGCAGATGCTCGCCACCATTAGGCTGCATAATGGTTATCAGTGTGTCAAATGGTATTTACGATAGCGAGCTGTGACTTAGGACGCGCTGCACGCTTAAAAAACAAAGGGGGGGGGTTACTGACGCGAATCTATAGAGTGTGTCTGTTTACAATGAGGTGAAGTTGTGTGTGTTCGAAGCATCTGTCTGTGGTTGTTTACTCTACGAGGCATCGAGATGCTCCACTCCTCCTCCATGACGGGACCACAATTAGTTCACACGATGTAATATCATCATGGTTAGTCAGTGCTGAACACAGTGTGTGTGTGTGTGTGGGGTGCAGACTCAATGTGGGTGTTGTTTAAACTTACAATAACACGATTCATTAAAGATGAACCCCTTTTTATTCACTGGTCACTAGGGATGCACCGATCTGATCGGCGCCGATCCATATCGGCCGATATTACCATTATCGGTTTTGATCGGCGTTCTCAAAACGGCCGATCAGATGACGTAACATCTGCGAGAACTATCAGAGACGTTTCAATCGCGGCGCAACGGAGACGATGCGCCCGGCGAGGGCCGCAGAGTGAGAGGTCCACGAGGGGATCCTCACCACCGAGCGGCGTCCCCGTCCCCCGAGTTGAATCTCTGGGTCAACTCAGCCGACTCTCACATGTCTGAGGCTCTGAGCCCCTAGAGACTGATGCTCACGGTAAACACATTCGATCGGGAGCGCGCGAGGGTTTTGATAAAGTTAGCGGAAGGATTTAAGTGACAACATCCGGTTTTGCAAAGTTAGCGGAAAGAACCACGTGAAACAACATCCGTTTATCAAAATAAGATGACGACAAATCATACACGAACATATAAAAGTAAACAATGAACTGATTTTGTATCTTTATAGATCGTTTCTGAGATTTAGCTTAAATTATGCTAACAGTAAAACATTTTTACTGTGCCAAGGAAGAGTTTATAAAAATAAGTCTGACTTTTGTATGTTAAAAAAAGACCTGTAAATAGATTTCCCCAAGAGTTCCAGGAAATGAATAATGCAGATGTGTTCCATACATATCTGAAATCCCCTACAATAGCAATCAAACTATTTTAATGTCTCAATTAGGACATTTTTCAAAGTAAAAGTCCTAAATGTTTAAGGAAATCGGTAATTTCTTTAATGTTTGAGGTGCTTTATATATGTATTTCCTCATAGTCCTAGGCAATAATGCTACACAATAAATAGAATGCTTCAATCGACACCGTGATCGGTGATCGGTATTATCGGATCGGCAGATACTGATTTCAGTGATCGGTGATCGGTGATCGGCACCAAAAACCTGATCGGTGCATCTCTACTGGTCACCTCTAACTTCTTGTCAGATGGTGGCCTGTGCTTTCCATACTGAAATACTCAGGGAGCTTTAAGTTATCACCGGATTTCAATATTCAATGATGGGGGGGGGGGGGGGGACGGACGGATTTTAAATTACATTTCTGGCTGTTTAGAGATAATTGCGAGATTAATTAATAATGAAGATAATTATTAGTAGCAACCCTGAATCATACCCTGCCAAAATAGAAAATCACATCTATTCTATCCAAAGCACTATGATAGTCTCTTTCTTCTATGAAAGACACTATGATAGTCTCTTTCTCTTTCTCCTCCTCCTCCTCCTCCTCCTCAGCCCTTTTTTACAGAACCACAATTCTCTGCCCATCATTGTTAGTGTTAGCATGCTAATTACATCATTCCTCAGTAATGAGAGTGGGCCAGGAGGGCGGTTTGTGGGCTGTGTGTGTGTGTGTGTGTGTGTGTGTGTGCATCTCTGTGTTAGGTGTGTGTCCCGTCCTCTGGTTGTATACGTCCTCGGCATCTGTGTGTGCGGTTGTTTAGGCTCCTCGTTGTCTTGTCGTTCTTTTGATGCGGCGTGTGCGTCTCCGTTTTGGCAGCTTCAATTTTCGAAAGAAAGACGCATTTTAAACACGCGTGTGGCTTCTTACACGCGGTGTAACAACAAGTGAACCCTCTCATCTCCTCTCCCCCTCCCTCTGGATGATGGGTGGTCTATATGGCACGGTCGCCCGGAAAACATGAAACTGTTTAGAAGCCAACCGGGAAAACGATGTACACAAACCCACACTCGCCATCTATTTCCTCGACGGCCTTCTCTTCCCTGCCGTGAGGACCGGGGGTCGAGCATCGTAAACTTCAATAATCACATCATCATTGTCCTCTTTACCGCGCCCCAGTTGGTTAACCGTGAAGCGTTTCACAGCTGGCTTACGTAAAATACCATTTGACATGCTGATAACCATTTGACATACACGTGGCATTTCACATCACATGCACATGTAATATGTGTGTGTGTGTGTGTGTGTGTGTGTAGGGGCCAGCAGAATCACAGGCATGCTCTGACCAATGAACAGATTTGACATTTTTAGTGCATTCCAAGCGCCTAACGTTGGTATATTCTTCCTCACCTGCCGCCTTCCTCATCACCGACCCCGAGAAGGCAACAGTTTACATCGCTCTTCCTGCGAGTCCCTTCATGGAAAGGCAACATCTGCCCTTCGATAAATATTGATAAAAGCTGGAGAAGAATGCCCTCAAATGAAGCTCATTGAAGTCAAATGTCACGTCAAAAACTCACATGTGAACCAATGCCTCATTTCCACTGCATGGTACTGCTCGACTTGCTTTTTAGTATGTCACTGCGCCAGAACCAAACGTATGACCGAGTGTACATTCTGAAAAGAGTTTTAAAAATACGACTGATCTATTTTGCTTATTATTTCGTGCGGGACAGGGGTGCGCCTCGCATGGTGCCGCTCTGGCGATGATTCTCGGACCGCTCAGCGGTCTCGACGGAGGTGATGCCGAAAAAAGGACGAGGCCTAGATGCTATCCAAAACCGTAAAACATTAAAAAACACATTAAAGAACTTGTCTCAGCTCAATGTTATTCGGCTAACATGGAAGAATGCTAATCTCTCAGCTGCTCAGTCTCATGCTCAGCTACACACACACACACACACACACACACACACACACACACACACACACACACACACACACACACACACACACACACACACACACACACACACACACACACACACACACACACACACACACACACACACACACAGAGGCCCAGACGCTGGTGGAATCAGCGTGGTTTATAATGCGACTCGACATCTGCTGTGGCAGAGGCTGCTTCCTGTTCTTTCTCTTTTCCTGTTTTTTCCCCCCTCTTTTTTTCTCTCTTCACCTGCATCTGTGTCTCCTCAACTGTCTTTCCTGTTCCAGCCCTTCATCTCCTAATTTCTCTCTTCATCTCTGTGTGTCGCCAAACACTCGCAGTGGAAAACCGCCTCCGGCGCCGCCTGACGCTCCGAGGACACCCGGGGGGAAAAGCAGCAATTTTTTACAACTATTTGGTCTTTCTGGTATCTATTAATTTGCCATTAAATTAATCATTTGGTTCTCTTTTTTTCAACACATTCAGCTATTTCCTAAACACAATCAGCCACCGTGCAGTTATGAAGGAGCTGGATTTACGTGGTACAATAGCGGCCTCACAGTTACCTGAACCGCGTGTGCAACGGGGTCACATGAGGCCACAACATGTTAATGATTTTATTTGTTAATTTGTAATTGTGTTATTCATTGTTGATACAGTTGCCCTCAGTAACGCACCTCTGGTACGCATATTTCTCTGGGACATCTTAGTCGTCACCAAGTCACTCATAAAAAATTTATCAGTTATTTGATGAGGAAATGAGGAAAATATTTACTGCATTCTAATATTATTTTGTACTTAAATCCTGTAGTTTGTAATTATGAGCTTGTTTTACTTTTTATTACCCGATTTAATAAACCAAATTGTTCTGGATTCATTCTTCACTTGGCAACCTGGTTGCAAATTGGCAAATACGGTAGAAGTTCGCGAGCCAGTGCGGTCAGATCTGGGGCTAAAATATGATATTATCTGCATTGTTCGGATTTATTTAACCCTCCTGTTACCTTTAGGGTCAATTTGACCCCATTCAATGTTTAATGTCGGTGTTCTTTCGGGTCAATTTGACCCCAGGCTGTTTTTCACTGTGTCAAACATATAAGAAATATCAACTTTTTTATATATTTAAAGGGCTATTTAGGTAGTCAACAAACAAACATAAAGTACCTCACACTTAAACTTGGAAAACAATATTAATTCTAATAATTTTCTGGAGGTTTTAATTGCTGGGGTCAAATTGACCCCGAGGGTAAAATATGTCAGTAAATATAAAGGTAACAGGAGGGTGAAACATTGAATGGGGTCAAATTGACCCAAAGGCAACAGGAGGGTTAAATAGTTTGAGTGTCGTTTACCTGCACAGTCTCAACTGGCTAAAGTCCTGCAGAGGGACCGGGACACTTGTGAAGACCGTTCGTCTTCCCAAAGCTGTTTCACATGCTCTTTGAGGTAGTTGTGGTATTTAGAGGCTGAAGTGAAACATTTTCTTTCCTCGACATCGACCGTCCAGGTGCCACGAGGCAAGGCCTCTTCCTTCCATCTGCACCGTAAAGCAGCTCGGTAGATGACTGTGGCTGTGATTGGCTCCTCTCAGGTCGAACCGCTTCATCACGATCTGACGCATCTGTGTGTAACTAGTTGCAGTCTCGAGCAGAATCGCACTGCTGTCGTTTTAGTGTGAATTCTTTGAGGAAAAAGCAGCAACATTTAAAAAGTGCAACGCCAAGTATATCTGCTGGTTGATAAACAGCAACTTCCGGTGGAGCCAATATCCCTGCAAGCATCTCATTGATTTTCCTGAACATTGTGCAGACTCATTAATGCATGAAATGTTCGTGAAATAGAACATTAAGCCGTGTAACCCTGCCAGTTAATCTTCCAGTCATACAGAAATTGCAAGATCACGCACATAATCATGAGCATTACCGATTATTGTACATAAGTTCAAGTTCAAAACCACAAATTCACAATTGCATGGTATGAACATCAGACCACAAACCATAAGTACACCCAAGTCCTGTCTCAATGTTTTTCAGCTTCCTCTTCACAGTCAGTGTTAGACATGAAATGACGACATAAAAAACCCCTCAAAATTAGCAACCGCAAATCATTTCCTCTTGATTTCTCCAGTGTTCATACTGTATTTTAACCCAGCGATAACAACTAAAGTCTAACCATCATGAGGGGAAACTGCAGTTCCCAATAGGTTCATTAGGGCATCTTGTTCCCTGTGTCCTCTTCATGATCTCCTGCCCTCTCGCTCACACCCCTCTAATCTGTTTCCTTCTCTTGTCCATTTCCCCCTTATTCTTCCTCTTTTTTCCCCTCCCTAGTTTCTTTTCTCCTTCCTCCCTTTCCCACTCTTATCATCCTTTATTGCTCCAGTCGTCCTCCGTCATGAGTCCCCCTTTCCTCTCCTTCACCCTACTTCCTTTCCTCTCCTCTTCCCTTCCCTTCCTCCCAGCCTTTCCCCCCTCGTCCCTCTGTCTCTCTCCGCCGCCTGCCCCGGTTTCATTGACAGGCTGCAGGCGGCAAAGGGGGAGGAAACGCTGTAGCATTTCAGAGCAAACAACATCCCTAATAGGCTAATCTAATCTCATCTCTTTGCGGTCTCTGGGCCTGTGTTTACTTTCGGGCCCCGTGTCTGCACGCTGGCTCGGCCTCGCCTCGCTGAATGCAGCTTTGTTCCCGCTGAAAAACTCATCATCTGTGTGATCTCGGGAACGGGCGCCAACTCCACAGCCGTCTGCCTGTAATGCCTGCATGCTGGGAATTGTCCTCATCTATGAGCAGCGTCTGTGGCTGCGCTGGTTTGTTAGTGTCGTTTGATTTCATTGGGAGAAACCTACTGAAGCACTGAGGGGCGCCGCTCTGCATCTGACCCTGACCACCAACCTCCCAGTGGGCTGGCTACGTTTACCTTTTCAGTTGAGATACTAAATGTTCCTCAGCAGCAAACAAGGTGGTATCGGTGCAAAAACAAGGGAGAGACTCCCAGCCTCCCACTACAAGTCTCAAACTCCCAAGAATATCTGACAGTAACTGAATAACCAGTCAGTCAAAGGTTCACTGACTATCTAAAGAGCAACAAAATCCACCATGTAAAGTTCAACCAAAGACTAATGTCTGCAGATATTCCAAAATCAGAGCAGAATGGACAACAGAGATGTTGACGAAGCAGGTTATTAAAGCAGATTCCACACACCAGGGGATAGAGAAGTCCTCCCAGCTTTAATGCAGCGGTGGTGACTGGAAACACAGTCGAAGCAATGTAACACCCGGTTCTGTTTCTCCTGTGTTCCGTGTCTCCTATGTCTCCTCTGTGTCTTCTCTGTCTTAATTGTTTAATTCCCTGCACCTGCCCTCAGCCACTCTTGTCTCGTTAGTGTCTGATGTCGTACACCTGTGTTTCCCCCCCTATATATTGTGTCAGTCTTTCCCTTGTCTGCTGTCGGATTGTCATCTATAGTTCCGTGTCTTTTCCCCGTCGTCCTGTCTGTCGTATCTGATCCTGCCTGCTTCGACCCTGCCTGCCTGCCCTGACCGACGATCCTCTGCCTGCCCCTTTTGGACCTTGTTTTTTTTGTAAACTGTTTTGCCTCATTAAAGAGTGCTTTTTTGTTGTTATTTATATTGTGTCCAGCCTGTCTCTCTGCGCCTGAGCCTCACCCCGTCACAAAGACCTGACAAGCAATACTGCCAGCATGTTTTAAACAAATCCTCCTGATTCTGGATCAGCAGTGTGACGACAATAACGCACAAATAGCACATCTCCAGAGGTACGGCCTCGTGTCGGGAGCAGGGATTTATCTCACGGCCCCCCACCCCCCATCTCCGTCGGTGAATTGGTGACTCACCTCTGGCAGCGCTGGACATCAGGACCACCTCCAGCATCAGAAAGACCCAGAGAATCTCCATTAAGGTTCGGGAAGAAGAATTCTCAGCCTCTTTTGTCTGAAAGGAAATGAGAGACGAAAGAAAAAGTTACTGGAGATCCCGAATTATTGTTCACCACCTTGAATGTTCTCGTATATATCTGTTTATAAATCATCGATTAATCAAAACTGTTAGCAAAGTCTGATTTATTTCAAATATCCTGCAACCACATTAATTATCTTATTTGATGTTTTTTTTTTATTTTTACTTTTGACTAATTGCTACCAAAATAGCTGCTAGCGCAAAGGAATTAAAACTATTATATCAAGTGGCTGACAGCTGTTGATCATCTGTGTAAAACCTGCCTTGAATTTCAGAAGAGACCCAAGTGGGAACAACTTGATCGGAACATAATCAAGTTATTCCTTCATAAAAGAAAGTAAATCTGAAAGTCTGTAAACCTGTAAAATTCTGTAAATCTGAGCAAAACCGAGAGACTGTGTTTTTCTTATGACACATGTAATTCCTCTGCAGATGTTTTAAAATCCACCAGGCGAAAGTTGCTCGAGGTGGATGTTAGAAGGCAAGTGTAAGAATACATGCACACAAAGTTTCAACTTAATCTCCTCTGTTCAGTGAATTCTGCCCTCCGGACCTCGGCAGTCAGAATAAAACAAGGAGTTCATCACTGGCCGCACACGCCTACAAACTCTGTCCTAATGCTGTGGCACAGGAGCAGAGGTTTGATGGAAGTCAGACTATTTTTCCCACAGATTTATTCGGTCCACCTGTCCATATGTCTTTCCTTACAGTGGTTTTAATCTTTCTGCCACAAGAATTCCTCCCCGAACCTTATGAGATCTTATTTCAATACTTCACATGCTGTATCTTTGATCAGCATCTGTCAGCGTCGGCGTCTCGGTTCACCCGAAACTGCTACACACTTACTGTAAAAGCGCTGGATAATTGATTTAAATTTGTGGCAACGACCAGTGCGATTTCCACAGATCCAAAAGTCAAGTTTGAAGTCACATTCGGATGCGAATACATGAGTTCTCACTGAAAGAACCCTCTTTATTCACTAAATACGCAATAACCATCATACATAGCGGGCTGTACATTAGTAAGTGAAAGGTTATTTAAGGAGGAGAGCCTGCAACATGTGATTGTTTGCATTATGGTGATCCCCAAATGGCTCAATAATTGACATATATTAACAAACCTGGATCATAAACCCTGTTCCTTACAGTATGGCATGTCTACTTCTCCCTGATGAAACCACAGGTATATGAGACTATCTCTAGTTATCACTAGTTATACTTCTAAAAGGCACTTGTGCACGTGCGGTAGGTAACGTGTTATAACCGTTACTTATACTGTTACTGTTCTTCACGGAGCTTTGAGGAACAGCCTCGGGAACACAATCGACTGCACAGAGATATGTTCTGCATTCAAACCTCGGCGGCTTAACGGGAGAAGAACCGAGAATGAAAAGTAATCGAGATAAACGTTCACGTCAAACTAACCGTACAGCGCGACAGACAAGCATGAAGACCCCGCGGAGAGGTTTCATAAACACATACTATATATATACATATACATGAACGAGACGTTTCCTTATTAACATATTCAGACTTACTGTAAGAAGTGATGAGGTATCCGCGGTCTGTTACCCTCTGGTGACCTGCACGTTGACCATGCCGTTCTCCCTCCAAGGTTTTTCTATTTATTTTTATGACCGCGATAACTTCACCCGTGATTTTTTTTTTAAACCAAAATAATTCACCGGCGTACAGAGACGTGTCTGTCACCGAAACGCAGACTTGCAGTGAAGGAAGTCGACTCTAACCGAAGTGTTCCGAGTGGGCTGCGAGTACCGATAACCAAAGGAAAAGTAAGATATCTCGGCTAAGGTCAAACACGTGAGACTGTAGTATTTCTGAATGACAGTAACGCGCTCGAGGGACACCACTCACGGAACCGGGGAAGGAAAGAAAGAGGGAAAAAGACAAAGCGGCATCTGCACGACCCGTTTGTTCACGTAACTATTTTAACACAGTTATCTATGAAATGAAAAACTGAATACTATATCCACATTGCCTCCAGCAGCGGCTCCGCCGTCCAAAAGTTCAGCCCCAGGCGAGAAAACAAACTGCGTGGACTGACTATCCGAGTGCAGAACTTTCAGCCAATCAGAGGGCAGGCCAATCAGAGAGCGGACCAATCAGAGAGCGGGAACGTGTTGGACACATTTGGAGCGGTATAGTGGGTAGAGGAGGGGGCTTCATCTCAAATGAACTTTTATCATATGTTAATAAACAATACCGATAAATTATGTAGTTATATATCATAATAATAATAATAATAATAATAACAACAATAATAATTGTGATAATAATAATTATAATAATAATACTATTATTGTCATAAATAGTCGTAGTAGTAGTGGTAGTATTTTCTATTGTATTATATGTCTGAAGTCGAGCGCTTGTACTGTAATTTCAGTCCGCGAGATGTCGCTCAAAGTAACATTATGGACCACCACCGCCCCCACGTGGCATTTAGACGTTATTACAGCTCCATTTCTTTTACAAGATGAAGCTCACTTACTGTGTGTGACAGTAAAATGGTTCTTGTAGATGTCCTGCAGTGTTTATGGAAAAATATAAGTACTTGTCTTGATAAATATAATAACTGATAAACTGATTTGCACAGGTGTTTAAGTCTGGCTATGTCAACAAATAAATCACATGCACAAATTAAGTTTGTTTTCGTGTTTTGTCCGATTACAAAAAAGTCTCCTATGTATTATGAATATGTTGAAGCTGTGAAGGTGTCCTGTATGTATTTTGCAGGGGAGTAAAAAGTCAGCGGTGGAAAGTACATTTACTTAAGTACTGCACTTAACTAAAATGTTGAGGTTGGTATTTATTTTACTACAATTAGAAGAAAATATTATATGTTTTACTTCCCTGCATATATTCAAACACATTAGTTACTAGCAATATAACATAAAATCAATAATTTAATTATGGTTTATTATGATGGATAAGCTCTTGCTTAAATCCACGAGCTATGTGGCAGGCCTTTATTGTAAAAATAAAAAGAGACTTCTGTCTCCTTTGCAGTGCAGCTAGACCGGATTAATGTGTCTCTGTATCTTTGTCTGGGCTTGATATACTGTTTAAGTCTTAAACAGTATTAAAACAGTTACTGTTTTAATACTGTTTTAATTGAGAACAAATACGACACACGGGTTTGCCTCCTACTTCCCAAAATAAATACTGTTCCTTCCATCTTTCCTGAAAGATGCGACCTTCAGTGTCAACCTTCCTCTTTTTTGAAAACGACATATCGATCAGCACTACCGGGGCTGCTTCAGCTGAGGCGGGAAGAAGCAACAGACCAACAGACAGATTCCACCGAAAATGTAAAAAAATTATATAAAAATAAATAAAATTATTCTCCCCTTATCACCCGCGGACCGGGTGTGACGTGCAGTCGACAGATTCCACCGGGAAAAAAAATGAAGAAAAAAAATGAAAAAATAAAAAATAAGAATAATAATTCTCCCATTATCACCCACGGGCCGGATGTGACGTACAGTCGGGCCGAATCCGGCCCTAGGGCCGTAACCCTGGCACCACTGGTTTAAGAGTAAGACATCATGTGATATTATCAAAAGTTTTGTTTTAATATGGAAATCATATTGACCTTGATTTTTCTATTATATTTCACACTGTAGCGCAGTAGAGCCATCTCCTGGTGGTAGGACGAGCCGTGTGTGTTTGTGTGTGTGTGTGTGTGTGTGTGTGTGTGTGCTTGTTATGTCTACCTGTGCAGAGAATGAGTGTGTGTGTTATAATCTGGGTTTCTTTGAGTTATATTTGGATAGCTGGCCTATAACTTTGTTCCTCGTGTGTGTGTGTGTGTGTGTGTGTGTGTGTGTGTTTCAAGATTCCCCATGACACTTTAAGACCAACAGGTGCCTGTCTCAGTAAATAACCTGACCACATGTGGAGGGAACACAGGTAGTTCTCGTGATGTCTCCCGTGATCTCACTGTCACTCCTGTCCTGTTATATTTATACACAGACATTGAACGTAGAGCTTCTGTCTCGGCCAAGCCACGCCTCCTGTCTGTATTGTGTGTGTGGTGGGGGCGTGGTTCCAGACTGAGCTCCTCCTGGCTCCTTGATTACACCAACTTCACCTGCTGAAGCACCCAAGCTGCCTTCAATTAACTAATCACCCTGCTATTTATCTATCCCGGTTCCTCATCATTTCCAGTGCGCTGTCTCAGCTGACCTGGTAGTGACTACGCTGACATCGGAGATGCAACTTAATTAGTAGTGATGGTGAGATGAAGCCTCATGAGGCATCGAACCACTTCAGCCAATTAGTTCGAGAAAGGGTTCATTTCTCGAAGCTTCATGTGCTCACGACACCACCTACTGTCCTAGTGCATAATCACAGGCAGCTGTATCTGAACCACATAATGTGATGCATTGAATTTTTGTGTCTGTTATGGCTGTTGGGAATGACTATGAATTACAAAAATGTATGACCAAATCATTTCTGTTCATACATTATCACATATGTGCATAATAAAATATTTTTTGAATGTATTCTGTGTGTAAATGTTCCCAAAATGGTAGTATCATATGATATGGCAGGTTGTGTAATAATGTTATTATGTCACTTTAGGAAAATGGCATGGGCTTAAGCAGGCAGAGGACAGTGAACGTGTGTGTGTGTAACTAGGAAGAGGGGACTGAATATGCTTGTGTAACTTGGACAGTGATGTACAGGACAAGGGACATTTTATTCATTTTTATTGAGAAATAACAGTTTCTCAACAGTTCCATCTTATCACCTATCCTTCTCTCCTAACTCTCCAAACTATCTCTCTCTCTCTAAACTTTCCAAACTCTCAACCAACAACCCACATGTTGAATGGAGCCTGAGGGGTTTATATTGCTGTCAAACCTCCCGGCAATATCTGAACCACTTCCCGAAGCAGTCACGTGGTACAGCCGGGCAGCGAGGCTTCGGACGTCATCATTTTTGGCTCCTCCCCTAAACGAAGCAAGCCTCGATACGCGCTTCGAGGAAACGCCCCCTCCATTACTCGACACACGCTTCGAAGCGTCGGCACATCTCGTAACAACACTACTAATTAGGCTCCCAGTGACTGATGAAGTCAGTCCGAGAGGACCCTATTGAAATTGTTAGGATTCTTATAATTCCGCTTTTTATTTTGCTACTTTGACCGCATATTGGGGGTACCTATCATATCCCAAAACTCACCAAATTTGGCAAGCTTGTCAGGCTTGGTGAAACTAGACGTATAGGACCCCGAAGGCACAATTCGGCTTTGAAAAATTGCTCAAACTTTGACTGGCGACGCCCCTAACCGAGTATGTTCAGATGACTAGATCTTTTTTATACATGTCCACTTGGACCTGCTCTACAAAAAAGCCTCTAAGACCCGTAAGCTCAAATACAAATACAAATATTTTCGGCCTATTTGAATTTTGTGAAAAACACATAATTCGCAACTTCTCCTACACGCTGGGTCCGATTCATACCAAACTTTCTGGCGATCATGATTGAAGCTATATCATATAAGATATTTCATTTCTTTTAAATATCTTAATGTGTTAAGCATCTATGGTAGTGATGGTGAGATGAAGCCTCATGAGGCATCGAACCACTTCAGCCAATTGGTTCGAGAAAGGGTTCATTTCTCTAAGCTTCATGTGCTCACGACACCACCTACTGGCCAAGTGCATAATCACAGGCAGCTGCATCTGAACCACATAATGTGATGCATTGAATTGTTGTGTCTGTTATGGCTGTTGGGAATGACTATGAATTACAAAAATGTATGACCAAATAATTTCTGTACATAAATTATCACATATGTGCATAATAAAATATTTTTTGAATGTATTCTGTGTGTTTAAATTTACCCAAAATGGTAGTATCATATGATATGGCAGGTTGTTTAATAATGTTATTATGTCACTTTAGGAAAATGGCATGGGCTTAAGCAGGCAGAGGACAGTGAACGTGCTTGTGGAACTAGTAAGAGGGGACTGAATATGCTTGTGTAACTTGGACAGTGATGTACAGGACAGGGGCCATTTTATTCATTTTTATTCAGAAATAACAGTTAGTCAACAGTTCCATCTTATCACCTCTCCTCACTCTCCTAACTCTCCAAACTATCTCTCTCTCTCTCTAAACTCTCCAAACTCTCAACCAACATCCCACATGTTGAATGGAGCCTGAGGGGTTTATATTGCTGTCAAACCTCCCGGCAAAATCTGAACCACTTTCCGAAGCAGTCACGTGGTACAGCCGGGCAGCGAGGCTTCGGACATCATCATTTTTGGCTCCTCCCCTAAATGAAGCAAGCCTCGATACGCGCTTCGAGGAAACGCCCCCTCCATTACTCGACACACGCTTCGAAGCGTCGGCACATCTCGTAACAACACTAATCTATGGCCCAACGGACATTTTAGGGGCGTGTCTTGTTTTTTAATGCTCATAACTTCAACACTATTGGGACAAAAAATTCAAAACTTACAGCATATGTGCAAAATGTATCCTGGAACATACACAGCAAATTTCGTCCAATAAATGCCCACTTTCTTTGATATTGTTATTAACTATTGTTATTAACTATTGCTTTAACTCATCCAATCTTTCCCAAAAAAATCATGCATGATGCCAGTCAAGGCCTGAACACATTCACATGAAGAAACAAACTAATTTTTATTGGAACACATATTAAAAAGTAAATTAACCATAATCTATTCACTTTCACAATAATCTTACCCCCTACGGCTGATGTAATTTCATCTAATCAGTAGTGCAGAGTGATAGGTGCTTGCCTACTCACCCAGAGACCTGTGTTCGATTCCAGGCTAAGGCAAGATAATGTTATCATTTAAAAAAAAAATTTATTTACATGACGTGGTCTACACTTCACTTAGAGAGACATGGTGCATGAATATGTTCACGTAGTCAAAGCGCCACCTAGTGGCTCAACTGCACTTGCTTGAATCTGCCCCAAACTTGTCGTGCTCGTTAGAAATCACGGCCTGATTATATCGGCACGCCTAATTCCATTCTTAGTCAAAGCGCCACCTACTGGCGAAAGAAAAAACACAATATATGACAAACGGCGAAAAGTCAGACCGGCGTGCCCTGCGTCCTTGGCCGAGCGGGCCGGCGTCCCGCCGGCGCCCCCCGACCGGCGCTGATGACCGAGGACCCGTTCATCGCTGCTCGCAGCTTTAATTGTGTTTGCCTCTCCTCTGACCCTTTCTTTCTTGTTCTCACGTCCATCCTCCCGGTTCCCAGACATGCGTATACCTTTATTACATTAGAAAAATGTATTAATCCCCACAGGGGAAACTCATTTGTCACCAACAAGTAATACAGACAAAAGATAGACACAACAGACAAGAAACACATGACAAGGAACAAACAAAACCAGAAAATGTCCCATAAAACGTGACTAACAGAAAGTTGCTTAATCTAAAAAAAATTGAAGCTGCATTAAAAAACCGAACCGCTGCTGGGACCTTCTCAGTCGCTCAGTGGAACACCGAGTCGTCCTAAGTCGCTCACTGAATGAACTTCGGAGTTAATTAAAAACACGGTCATACATTTTTTTAAAGTAAAATTATTTGATAATATTTGAGGATAAGTAAGTGTAACAGCTAGAGATACCTGGCTTGTTGACATATTGTGGGCTAAAGTTCTCTTGTTTTGAGGCCACTAAATCAAAGATTTGTATGCCTCTAAATTTCACTGGAGTGAGATCTAGTGACATCTAGTGGTGAGGCTGCAAATTGCAAGCAACAAGATACTCCTCCCCTCACCCCTCCCTTTCCTAGTGTGTTGGAGAACTACGGTAGGGATGGGTATCTTTCGGAATTTATTACTACAAGGAGCCACTGTTATCAAAACTCTGTTCTTTTTCATGACCAAAATAACTTCTTTTAAAAAACACATAAATAATTGTAAAAACAAATAAATTCTGAACAGAATTAAAAGTTATTTGTAATTTAGATATAACTAAATGCAAGGTAATATTTAGTATATAGGTCACTATGTCTGACGTTCCACCAATTTGGAAGAATCTCGGTTGGTCTTGCAAGATAGTCTTAAAACATAGAGGAAGACCCTCAGTAATGCTGTAGCAGCCTACTACTCATCAATAATAGAGGAAAGTAAGAACAACCCCCTCGGTAGAGCACCTTATATAAGCTTCTATCAGGCAATATTTTTTTTTTAAACTCCCAAAACTTTTATTGTCATGCAGATTATACCCAATTATATCTAGCTGGTGCTGGCTTGGAGGCTTGATTCTGGTAAAACACAACAAATACAACCGTTATTACACTTTACCTATCCAACATTCCTTATATTATATGGCAGTGTAATGCACATTTAGCATATTGTCTTATTGCTGTCTTATTTGAAACATATCTCGTTACATTTTCAATCTCACAAAGCTCAACTCGCCATCGCTGACCTGCAGCATTACTGATGCCAGGTAATCCTATTCAGACACAGCGTCTCCATCTTTAACAGACAAAGGCCACACCATCGCGATGATTCATACTGGGTTCATTTTCTTTTTTTAAGTAACAGGGGAAAGCTTGGAGAACCCCGGTCGTTGAGACTCAGGCTCATTGAATACTCCTCTTGTGCTGAAAGAGAGAGAGAGACAGGGAGAGAGGGAGGAGAAGGACAGAGGAGAAAGGGTTAGTCACACCCATATAGGCTTAGACAGGAAATTGCCTTGGGAAATGAGGCGCGGTCTTTGTTCCCCTACTTAAGTTGTGCAACTTCATCAGTTGTGATCATCAATAGTTAATACGTCACTGCAGCACTCCTGACTAAAATTCCTTTTTCCATATTCAGTATGGATTATTTATATCATTTCATATTTCAATCTCATACCCGGGGGTTAAAGTGCACCACGACACCGGATCTTAACTGGGACTCCCCATCGAGACCTGGCACACGGACTGCATCTTCTGTAAATTCAATTAAATTTCAATTCAGTTTATTTTGTAAAGCCAGATATCACAAATTACAAATTTGCCTCAGAGGTCTTTACAATCTGTACACATGACATATCTGACCTTTGACCTCACATCGGATCAGGAAACAAAATCCCCCAAAAATGAAAAAATCCTTTCTTGGGGAAAAAAGGGAAGAAACCTTCAGGAGAGCAACAGAGGAGGATCCCTCTCCCAGGATGGACCGGACAATAGATGTCATGTGACCAGAAGGAGTTATTACAGAGTTACAACACATTCAATGAGTATGACAGAGTGTATGACTAGTTGGTAGTAGGCATTCAGACATCAACGATCCATCAGGCAGATGGAGGTAGAGAGGGGGAGTGGGCGGAACAAAGAAATCCACAGTAATTGTATTGATACATTGATTAATTTCCCCGCCCACCGAAGCCACAGAGAGAATTCTCCCTGTAGGGAAACGGGCAAACCCTCAGCCAGACTGGAAGCCTTGATCAATCAATGGGTCGACGTCAAAAACACGTCTTAAATACGGCTGAAGGAAATTTACGACAACCAGGAGCACTTAAGATGGGTTAAAGAGTCATTTAATACAGCCATCTTTACAGCAATGATTGGGTTTAACTGTGAAACGCAGCAGCGTGTTGTCTATGGCGGTGCTCCAGCTCCATGGCTTTGACCACTGTGTTTTATTTCCGCATCAGGAGACGCCAGACTGAACTCTCCGGAGTCTCAGAGAGTGTCTGAGCAGCTGGGAAATGGGCTCACTGAAATACGGTTTTAATGCTACCTGGAAAGGAGACCAACTCAAAAAACAGAGAAAGGAAACAACGTTAAACTGTCCTTCCCAGTTGAATTCATTGGACACATTATTTATTTTTATTTTTATTTGTACACAAGAAAATTGTATCTCAGAAAATGTACCGATTCTACTGTAATACTTTGAGGGTTTATGTTAAAAGTGAAACGATCATGACAGAAGGTTTTTATTACTATGTGTGTAATTTAATTTCCATTATTATTTAAATTCTTTATTATTTAAATTCTTAAATGTAATATGCCCAGCTATTTAATATAATTGTATTGTATATATCGTAAAAATGCTTGCTGCTGCTACTAATAAAGTCCCCCCTGGGGATGAATAAAGTATATATAATTAAATTCTGTTTATTTTATACAGCCCAATATTTCAAATTACAAATTTGCCTCAGAGGGCTTTACAATCTGTACACATACAGATACTAATGAGATACTAATCTAATCTAGTCTAATTACAACTTTAGATGTGATATTGGATAAAAAAATTTCAGCACAAAATATTATGTAAGATAAATTATTACGAATTCAGAGCATTCTTGTCAGGGAGCTTTGATGCGGTTACATTGTGTGTTTCCTCCAGTAGATGGAAGCAGAGGGCTGCGTCAAGAGAATACAAATACACACGTTGTATTGTTACGTTTTAAGTGCTGCTAAAGATTTAAGAACCTGCTTTTCTTCTCAAATCATCATGACAGATGGTGGGAATATGGTTGAGTATGCTCCATTGAAATCCATGCACTGTGACAGGCAGTAGGCTGGAACTATTTCTGGAAAAGACTTTGTGTTTGCGCGTGCATGTGTGTGTGTGTGTGTGTGCGTCTTTGTGTTTGAGTGTTAGTGAGAGAAAGGAAAAGAGAGGGAAGGAGAGAGACCACGTGTCCATTCCAGTCTGCTCTGAACTCATGTCTTTTCTATATCCATAGAGACATCCAACAGACACATTTATGAATTACTGGAGACTGTAATGGTTCTCACCTCTTGCACCTGTTGCCGAACATAAAATACTCTGATAAATACTACTTTTCTAAGAGGCTCTCGGTTCTCTTTATTATTTTGTATAGCCTCTGCTGTACTTTCTGCTCTGGTCCGCTCCAAAGAAACCAGAGGCCAGAAGTCCTTTTGTTTAAGCGGAGACCAAGTGAGAGGACAATAGCCGGCGATTACGGATGTTCAATATTTTCTGAATGAGTGATGGGTTTACATGGAAGCTGAGAAGTTATTTCAGGGTTAAACACTTCTTAATTCTTAACACCTTACATCCGTAACTATGCCTTATTTTGCTATAGCGTTCATGCGACCTTCACACAGGCAAGGTCAAGCAAAGATTATTCGTATTCCATTTCTTCTGAAGTCTGGGTAATTATGCATTTTATATTCTAACAAATTAGATTTGGTGCTGCCTGTTGCGGAATTGGAAAAACAAATGTGCACTTTCCAGAGACGGGTATACTGTTTGTAGAAGGCCTACACCGGAGCACTTTGGACTGTAATATGTGCAGCAGTCAAAAGTAAAGACAAATATTTTGACTGGAGGTCCACTTTCTTGGCTCGTTCCACATCAGCAGAAACTCTGCGCTCAGTTGTGAAACTACAGATCTTTCCATTATTCTGAGCTTCTTATGATTTATTTCATGGGACTTGAAATCCACCTCTGCTGATGAGTATTTTCTCTCCTTGGCAGTAGCAGAGCAGCTTGTGCATCTGAATCACATTGGATGACCGTCTCCTGATTATCAGTTTGTCCTGTAATCACTTCTCCGCAGTGGCACGAGTATATTAAACAATCCCAAATAAAAGTGCAGCACACAGTCTGAGTCAGTCTGTATTTAAGTGCCAGTAGTATATCGTCCTGGTGGTCGGTGGGCAGAAACTTGTGAATGCAGCTTTTCTAGTTCAGTGAAAGCATTAGCCGGGGTCGGCTGTAGCTCATGGGGGTGAGTGGTGGTCCCGTAACCACAAGGTACCCGCTCTCGATCCCCGCTCTCCCCAAAGTTGCATGTTGAAGTGTCCTTGAGCAATGCACTAAACCCCCAGTTGCTCCCTGGGCGCTTCACTGCAGCCCACTGCTCCTTAATAACTAAGGATGGATCAAATGCAGATGAGATTTTCCCCACGGGGATAATTAAAAGTCTACATTTCTTCCTAGTTAGGACACGTTTGTTTTCATTATTCGGTTAAACTGGGCTTCGGCCAGTGCGAGATGGTGTTTATATTCTGCAAGCGCGGCTAAATGTCACATTGAATCTGTACGCTTTGTTTTCAAAAGGTCATAATTAGTCAGCAGTTTTGAAACAATCATGGCCAAAGTGCACCAATTTCCCTCGAAGCAAAACACAGAATTGCTCACGGGGAGTGAAACTGGATGGTGCGCACAGTCGTGGGTTGGTGTTATTTCATTATTACCTCTTAGTCGAGTATCAAAGGCTTTGTTTCTGGATCAGCTGGTGAAATGTGGACTGATACACTGAGATGTGAACTTGGAGGAACACATAAAAAAAACAATCTGATCAACAGTAATGGAGCATCGGAGAATGACTCCTATGCGTTACTCACATGTACACACACAAGGGAAATTAAACAGCAGCTGCAGAGAAGCATCGTTTATTCAGCATCACCAAGCCTCCCACAATTTACCTGCCAGTTCAACAATGTGGAAAAGCAATCTACCCAGTACCCAGGTGTGCTGTTGGCAAAAAAACACTTTCAGATTTGAAAACTATTTTGAACAGAAAAGCTGATTCATGTTACTCTTATAGCAGAATTACAAGAAACAATGTCGATGTAGGAACACAACAGCAACATAATGGTACGAATATACAACCCTGAAGGCTAAATGTGTAAAATAAGTAATGTTTCATTGTTACTTTGCTATCATAAAGAGGTCAAATGAGTGAGAATGTTGTTGTTGCTAGGGCGGTCTGACCAGTTGCTATGCGGCAGCCTCAGCTGTTGTAGGAAATGGCTCTGGTTAAAGTTTGAAAGGAGGAAAGGAGGAAAGGAAAGAGGGCGATGTAGCCACAAGTCTATTACTGTGCACTTGTGTGTGTGTGTGTGTGTGTGTGTTTCTGTGTTGGCATTTATTTGTTTATTATCGTCATATAATGTGTGAGTCTGTGTATTGTGTTAATATCCTTAAATTGTTTGATCCTTAAAGCGATTGTAAACTAATGTGTACCGTGCAGCATTTAGTTGTGCGCTCATACCTCTGGCTGTTTCAGCACATATAACGTGTGTGTGTGTGTGTGTGTGTGTGTGTTGTAGTTGTCGTATGGCGGTCTCACCTCAAGCCTGAACCCAGCGTAGCCGTGGGGAGGGCTGGGCATTTATGAAGGAATTCTGTAATTTTCAAAACTGCGGTTTGAGTTTCACTCTTTTTAACAAGCTGGTTTTGGGCACTGATAATGGAAAGCGGCTGCAGAGGGAGAGAGAGATGGAGAGAGAGAGAGAGAGAGTGAGCTGGAGAAAGTGAGAGATTCCCTTCCAGTTTCTTTAAAATATGTTTTTGTCGTTCTGGGACTTTTTTGCATTATCATTTCCGTGCTAGTTGGAGAAAATACAACAAACGGATGTAAAGAGAGCGCGAGATACATTAAAGTTAATGAGCCATCAGTCCCTCAGTGCAGCGCACGATGAGTCTTGACCACAAAGGCAGAACCGGAAGCCAACGATCTGAAACCACCAGGTTTCCAGAGGGATTTTCTTTTCACCTTGGCCGCTCCATAATGTTCACCTTCTTATTGTGGTCCCGTCAAAATAGGCCAATTTTCAAACTTGCCGTCGCTGAAGAAAATATGTTTTATTCTTTCTGCTTGCCATGAGGTTTTTACGACATCCTTCACGCTAAATATCCATCAACTGAGAGCCGTACTATTTGGCGCTTGTGTTCCTCTCAGTCATGATGCCAAACTCGAGACCCACTCGAGCCCACTTCTATATTCTGTTGATCGTTTGTACTTTTACATTTCAGTTAAAAATAACAGATAACTAATCTGGATACAGTCATTATATACATTGTATATCCTGCAGTGCAACGACGCACTGCAGCACACTCATTCTCATACTGTGGTGGTTGTATAATCAAAATAATACAGGTATGTTTCATCTAACTGTGTTGGAAATGTTAGAAATCAACATTCTATCAAAAATTCTTTCAAACATTTTGTGCTAAAATTATGAACGAGAGAATCGTGCTTGTGACACTTTGTTGAAAGAAAACCTCCTCAAAGTACAAAAGTAATGGAAGTAGGTCATTTAATGAATTAATTGATTATGATGATAACAAACTAGAAAGTTATGGTCACAAATACACGCAGAATTTATGATTTACAACTATGATTTACAACTACTATGTTGCTAGTAGCATAGCTGCTCCTGCGACAAAACAACAACACCACGCAATCCGTACAGTTTATAGGAACCAATAGCTTTGTTTCAAGCAGAACTTCTTCTTCCACATCTGGATGCCAGGTAGTCTGACCCCCCGCCGCACCTAAACACACACACATTACCACATACACACACACACACACACACACACAGATACACACATTTGCCGAATCGCCCATGGGGGCCAGTTAAGCTAACGGGAGATATTTAGCCCCCAGACTAGGAAAATAAAAAGTGTAATGTAATGGAGCCAGCTGTAAAAGCACAGAATGGCACAGACCAGAATGCAGCAGGACATTGCCTAACCGACAGTGTGACTGACCACACCTGAGACTGGACTGACTCGGGGTCAGCGCCGACCCTGGGTGATGGTGAGGATATCTTCTGGGGATAAAAGGAGTGTGTGAGATTCCCTACTGACAATAACAATGACATGTTTTCTCATTTCTCACATTAGTCTAAATGATCCTTATTTTCAAACCAATTACACCTGGTATTTAAATATAATTGGTTTAATAGTCAATTAGTTTCTGACTAATAAGAAGATATTCCTCTCAGTAAAATAACAACATGTAACAGTTGTTATACGTCTGCATCATTCCATGAAATGAAAATGTGTTATATTTAATTTCTTAGACATTTTAAAATACATGTTTTGATACAATTATGAGGGTTTGGACAATGTTTGGTAAACATTTTACACTATTTAATTTGAGTGCAATGTGCCGTTCTTTTGAAGCTGAGGTGATCCTTTGGAATCCTCCGTCTCAACACTGTTGGGAACGAATATCAGCAAATCCTGTTCGCCATACTGCAACCGATGAGGAAAAGAAACCAGCACAGTGCGGAAAACTTCCTGGCGAGCATTAAGCATTAAACGTCTCTTAAACTAACTCACAGAAGTGATTTTGTCACATTTATGATCATCTGGGGGCTGCAAAACACAGAATGTAGGGAGTGAGGAGAAGCTCTGACTGCATGTACAGTTAAGTATTTACATGGCAGCGGTGCCTGTGTGGGCCGCCGGCCCTGCAGCTCATACGACTTCGTATGTTCAGCGCCGCTGTAAATAGTCCGTCTGTCCGGGTGTATGACTGTGTGGGATCTGGAGGCTTTCTGAGGTGTTCTATGCATTTCCCTTTCACTCACGTTGTGAAATGTTTCATTAAAAACATTAAAAAATAAAAAAGTTTTCATCACAGCCATATTTTTTTAACTTCATTTCTTGCTCCCCGTGCACACTCTGAGGTAATGCAGAGCAAAGCGTGATTTTACGAGCACTTAACACTAATGTTACACTAATGCTGCAGTCATGAGCTCATGTTCTGAGCCCCCCCATCCCCCCCTTTCTAACCCAGTCCATATATATCTCACTTTCTCTCACTCCCTCTGCACTCTTAAAGGTGTTGAACCTTGCTACAACCTTGGGTTCTATGGTTTCCTGTCTATAATATATACTGTAGATCCAAATATCACCGTTTGTTCATTGTTTTTAAACGGCAAAAAAACATTTTATTTCCTGTAACTGAGAATTATACCTGACTTGTCAAATATTTGCATTTACTTTTTGACTACAAATCTGCTTTAATGTGCTTCTCAGGGTGTTGCAATTTCTGTCATGATATATCTGTCTTTCTTGCCATCTGCTTCCCATGTCATTCATCTGTTTATTTTTTCCCACTCCCTCACTTTTCATACCTTCTTTTGTCCTTTTCTCTTCTTTTTGTGTTTCAGAAATTCCAGACGCTCTTTGTCACATTCACAGGATTTTATCACCCCAAAATGACCAGCTTCCTTCCTTTTATCAATTAAAAGCGTGTTTTATGTGGAGGCGCTATACGTCATCGGTCTGAGTCCATAGGTTACAGTGAGCCAAAAGCACCTCCTTGTTAAATTCTGTTCTGTGCTCGTTGTTATCTTTACCAAACCTGGGCCCTGAGCCTGCTCACCTGAGGAAGGTCAAAAAAATAAAAATAGTAATAAATTGTCCCTGAGGGGAAGTTTGTCTCACAGCTGCACGGTCAAACGCAGAACACACACAGACCTGAAGATGCAATTGAAATGCATACAACATATATTGAACATATTTTCATCCCGGTTATCAATCATCAGCACAAATCAGTATTATATGGAAGACCGATCGTCAGCGGACTCATTCTGAGCGTTTTCAAACGTTGTTTTCAAACCTCAATAATGTAACAATGCAAACAATTATGTTACATCTGTGCCATCCAAATTGAAAAGATTGGAAGTTTTGAACTTTGGCATTACATTTTTGTGGGATTGATTCTTAACATTATTAATTAAAAGAACATTCCTGGCTCTAAATTCTAACTTTGTTAATGGCAAAATTACTAATTCGGCAAAAAAATTGCCGGTTTAAAAAGGTAAACATTAACTTTGGCATATTTTGTTGAATTAAAATGTATATTTTTGCCAAACTTCATAGAACATATATATATATATATATACATATGAAGTTTGGCTATATATATATATAGCCAATACGAAGTTTGTCAAAAATAAACATTGTAATTCACAAAATATTTGTAGAATATATATATATATATATATATACGAAGTTTGGCGAAAATAAACGTTTTAATTCAACAACAAAATCTGCCAATGTTATTGTATATATATACACACACATAAATACACAGAGACTATCATAAAAGCACAGCCTTTTAAAACTGACAAACGTGAAACTATGAACAACGAATGTAAAAAGACTTTAACATATATTTTTTTACTCCATACTTCTGCTTTAGTTCATCCTATTGTGTATGCCAACGTATGCTGGTCTACAGCAGCTCCTTACTATATGTACCGCCTGTGGTGTGGAACATGACATCAAATACAACGCCAGTATAGAGTGCTATCCTCATCTCTACAACCAAAGAGGACAAAAGTGTAAAATTCCCTGATTTTAAATGATCAAATAATGACCTGGTGTGGTTATCACAGAACAGACGACCAACGATGAAGATATCTCTCTGCAATGTCGTAAGGAAACGTGCTCTCACGCAGGTGCAGTGTGTGTACAGATGGAGTGAAGATGTCTCTGGTTAGAGCATATTGTACACCTCTATGCACACTTATGGTCTAATTATAAAAGAGAGAGCTTACAGAGACTTATAGTGATGTCTGAAATAAAAGTTGGATTGATTAAGTATTCCAATCAGAAATGCATTTGTCTATCATTGGTGACATGCTGAGCATTTTTTAATGCTTGTATTTTAAATACCAGCAAGCCGACGCCGTTCTTCCAGTGCATTCAGCAGCGTGTTATCAGGACGGCGTGACGGTAATGACCTCCCACAACAAGTAACACACTGTTTGGGAAGCAGTACATTTATCTCCATCCAGTTGCGTCACACACACACACACACACACACACACACACACACACACACACACACACACTGAGACCCAGAGTCACCCCGTGTTTGTCCACCTGTAAATCAGAGGCAGTGAGTTATCAGCCCGGCTTAACAGGCGGTATTTACTGGCTGCGAGCGCTGCTACAGGTCCGCGGGAATTCCACAGAAAATGACCACAAGTGTGACTTATTACTCTCTGCACACGCACACTCGCTACGTTCACACATGAAAGCGTATGAGCGGAGGTGAAGCAACACACGTGGGCCCATGCGGAGAGCCATTATTTTTTATATTGTTTACCATTCCTGCAAAGGCCTAATCAGTTGATTTACATGGTCCCCCAGCCTGCATGTATTTCCTCTTTTATATTAGATTCAGGTCTGTTACGTTTGACTTTGTTTTTATTGGCCAATTTAGAACCACTGAGCTGCCCCCTATTAATGCCTCAACATGCGTCCTACCTCTGGTCCGTTAAGCTTGTTTTAATAAAAAGCTTTTTCTTTCCAATTTGATGACAGAAGGACTGCTTGACAGTCCGTATTCAGAAAAACTGCTGCTGCTGTTCGAGTCGCCGCATTACTTTAACACGGGAAGGATGCCACTATAAATGGTGGGGGGGGGGGGATGAATGGTTAGACAGATAAACAAATGGGCCAATCACTCGATTTATAAATCATGATATAAAAAGGAAGGAAGGGGTAAAGAAATTCTAAATAAGACTGGAACCAGGGGAATCCAATTCAAGTGTTTCTGCTTGAGTTGCAGTTGTTTCTTTAATGTGTTCACTCTATGAGAAATGGAACACACACACACACACACACACACACACACACACACACACACACACACAC
Organism: Pseudoliparis swirei; assembly: GCF_029220125.1. Taxonomy (NCBI): domain Eukaryota; kingdom Metazoa; phylum Chordata; class Actinopteri; order Perciformes; family Liparidae; genus Pseudoliparis; species Pseudoliparis swirei. Next base: position 22,194,064 of record NC_079406.1, on the reverse strand, counting down.
ACACACACACACACACACACACACACACACACACACACACACACACACACACACACACACACACACACACACACACACACACACACACACAAACACCTTTTCATTGCTTTATTACATATTAAAGGTGCGACACTTCGGCTTGATGTGTTGGCTGTATCCTCACTCTCTCTCCCTCGTGGAAAGCTTTTTATTAATTCCAACAACTAACTTTCTTCATTTTTATTAAAACCTTTCGAAATCAACTGTGTGAGTGTTTTATTGGAGCATCTCATCCAAAAATTATGAAATATCTGCATTTTAGTGACACGTGGGAATGCAATCATGATATAATAATAATACCTTCTTGTATTTTTTTTGTCGAGCGTCAATATTTCTTTTGTACTTTGAAATAAAATACAAAGTTTTCAAAGATATGTTTTGGCATCTGATACGTCGGTGTGTTTTTAATCAGATTTTCATGGTTTGGGCTGCAGCTCATACTTCCATTTAATTAATAAGTAATCTGAAAACCAAGACATTTGAATAAATAGGCCTTATCTTCCATCTTTAGCGTCCGGCCTCCGTGACGTTCACTGCATCTTTATGGAAAGCTTGAAACCAAACGAGTGGACGCCGTCGTCGCAGTATATGTATACAGCAGCATATGAACACAGCAGCATATGAACACAGCTAAATATATACACACGGCAGTCAATTTTTATCAATTAATTAATTAAGAAAAGTAAGAAAGGAAGAAAAGAAAAAAAGATTCATAATATTTGTAAAAACTCTAAAACTGTGAATACTAAGACAGCGAAATAATACAAATTACACCAAGTAAAAACCTGAATGAAAATCAATCAATATTTTAGTTTAATATGGGGATGAATTCAAACCATGGCATAGGGTTTTCGATCCCAATCTCTGACTTTGTTACAGCTCCCGTTTCTCCTTCACAGCTACGACGGCTCTGGCTCATGTGTGTCGTCGTATTTAAAGGCATTTACCATTTGGAAGTGACAACATAATTTCTCAGAAACAAAATTGAAATCATTAAAAGCAAAACATCAACCTATACTTCTGGAGCCAGGGGCCCCTCCCAGTTTGCAACGCCATTACGTCACCGCTCAGAGAAAACAAACCGAAAAATACCAAACGACGGTGCTCCCTCTACTCATAAAAGGGCCAATGACACATGACAGAAAGAAAAATCGATCAGGTGAGTGGAGGAAAACAGAACTGTGGGAATATAGCACGCTGAAGAACAGCTGTTAATGTGTGTTATTGTGCATACAGTTACTGCCAACAGCTTCCCCACACATACACACAAACATCTGTAACAGGCACACACACACACTGATAACCCAGACAGATGTATGCGACAGGTGGAGGCACAGAAACCTGCACAGGTACTGATAACACTCCCACGCTCACTTTGGTGTCTTTGTTGCCGTTTCCATGGCCACCGCTCTTTGATCATGAATGAAGCATCTTTGTTTCAACCTGTGACTGAAGATCATTCGATTGGTGTTACAAAGACGTCTGATTCCATGCGACGCGGTCGGGTGTGTTTTTCTGTTCGGGTCTCTCTCTCTCTCTCTCTCTCTATATATATATACATATTACATCAAACCTCTGGGGGGAAATCACAAAAGCTAACCTTCAATAACACGACAGAAAATTGATTTTTTTCCATTTGCTCCAGGCTGATGTTTTAAAGACTTTCCCATCCTGCCAAGTATAAACTTCCACAGTAAACAAACAGTGAATGGAACATTTCTAAACTACCATCCGTACGGTGGGAAGCACACGGCCGGCTCACACTGCAATAACTAATCACCAAGGTGTGAGGATGTAGAAGCACAATAGGAGGAGCCTATTTTTTGTGATGGGGGCGGAGCCTGTTCTCCGTTACGGGGGAGGAGCCTGTTTTCCGTAACGGGGGCGGAGCCTGTTTGCCGTTACGGGAGCGGAGCCTGTTTTTTGTGACGGGGGCGGAGCCTGTTTGCCGTTACGGGAGCGGAGCCTGTTTTTTGTGACGGGGGCGGAGCCTGTTTTCCGTGAAGAAGCTGCATTTTTTTTATATTTGAATGGTTTAAATAGCTGAATACATGTATATGAAGGACTCGAAGAGGGACAAAAAAGGTACGGAATAAATAGAATAATAAGTTTATTAAAGAAGACAAGAACAATAGTTGGACTGCTGAAGCATTCCAACTAATAACAGAGCATCTTCATCAAGTAATCAACCACCTGTCAGAATATGACAGCCCGAGTACTTGAGACTGGTCATGTCTGGAAGCACTGGGAGCTCTGGGAGAAACATTAGCGATGAATCTTTCAGCGAACTTTGATTCATGGGCTCAATTTAAAAAAGGCTCCAAGATATAACCACCTTTAAAAAAAGTACATTATTATCGCCGTGTTTTAACTGGGGGGTGACAGCTTGTGGTCAAATGGCTGAGCGGTGGGCTGAAAAAGAAGTACAAAAAAAGAAAATGACTAATTAAGTTGAAGAAGAAGTACTGAACTGTTAAGTTGCCATTCCTTCCATGATGGTTATTCCATTATATTTCTTCTTCTCTTCCGTCCTCTAATTAACTTTCTGTCCCAGTGTTTCTCTTTAGTCCTTTACATTCACCCTCAGCTTTTCTCTCGTATCACATCGTTTACCTTCAATGCATTGGTGCCATTGTTGTTGTTGATATTGTTGCTACTTGTTCAGTCCTTCTTGTTGAGCCCATTGTGTCTACGTATCGCCTTATTCATCCACAATTTCTGACTCTCATGTCATCTTTTTTGTTTTCACATCCTTCACATTTTACGCTAGTTTGGCTGCGTTGATCAATGTATTAATTATTATTAGACATCCTTACTCCTGCTTCTATGTTAGACTTCAAAGTAACTGTTGCAATTAAACAAATTCATAATGTTAATTTTTATGGAGAGCGACTTCATGAGCCATTTGTTTATATTACCTCAACTCGGCCCGCAAGATTTCCCTAACTAATTAGACCACATGTTACCCTCGGCTATACATTTCTGGATTAGGAGCGCTTCCAAGGAAAAACTATGACATAGACTTGGATTTATGTTATTTGTGTTTCTGTAATTAGGAGTAAATCTGGTCAAAATCTTTTAACGTGTATCCACCCCGCCTTTTGAATTCTTGAGTGCTTACATGTGTTATTTCTTCTTTGATGGCGATAATGAGTGGAAAGCAAAGGAAAGAGCGAGGGAGAGAGAGAGAGAGAGAAAAATAACATGTACTGTAATTGAGGCAATAGACTATGTGAGAGAGAGGATTTCAAAACAGCTCCGATGTACCTGTTGAACTTGGCTTTGAGGTGAATAATTCTGGCTGTTATTCCTCATATCTGGGTTGTGTTTTTGACACACATAAATGTGACTGCCCAAAAAAAGGAGGGACGAGAAAATAAAGGAAATGAGCCTGTGTGTTACATGAATTCCTGTCCCTCTACGTCGGCTAAGAACACAATATCTGGAACTTATTCTTTCTTTGATGGCAGCGATCATTTACGCAGAAAGGAAACACAAAGAAAGAAATGCATGAGACAGGAAAAGAGGTCAAAATGTGGAGATGTGAACTCCTGATTCAAGATGTAATTTGAATATCCAGCATGTAGGGGGTGGTGGGGGTGGGGTGGGGCGGTCTCTCTTGATGCACCTGCAGATGCTCAGACATCTCATCTTCTAATCATGTTGCAGGTTTCTCACAAACAAACACACTTCTCTGACCTCTTCTCGTTGTATTCAGTCACTCTGAATCGACTATTCCCCCCCCCCCCCCCCCCCCCACGATAATTAAGTTTATTGCATAGCCTTAAGCTTCAGGACTAGGATAGTATTCTTCTGTACGTTAATCGTAGTCAAGCCCGATTTCTGGAGACTGCATCAGAGAGACTCCATCCCTCCTCACTCGTCGCTGTGTTCATTGTGTAAATAAACAACCCGCCACTTTCTCCAGCAGTTTCTGTGACTTTGTGACGGGCAGCACTTCATCTTGAATTCAAGGGATGATGATGATGATGATGATGATGATGATGATCTTCCCCTCCACTCATATGTGTCCTCATCTGCTAAAGCCTTAACTTCCTTCCTCACAATTACATCACCTTTTGGTCTTTTTTCCCCCAGGAAAATAACTCTGGTATGTGTTGTGAGTTTCACCCTCTTTTACATGAAATTAAAGTTTTTGACTTTCTTTTTTTTAAATTGCTAGTCAGTCCCTTGATGCTTGGCTTTTGTTTTTCGGCTAACTAAAAGGATGTATTTTTCAGATTTGTGGTTTGCTTGATTTGAACTCTTTTTTTCCCTCCATTTGTAGAAGTGTTGCAAAATCACCCGAGACTTCATATATGGCCTCCGTTAAACTCCCAACCAGACCTACCGCGGACAAAGTGAGTAATAACAATCTGATTCCAAGCGATAAGTAAAGTTCTCCACCACCTGATCCAGAAACGTAGAGCGACGCCAGGCGGCTGTAACGTCTCCAAATATGTTAACGTCAAGAATATGATCAGTCCTTTGATATATCACACAGTTTATGAGATAGTGTAAGCTAACCTCTCCGGCATCCCTTTGGCAGGGTGGTCAGGAAACTCCCTGAAAGAGATATCAGATATTTGATAAATGGGGAAGACATCCTGTTTTGTGTCTGCTTGTTTCGTCATATCTCCTCCTTTTTGCCATAACAATGATGAAATGCTCTCTCGTTCATTTTATTTCCTTCTATGTATCTGTCTTTCTTGATCTATGTGCCCCTAAAGTGTTTTTTCTCACTGTCTCGCTTTGTTTTGTGTATTTCCGCCAATGAGATGGCAGAGTGAGATACCAGCATTAATGATCCCAGTAATGCTTCTCCCAGTTTCTGGAAATTTCTGGTGAAATGTGCTGAGCAGTCTCATTTTATTGAAGGGAACAACAGTTATTGAACATATAATGCTTAATGACCATGACAGGAGCTGGCCTGGGCTCGGCCTGCGTGCGGGTGATGTTGGAGGCCCACAACCCCTCATCAGCTCTTTGCTGCACAGTTAGATTCTCGACTTTATGAAAAGACGGTTATGAGCTCAGTATAATATTGAGGGGAAGACTGTTAAGCGTCTCAGTGGAGTCATGTGGTTTCACAACTCTTGGATGAGGCCGTATTTCGTGGCAACTTCTAGTTATTTTAGAGATTGCTGACATGAAGGTGCAGAAGGAAAGGTCCCGAGTGCAGTTTAACACAGTGACTTTGGCTTTAATAAAGGATTGTGTCTACGGGTAGAAACAAACCACAGAATGTGGTTATAATCTCTCAGGGCAGGAGAAGGATCTAAATGCAGATACAACGGCAGTCTTTAGCAAATAAATCATTTAATAAAAGCTGACGAGCCAGGAGTCTTACGAAGCAGGAACAGCAGGTTAACTAACGCATGAACCGATAGAAGAAGCAAAGAGACAAGAGAGGGAAGGGAGCTCATGAGGGACCGATTTGGCAACATAGATGTAGTGAGCATGGATGGAGCTCTTGTTCCTCTCGGGGTCTCATTTATTGTTTTACAATGTGAGCGTCATTAAGCCCTTTGAGGATTTAATTGTGATTAAGGGCAATAAAAATAAACTTGACGGACATTGGGTCTCCCATTTGAGAAAGTCTTTGTTGTCATGGTGACCTTTGATCAAAAATATTGTAATACACACATTAGTCAGACGCAAAGTCATTAGCGTGAGTAGTTATTGCATGTTTTATTTTCAGTCACTGACCTCCTTAATGTGACTCATTTGTTTTCTCATCTCCACGGAGACCGTCTGCGATCATATTTCAGTTTTTTGGCTGTACTTGTGCTACTTATTAATTTTTTTTCTACTTTATCCATGTCATTCTACTTAATACATCACATTATTTAAGGCATGCTAAAAAAAATAATTACAGCTTTTATGTTTTCTTCGACAATACAAAAAGAGATGAATAGAATTGATTGATCCATTATTGGTTCAAATGATATAAACTAACGTCTGTAGGAGGAGTGGACCCAGGTGAGTAATGCTGCACCTGTTAGCAATTTAAAAAAAGACTTATTATTCAAATTCTGACCTATGAATTACAGTACACCGGCCGGAACAAGAAAACACATTCCCATTATTCTACATTATAAGGGGAACTGCAGGATGATCAGGTGTAGAGTTTGGGGACATTTGGGAGGCTTTAGGACCATTAACAACAAGTTTCACCAGAACTGGCCACTCAGCATTTGCTGTACAAGTAATTCAAACTAATCACAGCGATCTTTGTGTCCCTCTTAATCAATAAAATATATAAATTGAACGTTCCCGACTTTTAGTAGCCAAAAATGTCTCCCTCACAGAAAACACCGCACGCGGCCGACACCTACAACGTGAACAATAATGAAAGCCAGAGAAAATAGATTATGGCGCCAAAACTTTTGTGCAGCACTTAACTTACAAAACAGAGAACAGAACGTACGGGATGCAATTTGTGACGCACATTAGAGTTTAGGGAACATGAATGTGTGTTTTGTGTGTGTACCTTTTTATGAATGAGGAGCCTTTATACAGAACATGTACAGAAAGGAGTACAGTGTGTGTGTGTGTGTGTGTGTGTGTGTGTGTGTGTGTGGGGGCTTTCAGTTAGACTTTTCATCATTAAAAATGGATGTAAAGCAGAAACATTCTCTTCCTATGTGGTCTGTATCTCTCAACACACAGAGAATTAGACACACCTCCATGCCTGCACAATGAAGCTAAGTGTGTGTACGTGTACAATGAGTTGTGTGTGTGTGTGTGTAACGTGCGTGTGCACACACGTGTGTGAGGGTGAAAGCCTCCCGTCTCTGCATTCAGTGAGGTTCACCATGTTGATTAAGGTTTGAAACCAAGCCTCAAAAAATGAAGGAGAAATATCTGTTTTAAACAAATTAATAATTCCAGCCTCGGTGGAAACATCGTGATTCATCCAGACATCAGTGCACATTACATCGGACTCTGGGAGAGGCGGGCGGAGGAGCCATCACTCTTAAAAAAAACATTTTGCTGTACAAATGTTATGATGTTTCACATATTTTTGATTCCTCAAAAAGTCTTAAATATTTAGTCTCTGGAGAGATCATATGCCAACAAATTTGATCTTTCTCTCCGTACCGCCTCCATCCTGCATGTTCACCTTCCAGAGTCCAACTCTTCTCTCTTTCCGTCCCCCATTCTTCACCTCCACTTCCCTGATGACTTTCTCCTTCACTTCATCCGTACTCTAAATGTTTTTGGACTTCTTTCCTCACCTCCATGTTCTCACATCTCTCTTCCACCTTCTCCACCATCCTTTTCTTCTTGCTTCCTCTTCCCCACCTGCTTAATCCCCAAACTCTTCTCTTCTCTCCTCACACATCTTCTTTTCCGTCCCTGGTCTTCACCTTCTGTCCTCTCTACACAGAGACTGATACTAAGATATTCATGAGTTTATATAGAGATATATTTTAAATGTTAATTTCTCAGCCAGTTCTGTATTTAAAGACTATCTGGCTAATATGCACCTTAATATTTGCATATTCATAACAAGTCAAATCATAATTGCAATATTGAACAATGTCCTACAGGCCTACAATATTGAATATATGACGGAAGATGACGTTCAAATTGGAGAAACACAGAAAGACAAAGAGAGAAATTAGGAATTACTTCTCTGAAGAACAAACATGTAAGATGATATCTCCTCGGATAGAAGGAGATGCAAGAATGTCGAGAAAGAATCAGAGAAAACATCGTAAAGATGTTATATTCAGAGCAACAGAAGCCTAAGCAGATACAGATAAAGAGATGCTCAAGGGAAAAGACATTAAAGAAAGAAAAAGAGAAAATAGAAGACGAAAACGTCTGTGATCCTCGACAGGCTGCGGCAACACTCCCAGTAATCTGAGGACCTGATTGAGAACACTTCATGTGATTGGTGTAACGTTAGCCTCTGTGACCTCCAAAGCACTTAACGAGGAAATGAGCGCCACACTCTGGGTAATTTGTGCCAATTAACTACCATGGCAACCACTGAGGTCAGGATATCAGCTGTCCTTTAATCAGTGTACGGGCATTATCTTAGGTAATGCTGAGAAACGTGAGAATTTATGTACACATATTGACTCATAATGACTCATATATATATATATATTAGGGCTGTCAATCGATTAAAAAAAATTAACTAATTAATCGCACATTTTGAAATTCATTAATCGCGATTACAATTTTTTTTCTTCTTCTTTTTAAAGACTTAACTTCACACAGAGCTGTGTTTTCAAAGAGGCTCCTACCTATAAAGTGCCAGCGAGGTATTTAATATTGTGGATGATAAATTGTTTCTTCAGTGAAACATCCAGATTAGTATAAAAAAAAAGAAGTATATTGAGACCCCATTGGTCCTGTCATCTTTAACACTGAACAACAGCAGAACCAGTGGCCTTGGTAACTGACTGACATTCACATATGTCACGTTAACCCTCTGGAGGCTGGGGGCATGTTCTCCATTTTACAAAAAAATGTAAATTCACCTTTTAAGTTAGTGGAGTCTTTTGTCCTGGTTTGCAGTTTCCATGGTTTGATTTTGTTTATACTTTGACCAAGTCTTTTTCCCAGCATAGCTGTGATTTTCTGTTTTTTCTAAACCCGATCTTAGTTTCCTGCTCAGCAGCATCTTTAAGTTGTACTTTGTTTTTTGGAATTTTTGGGGAATTCCTATGTTTAAATAAACCCTTATGATTGCCCTGAACTTTGGAGTCGTGCTCTTGGGTCCTGTTTTTGAGTCGTGACAATATATACATATATATATATACGATATATTTACATATATATATATATATATATATATATATATATATATATATATATATATATATAAAGGCAAGTACGGGCAACAGGAGATTGTGACCTTAAATTTAGTATCACTGCTATGGCATATTATTTTGGGTTTGCATCACTATGTTAAGTCTCATTGTTAGCAAGCTTATTACTAATAAATTGTTACTAATACAGGCTGGTCATGTCTCCCCTGATACTTCATTTTGTTTTGATTCTGGATCTTCACAGACTTATCGATCCACGTTGGGATTGTTTTCTGCTCTCTATGCCACCTCCATTACATACAAAGTAAATGCAATGTTGAGATTCTCTTGTCAGCTCTGGCGTCTTGACATTGTTGAATCGGAAGGAGATGAAAAAAAACCAAGAGCTCTACAACAGTACCTCAGAAATCATAATTGTGTGTGTACAAATGTAACATTATGTGGATAAACATCAATGTTTAATCTAATTTAGATGATGTTATTTTGAGTCTTGATGGAGCAGCGACTATATGAGCATTGTATAACCCTGATTGATACAAACTCCCTTCAGGAAACGAGCATTTGGAAAATATGTTGCTTGTCGTCTTCCAGGCAGACCTAACGATGCATAAATCCAGACTTTATGACGTTGTTTTGGCATAATTTGTGTATTGCAAATAAATCACCGCGGAATCTTGGGTTCATAGACAAAAATCCTGTTGTCTTTTCTCCACTGTTTTCCATGGACTAACTTTAAGTTGAATGTTGTTGTTAAATAGCTGGGTTTCCTCACTCCAAAAAGGAAATAGCTGCAAGCCGTAGAATAGAGGTGCACAAATCACATCACGACCGTGTTTCAAAACACGTTCACAAGCCACAAGAAGCAACAGGGTTTATGAGAAATGTGGTCTTAATTTTGGAGGGAAAGAAATGTAGTAGCACCTTTTTAATATGCTTTATGAGAATCAACTTAACACCATTGTTCTTACACAGTAAAGTCCACCCATGTGGTTTGTGGCTGGACGGACGCCTGATAAACTTCCCGCACTCTGCTTCAGGAAAGAATGAGTAATGCTCTCACTTCTTTCGGCTCGGTGCTATTCAGATGAGCGAGGCAGGTAACCCCCCAGCTGAATACTGACCAGAAGAAGGTCGCTGTGTCGGCGTATTACGGAACTTGGAAATAGGTTGCGTGTTCAGTAAGCTTTCCCCGAATGAATAAAAGATTAAAAAGAAAGTCAACCTCCCTGTGCTTCCACTCAAGCACGGACTCGTCTCTGCTGGGGTTGGTGGTCCTTGTACGCCTGTCTGGTGTCTGGGTCCCTCGTCTCTTCCTCTTCATCCTCCACTCCTGAGCTCTCCACATGGTTTACATTTTCTCTGCAGGCCGCAATGTCAAAAATCACCACATCTTCGGACATCGACAATGGCAAAAATATGTTTCGTTTCATCTGTATTTAGGCTGCTTTTTGGTTTTTAAATCCACGACTGACAGATAACATACCAGAGAGAAGAAAAGGGGAGAAACATAGACCTCGAAGGTATTTCCACTCTATCTTTATCTCCTCGGTGCTCCTGTCCATTGAGGGGAAGTGGTTTCTCCAGTGAGGGTTATGGTCGCATGTTGTCAACAAACATCCGAGTCAGACAAATAATTACATCGTCAGACTGGGGAGATCCTACTTTGTTGCGATATGTGTGTGTATGCAGACTTATCCACGCTAATCTGTTATTTGTTTTTAAGTGTTACAATTTGGCTTCTTTTAGAATCACATTTTTTGTAGTGCTTCAGATATTGATATTATTTGACATAAAATATGTCCTCGGCATCACCGGAACGCCTTTGGTGTCGGTCCCTGGATGCCAGCAGCGGTGTTATTATTGTTATCCTGGTTTATGGGGTCAGTGACTCGTCTTGCTCAGGTCATGGAATGAAAAATGTTGAAAGACCTGATCTAAGCCATCATTTGTGTATCTAACTCTTACGATTCAACCAGCCAGCTCTAAACAATGGGCTCCTGTCAGCCCGATCAATCACTGGGAGGAACGCACAGAGCGGATGCCTTGAGGCCTTACAGCCAAGCTCAGGGCAAGCACAGTGAGAGGGCACACACACACACACACACACACACACACACATCCCCATATCAGGTGTAAATCACAGTGTTTGTTTCACTGGTGTAGAAATGACTTCACGGGTTTGCGCGACCCCTGATCGAGTAACTCTGGGAACCAGAGACATAGTTCACATCAGGGTTAGGCACATCTGGGTCAGAGGACAAACAAAAAGTGCAAAATTCCAAGCCTGACCACATGTTTCTAACTAAGAAGAATATAAAATAAATGATTATGGATCCACCAAAGGCATATATTTGCTTTTTTTACACTTATGAGAGGTGTTAGTGTGGATGTTGCTCAGGCCTGTATTCAGTTATCTTTACCTATCTACCTATTGCACATGATTGAGATTAATGAGCACGAGCATGTTCATCCTACTGTCATGAGAACTGTCTCACCATGCAAGCCGGTCTCATCCAGTATTCTTTGCAATACCAATGAAAAATGATGTGCCGTGGTATACTTGAATGGGGCGGGTGGAAGGAGAAGTAAATGGGTTTAACAACCAGCGACCTGAGCCCTGTTGAGTTTAACTCACTCCACCTGCCCCCCCACAAGGTCACTTGACTGGATGATGGGCTGAGCTCAGCGTGGCTTCAGGTTCATTTAGGTTAAGAAATAGAGACAGAATCCAAAATACTTCTTGACAACGACGTGTACGTCACTCTCATCCTTCCTTCCATATCTCTACTCCCTGCGTCCTCCTCTCGGCATCTGCGTTTAGACAACCTTGTTTTAGAAACCCTTGTTAAGACCCGCCTTCTTGATGCTTAGCGACCAATCAAATAGGACAAAATGAAAACCCACTGTGACATACAACAACTTTCGGAAACACTTTTTAAAGCGTTCCCTGAAGGTTGTGTGCATAGAGTGTAGCATTAGTTAAGTATGCGTAAACACTTAATTCCTCAATTATTAAAGCATTGTTCCGCTCACCAATTGTAAATAAAGTATTATATAACGCTTCATAGCATGCACTTATTATAAAGTGTGACCCAACTTTCAACAGCTTCCACAGCGACATCATCTGATATGATCTGACCCAACAATAATATTATGGTGAACATACGACAGGGTCTGAGTCATTTATTAAAGATTCGTTGCTAACCAAAGCAGGACTGATAGTAAACTTTAATCAAAGAAAGATAAGCTCAATATTGTCTTACTCAAAACACTGCAGAGTAAATGCACTTACACATGTGTGGCCCGCTGGATGAATAATAGGTCAACATGACACCGTATTTATATTCCCTTTAATACGTGTCAGTTTAGCATGGCTGAGCAAATTGAGGGGATTTACTTGTTAGTCAGCAGCCTCGTGGGTCCAGCCGGCATCTCTCTCTCTCACCGCTCCGTCTCAACGGTTGTTGGGCAGAAAGTGAGCATCGACACTTTGATGCCGAGTGACGCGGTGATCCCCGTTCCTCGGCGGCTGCCAGCGTCTTATACATCGTAACATAAACTCTCACACGCAGTAACTTTCAAGTGATTTTGCTGCGGTTCACACGAGAGACGGGCTCAAGTGTGTCCAATGAAATACGACTTGAAATGATGCGATCAATCATGTTGTTCTGTGCAGCCGCAACTTCGGCGTTTGAAAATAATCAGATTTCCCCGGCTGACTGGCTACTTTGGCAATGCTAAACTAAGCTGTGGCTCAATGGTTGGAGCGGGTTGGCGGTTTAATCTCTGCCTCTTCCCGTCTGCATGTCAAAGTGTCCTTGAGCAAGACGCCGAACCCCAAGTCGCTCCCCTGGCGCTTCCCAGCAGCCCACTGTTCATAAAGTGCTTAAACGCGGAGGTCAAATTTCATGAATGTGACGATAGATATAAGGCTTTTTAAATATGTGTTTTTTGTTCTGTCGTTGTGCTTTGTAAAGTAGCTAATATATCTTTGGAAAAGAGAGAGACCGCCGTGTATTAGCAGAAGTCTCACGTTAAGTCCACTTCAGGTCGCCCATCCCTCCCCTCGGTCCGAGACGGAGCGTCATCGGCCTGTGCGGAGGTCTTCGCCTATACATCGTGTGCTGTGCACGGCTCTGCCGCGGCTTATCTCGTGTATTTATCCAGCGATGATCCGCTGTAGGTCTGCCTGGAAGCTGTAGCCCAGTCAGGAATTCAGAGTTGTGACAAGGTTTACGTTGGCCGGACCGCCTGAAACCGGAGCCGAGCGCCGCAACGCAGTCAAATAAATCATCTAAAGAGAGAGATGGTGCATGGAAAGACAAACAAATAGCTTCTCCTTTTTTTTGCAAAACAGTGTTTCAAGCTATGGCTTTTTTTGGCAAGAGACGGCGGGAGACAGAGAGAAGGGCGGAGAAAGGCACAGACAGAGAGAGAGAGAGAGAGAGACAGAGAGAGAGACAGAGAGGGGAGATAAAACATTAGGTGAAGTGAATTTACTGTGAAGACTTGAAGATTGCGTTCCTGAGGGCCACGATGTGGTCAGTGGGTCTATCCATTCCCCAAAGCTTTATACCAGTTAGACAGACAATCTTCGGCCGTGTTTAAACAACGGCCGGATTTCGATGAATAGCCCACCGAGTGTTTCAAAGGTGAAAAAAAAAACACACAGACAGAGAAACCGAGTGATGACACGAGAAGAAAACAGAAGATGTGAGAGAGATGCTGCTGGGCCTCCACAAAGCTCAGCTTACATTTTCCTTTGTTATCCATCAGGCAGCAAAAGGGAGAAAGAGAAGAAGAAAAAAGGGACGTGCAGAGAGACGTATTGAAGGAGAGAAAAAGTAAAGGATTTTATAACAACAACAGGTGTGATTGGAGCAAATGACTCCTCTCTTTTCCAATCAGTTTCAGCATGAATGGATCTGTTCCCGCTGGACATCTGCCACCAGAGGCCCGATGCAGCGTTTGGAAAGGCGCTCCCTCTCCTCAGCAGCACTGCGCTTTTGATAAAGTGTCTCGAGCTGCAGAAACGTAAACATCAAATTACAGTGGACCAGGAGTTAGAAAATAGTTGACAGTGCTTGTAGATATTTTCCAGATTGAACATTTTTTGTTTGGCGGTACGAGACATATTTGATAATGTGTCGCGATCTGAAGTTGATGCGGTTTTCTTGTCATTTTTTCATATTTTCTCGTCTTATTTTGAAAAACTCACATTTTTACTAACGATCTTCCTTAGTGTGTTCCCGGCCTGATTGTCTGTCCCGTCCACTGATTAGTTTCACCTGTCGGTCACCTGTCCCTTAATTACCGCCCTGCTTTCCATGTGTGTGTGTGTGTGTGTGTGTGTGTGTGTGTGTGTGTGTTCGTTGTGTGCTTTGCCTCTTTCAGAGAGACTTGTTATTCTGACTTGTTCCAGGTTAAGTTTTTGTACTTACTTTATACTTCCTATTTGTTTGTTCAGTCTGCTCCTTCAGGAACCAGCTTTGAGACATTAAATCTAATTCCAGTGCACATTAATTGTTGTTTACCTCACATGTTGAGTAATACCTTTTTAAAAAGCGTTGTATTAGTTATTTTTACTTTTTTTATTGAAGGAATGTTCTTTTGGGGAAAGCATGATCTACTTCAGATCCCAATTGTTTAAAAGATTAAACAGCTGTTTTGATTTAATCCCCAAATCTACAAATCCTATGTATATTTTCTAAAGTATGTAACATGACAGTTTATAGAATTAATGACTTCCAAGTCGAAGGTAAGTTCTCTTGCGGAGACTTGAAACTCAAAGTCGGCGTGTGATTGCCTCATGACTCAGCGACTGCAACAACATCCAATAAAACCAAAAACTTTGAATCCAAGATTTCCGAGTTGAGTGTTGAGAAACATTCGTGAGCTGTGTTGTGAGCTTGACAGAAATGGGGCGGGGTGAAAAAAAAAGAAAAGATTGCTTTTGTTATTTCTTGCATTAAAATGTTGGTGTTCTGCAGCTGAAGGACTAAAACCTTCTAAAAACCTCCGTGAGTGTTTCCAAAACATTCCCCGTTGGCAACTGTCCGGACGGACAATGAATCGCTCGCAAAGACTCGTCATACATCCTGAGCAGATTCTTTCATGCCTCCAGGCTGTCGAGCAGCGGCCAGTTATCCTCAGAGTCTAAACAAAGCCGCTGATGAGGGCCCTGAGAGACACAGAGAGATGGGCTGACTTTCAGAAACAGGGTTCACTCCACACCCAATCTGGGACTTCCTCGCACCGATGTAATCCAGCTACCATGTGCAGTGACCCATTCTAAATGAAGCGAGAGCGAGGAAATGTGATGGTGGCACATCATCAAGTAAATAACACGAAAGGAAACGGGCCTCAGGCCTCGAGTGGAGATGCGGGGATGCGACTGATAAATCTGACCATCCTGTTAATTTCTTGAAAATGTTCATTTAACCGAGCTTTGGGATGCGTGTTTCCTCCGCCCAGCTGGTGATTTACACTCATAGATTCCAGCGGAGATTAAACATGTGTGAGTCCTGGTTGCTTGAGTGTTATGATTGAGACAAATTTCACAATTACAGACTCAGTCATATTATACTTCCTCTCCGCGTCTCTGTTTTGTCCTCGACTCCTCATCAATCTTTCCTTTCACCTCAAACGATTTACATTCCTTGTTCTCCACTTCTGTTCTTTCTCTCTTCCTCTTCAATGTTCTCTGACTTTGTTTTTCTAATTCCTCTAGATGTCCGTGAGGATAAAGAACAACCTCCAAAATGGTGTTTTTGAGCCCTAATCGGCTCATTTCTCTACAACTGACCAACAGGAAGGAGTTTAACATCCAAAGATTACCGGTTAATCTTTTGCTTATAGATTTATCAGATGAACTTCGGAATTTGTTTCTCGCTCGATTAAAAGTAGCAGTAAACACTCACACACATTTTGCTCATGTATGTACTGACAATAGCGCTGCAGTACTCTGTAATACTTTGCTTTCACAATGTAACACTCACTTTCCTTGAAGGGGATGGAAACATATGCAATTTCAAAATAGAAAAAGGGTAATTGGCAGAACTGATTTCCCATTTAAGTCAATTGTATTTACCTATGGGAGTCTTACGATCTGTACAGTACACCACACTCGAGGGAAATAAATAAATATCTGATGGAAACAAGATGTGAAATCATTCATTAATTTTTGTAATCATTACCTCCCAATAGGCTCTCAGGGAGTCATACATTAATCAAGATTAAATCAGTGAATGTCCTGTTTTTGTTCAGTTACAACTAAGTTATACTGTGTGTGTGTGCCTGTGTGTTTGTGTGTGTGTGTGTGAAGCTACATTCATGTTTTTGCTCCCCACATTGTTCTGACATTGGTATCCGACCCACAAAGGGAAAAATATCCAAGGCTAAAAACAATAGCCTTACACTTTGTACATTCTACTCAATTAAAGTGTACCCAATGAAAGTTAATGGAAAGTGTGATTAACTTAGTGTGCCGTCGTGCCCCGAGTGTGGTTGGAGTCTGACTGTGCTCCCACTGCAGTAAACTCTTTTCAAGGTCATGGTTTTGGGACCCTGGATGTTGGGTTAAGAGTCTGCCCCAGCAACTGAAAACAAGATTTATTTGATATAGCTGATATATTTTTCCAATTTCTCGTGAATTAATCCAACAAATTACTTTTTTTTCCTCCCCATCATGGATGGCTTTGGCTCTTGGGGACCTTTCTTATTTTTAAAGCCTCATAACCTTTCTGTATAACGTTCCGGTTCCTGTTTCTACACTGAACATCACGTGGTTACCGTCGCACAGTAACGCTGCATCTGTCCATCCTGGAGAGGGATCCTCCTCTGTTGCTCTCCTGCAGGTTTCTTCCCTTTTTTTCCCCCTGAAGGGTTATTTGGGAGTTTTTCCTGGTCCGATGTGAGGTTTTGGGGCAGGGATGTCTATGTGTACAGATTGTAAAGCACTCCGAGACAAATTTGTAATTTGTGAAATTGGGCTATACAAATAAACTGAATTGAATTGAATCAACAACTAGAACGGGCACTCGGTAGAGCGCATACCCTCGCATATTCCAAGATTGGGCATTGAATTATGAACATGTTGGCATTAGTTGCATGCCAATTGGATAGAAATTGACCGCACTATGGTAAAAAGAAGATGTTGACCTTTTCATGACCTTGACCTTTGACCCGATAGATCCCAAACTCTAATCAAATGGTCCCCGGTTAATAACCAATCATCCCACTAAATTTCATGCGATTCAAGAAGATTTTGACAGTTTCATGACCTTGACCTTGACCTTTGACCCGATCGATCCCAAAATCGAATCAAATGGTCCCCGGATAATAACCAATCATCCCACCAAATTTCATGCGATTCAGTTTAATACTTTTTTAGTTATGCGAGTAACACGCATACAAATAAATAAATAAATAAACTAGAATGGGCACTCGGTAGAGCGCATACCTTCACATATCACAAGATTGGGCATTGAATTATGAACATTTTGGCATTAGTTGCATGCCAATTGGACACAAATGTATCGTGCTATGGTAAAAAAAAAGATGTTGACCTTTCCATGACCTTGACCTTTGACCCGATTGATCCCAAAATCTAATCAACTGGTCCTCGGATAATAACCAATCATCCCACCAAATTCCATGCGATTCGGTTCAATACTTTTTGAGTTCTGCGAATAACACGCATACAAATAAATAAATAAATACACAGCGATCAATACATAACCTTCCGCATTTTCAATGCGAAGGTAATAAATAAATAAATAAATAAATACACAGCGATCAAAACATAACCTTCCGCATTTTCAATGCGAAGGTAATAAGAGTTCAAGTAGGTCAGACTAAAAAGTCGCTTTGTTCCACCAGTGTTGCGTTAGCTTCAGTGAGTATGCCGGGTGGAAATGAGGTTAACAAGAGCTTCAGTCCACCTCGGCTGCCGGCTCCCCGAGGACGTTAATGGCGCTCTGCACCCGCGCGGACTGACGGAGGGCCGGCGCACACGCACAAAAGTGCACTCACCATGCATACGCACACCCCAAACACGGCAGGATGATAGTGATTGAAGTCCTGAGTTTGGATATCCAGGAGTAGAAGCAGGAAGAACACCTTCAAACTTTGCTCTCCTGAGCATCTTAAAACTCTTGTATTGACTTTTATTGTGTGTTCGTACACATGTGTGTGTATGTGTGTGTGTACGGATGAAACACTTTTTTTCCCCGTGCACCACGAGTTCTGGCATTGTAATGTGCACAT
Organism: Pseudoliparis swirei; assembly: GCF_029220125.1. NCBI lineage: Eukaryota > Metazoa > Chordata > Actinopteri > Perciformes > Liparidae > Pseudoliparis > Pseudoliparis swirei. Next base: position 22,175,969 of record NC_079406.1, on the reverse strand, counting down.
GATACCATTTGGTTGTACAATATGTACCAGAAGGGCTTTGTATTGTTTCAGGGCTAAAGAAAATGTCTCCCTGAGGATCATGGGATTGTCGGAGGAGGCTGCAAGGCGGCTAAACGACAGAGAACACTACACAGACCTCCTCCCGGGGTGTAAAATCATTCAGAAAACAAATGATGTAGCAACATTCTGCATTTCATGAACCCACAAGCTTATGGCTGCAGCCTTAAGGAAATGGCCTGGAATGTTTCCCTGCATTATGCTGTCTCTTTCCACTTTTCATGACGAAGGAAAACAAAAAAAACCTGTAATTTGGTTCTCCAAAATAACCCCAGCACATATTGATTTCTGGGAAGCACTCTTACGCAATTCGATCGTATCTCTAGAAAATGTTCACGAAAGAAATGCCGGCACATGAGAACGTAGACGCCGCGCGGCCCCTTTCGCGGATTTGCAGTTTCACGCTCACGAAACCCGGCCGGCTGCAGCCAATCGCAGCGCAGAGGGGTTTATCTCTCACAGGGGGAGCCAGCCAATTAGACAGACCGGTAATGTGGGCCATGTGAGCAGGGGCTTCTGGGTAAACCCAGCAGGTGTCGCGTTGATTATGATCTGACACTCTTGTCGGCCGCTAACTAGAAGCATGCCCGGCGCGGAGGAGGGAGTCCCACAACAAACTCTCGATGCCTTCAGAGTTACACTCGTCTCGTTTAATGACGACTCAACATAAAGACCGTCGGTTTGGGGATCACACAACAGCAGCTTCGTGAGCGAGGAGCATCTGTTGTGCATCTCCCCTCTCGATGGTTGGACACAGCAAAAGGCGGTAAAAGCCACAAACAAAAGAAACGCATAAGCAGGATGAAGAAATACCAAAAGGCTCCGTGTTTCTTCTTCTCTGTTTTGTTCTCCAGGTTGAAGCGTCCCACTGTTAATATCACTTTGGAGATCCGATTGTAAAGACGTGTTCGGACATCCCACTTGTTCTCGTGATGTCTTATGTTCACGTCCCGTGGCTGCGTTTGATTAAATGTGGCGCCCGTTCGCTTCTTCCGGCGCCGTCTCCCTGTTTACATCTTGTGTCCAGCGCGGAGTGTGTAAACATTGCTCTCGCTGTTCTTCACGGAGGAGAAAACAAACGTCTGCTGTCATTTCCATGCGGCCGCAGCGATAACACTCATTGCTTTGGAGTTTATTTGCATGAAGATACATTTTTTTCCTTTTTCTTTTTTACATCCCCCCCTCATGGGTTTCTACATGAGCTTTCCATTATACACAAAACTAAATAATATGTTCCTAGCCGGTGGTTTTCTGCCACACATGAGATTTGGAAAAAAGTCGTTTTTCTCTTGATATGGTTTTTCTATTCTTTCCCACACTGTTGCAAGGCGGTGTAAAAAAAAAACGGGTTGACCTTAATCTTCAGTTTATGTCAATATATTCCCAACACACTGTGACATTTTAACTAACAGGCAACATTTGTTTTTGTTTTACTGGACCAGAAATACATGTCAGACTCATATTTAGCAACCAATGACACATCATCAGTATTTCAGCAGAGGGCACCAGCATATAGACATATACTGTACACACACCAGCATGGCCTCAAAGGAACGACGCCACATTTTGGAGAACACGAGGACTTGCAAAGCCCGATGCATCTGTCTGTATGGTGAATATAAGGCTGCCGCCGTTAGCCTAGCTTAGCATAAGATTGGAAACAGCAGTGAACAAGCACCTCTAAAGCTCACTAGACCCAGACATGGAATATGCATTTGTATCTCCACTGCAAAAGTATAAATCAAAGGAACGAATCCTTATCGATTTGTATAATATCGTATCTTGGATCACAGATATCATATGTATAAGATCATGTCAACTGCTCTTAAAACCGGTCGACGTAAATGCACGTAGTAATGGTTTTTCATTCAAACATTTAAAGATACAATTGTATTTTTTCAAGAGGTTCATCCAAGCTTAAGATGCAATAAAACATTGAATGAAACGGTTGCAGCGTTGTGTCTTCAGCTTCAACTGGACAACTGCAACTGGTTTTCTCGGAATTGGTAGATGGAAGAGACACAGCAGCGCTGGAGAGGTGATCTTTTAACGGTTAAGAATCCACACATTATCAGACATCTCCATCTGTCTGAGTTATATGTGAGCATTATTTTACAAACATAAACACTATAACTTCCCTCGTGCTTCCCTGTTATGTTTGGACGTGGAAATGCCATCATTTATAATGTGCTCCTGCAAACATCAACAGTTCAGATGTTATCCTGTGGCTGCCTTCCCAAACACAGAACACCAAACAACAACCTGCTGCATTGCAAGTGGCATTTTTAAAAGTCTTCAAGGACCATATGATGCCAGTGTGCGTGTGAGTTTTATAACCTGAGGAAGATGTACAACGATATTTCATTACTTTTTAAATTTGGTTAAGCTCTTTAAAACATTATAAATCTCCGATATACAATGAACAATCACAGGTTCTATCCGTTTCTGGATCACATGTAGATAATCTAATAATATAAAATGATCCCGAGAATATTTGGTGACTTCAATGACCAAAAGGAAACAAAAATCAAACTGCAGTTACATGTTATTTTACCGCAGCAGCAGCCCTTAGAGATCCATCGAGACAACTCCACAATCCATTTAAAATGTCCCTTATCTCTAACCAAGGCCATATGATGCCACGTGGACGCTCCATCTGAGGGGAGTTTGTTCATGACAGTCAGACCTCTGGCTGTGGTGGAAATCAAACACCCCCATCTTATCTCCACTTAAAGACCCCCTTCCCTAACTTCTTTCCTTTGATCCCATTTGATGTAAAGGGGGACGTCGAGGTGAACAGGAGGATGAGGGGACTGGAGTAAAACTGTTTGCTTCACTGAAATTAAAGGTACTGAATGGGTGAATATATAATGTCAATTTAAATGTACATGCACATCTATTTACCCTTTTAGATATTTACTGTCAATCCCATGTTTCCATGGAGAGAAGAACAACTAAACCTGATGCCATCCACTCATTAGAAATCACTCTGTTTTGGACCGACAGTTTACTTCCTCGAGTGTAAAAGTTAATGTCTGAGGGTCGACAGCAAGGAAATGATACGATCTTTTTTCTATGAATCCATGCAGCACAGGTTATTAAAACAGAATAGTTTTGCTGCTGTTGAAAGTCATCGTGGGAGGTATTAATCACCGATACATTTACACTTCAGCTGATGATTCACTCTGTTTGTATAAAACAATGATCAGCGGGCGTGTTTTTCATCACTTTTTTTATGTTTTATGGTATCAGACATCGAGTTGATCACGGACTACATTTAAAGCAGATGATCTATCTTAAAGCGCCATTCCAGTGATTTTCTTTCCAATTTCGATAAAGACTGAGTTTTAGTACCCGGACTCCTAAAACCCCCGTTCCAACATTTCCCATGATACATTTCTATTTTAGACTTTTAGGGCCCACACTGGGTGTGATGACATCGTCCCTGTACGACGTAGCATTACGTCCGCTGTATTTGAATGGTTCTCTATACGCGACAACAAAGTGTGTTTTCCCCTCATTTCGAGACGATTAATCACAATCGATATTGTTTTATGAACAGAATCATGACAAGAAAGTCTATTGACGGCGCGAGGAAATGTAATTGTTTTATTCTTTGTCTTGTTTTATCGGCATCAAGCCAACTGTGAAAAGAAATATTCGTACAAAAGTTTTGAAGATGTAGATCGGCTCAGAGATGGATGTGTTTGAATTAGTTTGAATTGACGTGCGATTTATTTGCACAAATTATTTGTGCTTTGCCTGAGAAGAACTTTACCACATTATTTAAACTCCATGCGCAGGTTGTAACATATAGGCTTTTAAAAGTATATACCTTTGGAGTGTCCACTACCAAGGTAAGAATACCCTGCTGACTTCATCACGGTTATTTCTCAGACATTAGAAAGCTCCCCTAAAGCCACAGAAATACATCATAAAAAAGGGTTCACAGGCTGAGTAATGCTCCTGTTGATGAGAAAACTGGAGTTCATGAATCAAATCCCCCTCTAAAAGAGTTCAACGTGTGCCCTTTTAAAATAACTGGAATGTGTGGAGTATTATAAATGGAGGATATCTAAGTTAAATAGTATCCAGGGGAATGGGGAGTCTGTAAATTTAAAATGGAGTGTCACTTTGGAAAGGAGAAGTCTGCAGTGCATAGCTGCATGGCGCAGCCAGTACACTCTGATGAACTGGCACGTGAAATAACACAGAGATGAAACTATTCTTCATTTTTATTGGTGAACCACAGGGTTTTGTTCGAGGACCTCTGATGAGTCCCCGGTCTCCACTCTGACGGTCACCACGGCAGAAGGATGAAACGTATCCACCAGATGTGGCAGGAACACTCTCCGCGAGGCAGTCGTACGCGCGGAGACGCATCTGACAGCCGTAAACGGGTCAGCGCTCCGTGTTAGGTTATCAACACACGGAGCACGACCGACGGTTCGGTTGGACCGGGACTCGGCATTACACTGTGACTGAACACAGGCGGCTGTCTCAGCTACACGGGCGCGCGTGACGGCAAAATAAACACACGTTGAAATACTAAAGTGAGGAGCCGCGCTCACACAGGCCGCGGAGGGTGAGGTGGCATTTTAAGCACACACCTACCTTTTTGCTTCGACCCCACATCTGAAAGCAATTCCGTGCTGTGTGTGTGTGTGTGTGTGTGTGTGTGTGGGAGGCCTGCCGGATTCCAGTGCGACCCCCCCCCCCCCCCCCCATCAGGATGGCGGAGGAAAGCAGAAGGAATGGAGCGTGGTGTTGGGTAGAGGTAGGTAAGCGTTTCGGGAAACGTGGAAGGAACAGCAATTAAAATCCCTTTTCGCCGTCCTTTTGATGGAATTCCCGACGGAGTGGACTCAAAGCGGGATTAATCACCAGTCCTCATCCCCCTGAAACCCTCACTCCCTCCTTTTCTCCTTCTTCCCCTGCTTTTTCTTTTCTTTTTTCTTTCTTCACCAGTGTGTGTCATTTCCTCATTAATATCCTGGGAAAGGAAATCGAGGGCCCGGGCCAAGGCAATGTAAACTTTTCTTTACCTTCTCTGCCCCGAGCTCCAATAAATCTAACAAATGTTTAGTCGACTGAGTTCTCGACTCTGCTCGCTTTCAGGAAAGCGATCCAAAGATTATCACTAGATCTGTCCTTAATAGACTTTCGGAGCAAAGCTTACAGCGTCATCTCAAACGTGACAGTGATTCGTGTGCCAGTGTGAATGTGTGTGTGTGTGTGTGTGTGTGTGATGACTTGTGCCAACCCTCTGACTTTTCCCTTGTAGCCCAATGGCCTTGTTATCAATGAATGCCATGCATTGTATTACAACCCATAATTGAGTTTACACTGTGCTTGGGAAAGCAGTAACTTACATGGGTCTCAACACAAATAGTCGGCCACTGAGACAAATGTCTTTGCTTTTTGCTACTCGAGGCAGAATCTTTTGCAAACAGGACTCTGAAACATATAATTTTGACCCAAACTCCCGGCCTTTAAAAACGTATACAGTGAAATCTAATAATCCACTTTCAAGAGGGGTTTTGTCCCCGCTCTGTCAAATGAACGCTCGTTATTTAGATTCCCCCCCCTCCGCAACTTTTGGATAACATTTCTATTTTTTTTCCTTTTTTGCACTCGCTGCTCTCTCCCTCCGTCTTTCACCCTCTTTCCCTAAAACAAACATCCCCACAAGCCCTTCAGGAAAACAGTGTTTGGATGTGCAAAGCTTTCCATCACTTCAGATTAATTGAGTCTGCGACTCACAGACGTCTATTGATGCTAAACGGTATCAGTCATCTCGTTTTGGCGAGAGAAGAAGAGACTCGGTTGTTGCACAGCTTTAGCTTCTTAATAACTTGCACATTTGAGAATCAATCGTTTTCATTCCGGGAACACAAAGGAGTGTGTTCACATATATTAAACTGTTTTAAATATTGAGAAAGTCTTTCCTTCATCCATGCAGGTGTATAAACTTAAATAACAATATGTTGTTCCCTGCAAATATTGACATACATGTTTGAGTTTTCCAGGTGTGTGTGTGTGTGTGAATCCTCTTGGGATTAAACTGATCCTCTTCTGGGAAGTGAGATCCAAAGATCCGACCATCAACACCACCCAATAAAAAGCAGCCCTTCCTTCCTGTGACCTCTTGTTAAAAGGGGTGAAAGCCAAGTGTGTGACTGTGAGCCTCCACTCTGGTGTTAATTTGATAGACTGTTGAAGAGACCTCATTCAATCAGCTTCTACTTTTACAGTAAACACTGACTGGTTCATGCACGTGGTTTAAAAAGTGTTTAACCAGTAATGAAAACTAAATCGTTAAGAAATTTGAAAGTGAGAAGTCAGGAATGAAGGTTTATTCCATAAGATATCTATTGGCTGCTTGGAAATTCAAAAAACAGCTACATGTGCAACTCATTTGAGAATGAAATAAATCATTCAAAGAATCAAGAACCTAATAATAATCTAAATCTAATAAGCAGAATAGGAGCATTTCTTTTATCCAGAACATCAGCTCTTCAGAGGTTGACTAATCTTTACTTTGGATGCTTCGTGAGCCACTGTTGGATCACAACGCTGTACCACAAGATCTGGAGATTCGTGATCTCCTGAGGATGAACCCACATTATTTTGAAGGTCCCTCAATCACTCTCAAGCCAAGACGCTTCTGAACAGCACAAAATATAATGTGCAGATCACCACAACATAAAGTGGACTTGTAATTCCCCTGATTTTTGCCCTTTTTTGTCATCCTGTGATCATTTATTTTGCTGTTATGAGAAACGTGTATGCACGTGCACGAAGGACAGTGTCCTGAATAAAATAAAGATGACTGTGATTCATATATATATATATATATATATATATAAAAATATAAAAAGGCTTGTAGCTTTTGTCAATCTTCCAGCGATGGCTTCTGTATAAATCCCCCTTAAATCTCCAGTCATGAGAGCTTACTCCAGCCGAAATCTGTCTCACCCGCGGCCTAAGTTGTCTCATTTACTTTCTCAACTGTGCTTTATCCTCCTCATCCTCCCATCCATCCCTTCATCCATCTCTCAGGCGTGTGTGTGTGTGTGTACAATCCCCCCAGACGCTTGAAATCCCCTCTTCCTCATTCTTCCCTGCTGTATTTTTTCAATCTTTATTTTGCTTTATCTGCTCAATGCTATATCCCTCTTTCCTTTATCTCCTCCTCCTCCTCCTCCTCCTCCTCCTTCCCTCTTTCCTCCCCTCCATGCACGTTTCCAATCCTACCTTAGCCTTTCTACCTCTCGCATTAGACCCAATTCATCTCCTGGTTCATCCCCAGGATGCCCGCCCCATCTGGTCTGTTCCTTTTTCACCCATGCATCCATCTTCTCTCTCAAGTCAAGTCATGTATTTGCGGAGCTTTGCCAACAAAGCTGCTTTGTGAAAATTGTTTTACAGACGAAACAAATTAAACATTTTCATTCCTTCAATCTCTCCGTCCGTCCACTCATCCATCCACGTCTCCTCATTGTTTCACACTCAATATTTCCCCGCCTTGGCGAGCGCAGGTGCTTTCCATTACGTCCACACATACACATATGCACATATAATACGTGCACACACAGACACACACACACACACAAACACAACTTTGAAGTACAGGGCTTCATCAGATCCAAACCGCAGGAAGTGAGATGGCGGATCAGAGATAAGCCAGCAGCGTGGAGTCGTGCATGTTCACTTGTGTGTGTGTGTGTGTGTGTGTTTGTCCTGCCATGGGAGCCTGACTCCTGGTGAGTTGGTTTACACTGTTACCAGCAGGCTGGTGGCTTTGATGTTGCGACTCCGGTGTAAAAGAACTGTGGAAATGGCAGTAGAGCTAGATTTATTTCATTAGAGCTCGGTCAGTCTCATATCTTCCAACAGAATTAGGAGGTCCAACAGCCCAGATAAAATGTAAACCGTGTGTGATTTTGAGTCATGCTAGTGAAAGCAGCACCAATTGTGACTGCGATCAAACCTCAAATAGGTATTAGTTTCTCTATAGTTGTGGGAGATCCTGTTACCCTCACAGACTTCCCCATGTCCTATGAGATTGGATGATTACACCAAAACGGGGTGTGATATTTAACAATGTCTCAACCTTCAGTCTCAGAGGAACCTGAACGTGGAAGCGGAGCAGTTTTTTAAGGCGGTTGGGACACGTCCAAGTCGAGCCTCGGGTCTTGACAGGTCTCACGTCCTGAAGGTTAAGGAGCATCTCCGGAGAGTTGGTGAGAACTGAAGAAAATGTAGAAATAGTGTCCACTTTAACCCATTTATGTTGAGTTGCATTGACAGTTATGTCGTGAAAAATGTATAATTTCGGTTCCAACCTACATAAGAAGGTGATGTAATAAACCAATAAACAGATGACTTCTTCCCCCCTATCTTCAGTCCCAAATCCAGGGCTTACGTTTGTTCCTTTCCTCTCTCCTAACAGCCCCTCCTGAGCCGCGGCTCAGCCTGACGCATCTGCACAAGTACATTTATATACTTTTTACACAAATGTGGTGTGAATCTGCCCGGTAACTGTCGGGATTACCGACAGCCGACCCCGGCCTTGCCCCAGTTCTCTTCTACAGACATTGCTGGATGAATATTCCCAGAGGAACAAGGGTCAGACATCAAACGCACACACACACCGGGGAGCTGCCCGGTTCAGGTGTAATCTCGTGGCCTCGACCGCGGAGCAGCTTGGGGAGTGTGTGTGTGGGGGGGGGGGGGGGGGGGTTCAGAGGAATTAGTTTTCCTTGAGGGAGAAGAGAAGGTCAGTGCTTGATATTATGAAGGAGGAGTTATCCCGGCTTCTTCATTTCCCTTTGCTGGATCTCTGTCGCCCACCTGCCTGCTTCTCCCGAGAGTTTGACATCCACTTATGGATTAAAAAAATGATCATTCTCAAAATGATAATGATCTTTTCTTTGTGTCCAGAAGGAAGTTTTGGATTATTTTCTTCTCCTCCTGACTTCATGAACCCATGTTCCCTGTGTCCATCTGTGGTGTTTTCCGTTCTTCTTCTTCTTGTCCTTCCTGTTCTCTCTCTCTTTCTCACTCATACTTGTTGTCCTCGCTTTGTTTACCGTTCATTCAGTAAAACATGTGTTTTGTCAGTAATCTGAATAAAAACCAACAAGCTGTACGTGTGGCATCTCATTACCTTCTCATTGAAAATACGGAAGGTTATGTTTTGATCGCCGTGTATTTATTTATTTATTCATTTATTTATTTGTATGCGTGTTATTCGCAGAACTCAAAAAGTATTGAACCGAATCGCATGAAATTTGGTGGGATGATTGGTTATTATCCGGGGACCAGTTGATTAGATTTTGGGATCAATCAGGTCAAAGGTCAAGGTCAAGGTCATGGAAAGGTCAACATCTTTTTTTTACCATAGCACGATACATTTTTGTCCAATTGGCATGCAACTAATGCCAAAATGTTCATAATTCAATGCCCAATCTTGTGATATGCGAAGGTATGCGCTCTACCGAGTGCCCATTCTAGTTTACTGTTGTTATGGTATCAACATTGTTCTTAACAATGGGGAAAAAAGTAAACAGATATCTTACTCTAGCAAAACCACAGTGTAGAAATACTCATGCAAAAAAATCATGCATTGAAATGTTTAGTGAAAGTACAAAAAGCATTTGCCCCAGAATATACAGAAAGGCCCTTTTCAGAACATGTGGACTATATTTACTGTGTTCTAATAATTGATGCATTAAGCCTCAAGTAAATTACAAGTAACTAAAACTGAGTTTCTTTACACCTCTGGCTTTAAGATGGAAATAACAAGTGCTTGACAGAAGAACAAAAAAACACACACACACATGTGTTCAGGTATGGACGTCTCACAGGTTGAGAAGCTTCATGTTTGTAATCGTATCTTCGTAAATGGAGCAGATAGCATCACAGGCGAAGCACTGGGGGTGGAAATGAGATGCTGATAGGGTAATAGCATTACCATGGATCCTGTAGCACACAGATGTATGCACACACTCACACACACACAGACACACACACACACCTGTGATGGTATTCCCCCGGTGGATCATGTAACATGCTGTAAATTAGCCGGTCATCCATGCTGCCAGTTAAACAGGCAGTCAGCTCACATTTGTGTCAAAGCACTTCACAAGTGCCCAGTTCCATTAGAGTATTCTTTGCAGAAAAAAAAATTTATTTTTATTGTAATATTATTCTGATACAGATCTAAAGCTTCTACAAGAAAATAAAAAACTACATTGGAACACATGTTTTACCCGCGATCACCTTTTTTCCCACGATTTTGAATTGAAAAGTTGCGCAATTATATCAAAGTTATGAAGACCTCATGATAGGAATCAAATAACAATTTGATCAAACTAAAGGCTTTTGTAATGTTTTAGTAACATGGAGACATCATTTGTGCGTTTGCTGCCTCATTAATACAGAGGTGTATATATATATATATATCCCCTCCTACTCCCTTCCTACTCACAAAGCCGGCAACCACCTTGACTACATTTTCACTAGAAGCTGCTCTACCTCTAACCTCACTGTGACTCCTCTCCATGTCTCTGACCACTTCTTCAACTCTTACTCTCTCACTCTCTGGTACTGACGACCCACCCATATCTACAGATTCTGCACCTGTACGCCGCAACATTCGCACCCTCTGTCCCTCCTCTCTGGCCTCCTCTGTCCTATCTGCTCTCCCCTCGACTGACTGCTTCTCACTCATGCAGCCTAACTCTGCCACAGACACTCTCCTCTCTTCCCTGTCTTCATCTCTTGATTCTCTTTGTCCTTTTAAAACACGACCGGTTCGGAAATCCTCTCCGGCTCCGTGGTTGTCGGACTCGGTGCGCGCCGAGAGAGCCACCCTGCGAGCGACGGAAAGGAAATGGCGCAAATCGAATCAATCTCTCCTCTTCTCATTCTCTACCTCTATCTCTGCAGCCAAAAGCTCTTTCTACCTGACCAAAATTCAGTCTTCCTTCTCTAACCCCAAAAAACTCTTCTCTATCTTTTCCAACCTCCTTGATCCCCCCTGTCCCCCTCCTCCTTCCACCCTTTTGCCGAGCCACTTTGTCGACTACTTTACAAACAAGATAGACGACATACGCTCCTCCTTTACTAATCCATCTTCTATCACCTCACCAACACTAACTTCTTCATCCCCCTCTCTTTCCTCTTTCACCCCCTTGTCTCCCAATCAAGTTCTTAGCTTGGTGACCTCCGCTCGACCGACCACCTGCGCCCTTGAACCCGTCCCGTCTCCCATTCTCCAGGCTATTGCTCCTGACCTTCTGACCTTTCTCACCCATCTTATTAACAGCTCCCTCTCAACTGGCTGTTTCCCCAACTCTCTGAAGGAGGCGAGAGTCAACCCTCTCCTGAAGAAACCCACATCGACCCGTCTGAAGTCAGCAACTACAGACCGGTCTCTCTTCTTCCTTTTCTCTCCAAAACTCTGGAGCGAGCTATCTTGAGCCAAGTGTCCTCCTATCTCCACAGTAACAGCCTTCTTGACCCTCACCAGTCTGGATTCAAGGCCGGCCACTCAACAGAGACTGCCCTCCTTGCTGTCTCTGAGCAGCTTCACACTGCTAGAGCAGCCTCTCTCTCCTCTGTCCTTCTAGACCTTTCTGCAGCATTTGACACCGTGAACCACCAGATCCTTATCTCTTCTCTTCAGGACCTGGGGATCTCAGGCACTGCACTCGCTCTTTTCTCTTCCTACCTTAAAGACCGCACCTACCGGGTAACTTGGAGAGGATCTGTGTCTGATCCTTGTCCTCTCACTACTGGGGTTCCTCAAGGCTCTGTCCTGAGTCCCCTCCTCTTCTCTCTGTACACAAATTCTCTCGGCTCTGTCATTCGTTCGCATGGCTTCTCCTACCATAGCTATGCTGATGACACCCAACTGATCTTCTCGTTTCCACCGGCCGCAACACAGGTGGCGGCGCGAATCTCTGCCTGTCTGACTGACATCTCTCAGTGGATGTCTGCTCACCACCTGAAGATCAACCCTGACAAGACTGAGCTACTATTCCTTCCAGGGAAAGGCTCCCCCACCCATGACCTGACGACCACCTTCAACAGCACTGTGTTGGCCCCTACCCTGACTGCCAGGAACCTCGGGGTGACACTAGACAGTCAACTCTCCCTGACGGCCAACATCACTGCGACAACGCGTTCCTGTAGGTACATGCTGCACAACATCAGGAGAATACGGCCTCTTCTTACTCAGAAGGCGGCACAGGTTCTGGTCCAGGCTCTGGTCATTTCACACCTTTACTACTGCAACTCCCTCCTGGCTGGTCTACCTGCTAAGGCCATCCGACCTCTGCAGCTCATCCAGAATGCAGCAGCTCGACTGGTCTTCAGTCTCCGGTTCACCCACACCACTCCGCTCCTCCGCCTTCCACTGGTTACCGGTGGCTGCCCGCATCCGCTTCAAAACACTGGTTCTGGCGTACCGTGCTCTGAACGGATCGGCCCCGTCTACATCCGGGATATGGTCACACCGTACACCCCGGCACGTTCGCTCCGCTCGGCAACAGCCAACCGACTTGTGAGTCCTGCACCTCGAGCTAATCACTCTACATCCAGACTGTTTGCTGTCCTGGCTCCTCAGTGGTGGAACGAGCTCCCCACTGACATCAGGACAGCAGAAAGTCTCTACATCTTCCGCCGGAGACTGAAAACACACCTTTTCCGACTATATCTGGATTAAAACACAGATTTGCACTTCAGTGGCACTTAAATAGCACTTACTTATGGTACTTTTGTAGTTCGACTATGCACACAGATGTATGCACACACTCACACACACACAGACACACACACACACACACCTGTGATGGTATTCCCCCGGTGGATCATGTAACATGCTGTAAATTCGCCGGTCATCCATGCTGCCAGTTAAACAGGCAGTCAGCTCACATTTGTGTCAAAGCACTTCACAAGTGCCCAGTTCCATAAGAGTTTTCTTTGCAGAAAAAAAAATTTCTTTTTATTGTAATATTATTCTGATACAGATCTAAAGCTTCTACAAGAAAATAAAAAACTACATTGGAACACATGTTTTACCCGCGATCACCTTTTTCCCCACGATTTTGAATTGAAAAGTTGCGCAATTATATCAAAGTTATGAAGACCTCATGATAGGAATCAAATAACAATTTGATCAAACTAAAGGCTTTTGTAATGCTTTAGTAACATGGAGACATCATTTGTGCGTTTGCTGCCTCATTAATACAGAGGTGTATATATATATATATATATATATCCCCTCCTACTCCCCTCCTACTCACAAAGCCGGCAACCACCTTGACTACATTTTCACTAGAAGCTGCTCTACCTCTAACCTCACTGTAACTCCTCTCCATGTCTCTGACCACTTCTTCAACTCTTACTCTCTCACTCTCTGGTACTGACGACCCACCCATATCTACAGATTCTGCAACTGTACGCCGCAACATTCGCACCCTCTGTCCCTCCTCTCTGGCCTCCTCTGTCCTATCTGCTCTCCCTCGACTGACTGCTTCTCACTCATGCAGCCTAACTCTGCCACAGACACTCTCCTCTCTTCCCTGTCTTCATCTCTTGATTCTCTTTGTCCTTTTAAAACACGACCGGTTCGGAAATCCTCTCCGGCTCCGTGGTTGTCGGACTCGGTGCCGAGAGAGCCACCCTGCAGCGACGGAAAGGAAATGGCGCAAATCGAATCAATCTCTCCTCTTCTCATTCTCTACCTCTATCTCTGCAGCCAAAAGCTCTTTCTACCTGACCAAAATTCAGTCTTCCTTCTCTAACCCCCAAAAACTCTTCTCTATCTTTTTCAACCTCCTTAATTCCCCCTGTCCCCCTCCTCCTTCCACCCTTTTGCCGAGCTACTTTGTTGACTACTTTACAAACAAGATAGACGACATACGCTCCTCCTTTACTTATCCATCTTCTATCACCTCACCAACACTAACTTCTTCATCCCCCTCTCTTTCCTCTTTCAACCCCTTGTCTCCCAATCAAGTTCTTAGCTTGGTGACCTCCGCTCGACCGACCACCTGCGCCCTTGAACCCGTCCCGTCTCCCATTCTCCAGGCTATTGCTCCTGACCTTCTGACCTTTCTCACCCATCTTATTAACAGCTCCCTCTCAACTGGCTGTTTCCAACTCTCTGAAGGAGGCGAGAGTCAACCTCTCCTGAAGAAACCCACGCCGACCCGTCTGGAGTCAGCAACTACAGACCGGTCTCTCTTCTTCCTTTTCTCTCCAAAACTCTGGAGCGAGCTCTCTTGAGCCAAGTGTCCTCCTATCTCCACAGTAACAGCCTTCTTGACCCTCACCAGTCTGGATTCAAGGCCGGCCACTCAACAGAGACTGCCCTCCTTGCTGTCTCTGAGCAGCTTCACACTGCTAGAGCAGCCTCTCTCCCTCTGTCCTTCTAGACCTTTCTGCAGCATTTGACACCGTGAACCACCAGATCCTTATCTCTTCTCTTCAGGACCTGGGGATCTCAGGCACTGCACTCGCTCTTTTCTCTTCCTACCTTAAAGACCGCACCTACCGGGTAACTTGGAGAGGATCTGTGTCTGATCCTTGTCCTCTCACTACTGGGGTTCCTCAAGGCTCTGTCCTGAGTCCCCTCCTCTTCTCTCTGTACACAAATTCTCTCGGCTCTGTCATTCGTTCGCATGGCTTCTCCTACCATAGCTATGCTGATGACACCCAACTGATCTTCTCGTTTCCACCGGCCGCAACACAGGTGGCGGCGCGAATCTCTGCCTGTCTGACTGACATCTCTCAGTGGATGTCTGCTCACCACCTGAAGATCAACCCTGACAAGACTGAGCTACTATTCCTTCCAGGGAAAGGCTCCCCCACCCATGACCTGACGACCACCTTCAACAGCACTGTGTTGGCCCCTACCCTGACTGCCAGGAACCTCGGGGTGACACTAGACAGTCAACTCTCCCTGACGGCCAACATCACTGCGACAACGCGTTCCTGTAGGTACATGCTGCACAACATCAGGAGAATACGGCCTCTTCTTACTCAGAAGGCGGCACAGGTTCTGGTCCAGGCTCTGGTCATTTCACACCTTTACTACTGCAACTCCCTCCTGGCTGGTCTACCTGCTAAGGCCATCCGACCTCTGCAGCTCATCCAGAATGCAGCAGCTCGACTGGTCTTCAGTCTCCCGAAGTTCACCCACACCACTCCGCTCCTCCGCTCTCTCCACTGGTTACCGGTGGCTGCCCGCATCCGCTTCAAAACACTGGTTCTGGCGTACCGTGCTCTGAACGGATCGGGCCCCGTCTACATCCGGGATATGGTCACACCGTACACCCCGGCACGTTCGCTCCGCTCGGCAACAGCCAACCGACTTGTGAGTCCTGCACCTCGAGCTAATCACTCTACATCCAGACTGTTTGCTGTCCTGGCTCCTCAGTGGTGGAACGAGCTCCCCACTGACATCAGGACAGCAGAAAGTCTCTACATCTTCCGCCGGAGACTGAAAACACACCTTTTCCGACTATATCTGGATTAAAACACAGATTTGCACTTCAGTGGCACTTAAATAGCACTTACTTATGGTACTTTTGTAGTTCGACTATGTTGAGGAAATGTTACTTCCTGTATTCTTGTTGTTCTTAGTTTGTACTCTCGGTTGAAATGCACTTATTGTAAGTCGCTTTGGATAAAAGCGTCTGCTAAATGACATGTAATGTAATGTAATATATATATATATATGGTTCTCTTAACACA
Source organism: Pseudoliparis swirei (assembly GCF_029220125.1). Taxonomy (NCBI): domain Eukaryota; kingdom Metazoa; phylum Chordata; class Actinopteri; order Perciformes; family Liparidae; genus Pseudoliparis; species Pseudoliparis swirei. Next base: position 22,160,141 of record NC_079406.1, on the reverse strand, counting down.
GCCACAAAAAAAAACATGCATGCACACACTGTCCTTTGCTTTGGCTTGGCTTTTATATCCGGGCGCGATTTACGTCTGTTTTGATTGGCCCTCTGAGCAGAGCGATTTGGAGGTGGCGAAGAGGAATGTGTCCACACAACACCACACATACAAAAGCACACACACAAAAGCACACACACACACAGATATATTTTCTCATCGCTGCTATACTGTATTTCTCTAAAACACACACCTGCATCTCGCAAAAACAGAGCCTACCTTTGTCTTTCCCCGCGACACACTTCCCCTGACATGCAAACTAAAACACATCCGTTAACTTTACTCTGGTATCTCAAAGTAAAACACAAACGCTGGCACACACGGACACATAGCGGGCAGGAATGTGTTGTTGTTACGTTGGAGCTGCTCAGTACTCAGCACCTCCATCCCGATAAGACTGCAGCTCGAGGATAGAGGAGAATGTAGACAGACTGATGGATGGATGGATGGATGGAGGGAGGACATTCAGGGAGAAAGTGGAGGAGAGATAGAGAGAGACATTAAGACAGGAGAGAGGGAGAAAAGGCAGAAACGGTGAAACTTTTTTTCTGCACGTTTAGATGTTCAAATTCTTCGCTTTTCCAATCTGAATAAATGCTGGAGGAAGTGCAGGAAGTGCAATCGGTAAACTCAGGGCCGTTTGACTGTTTGACCATTATTAAACACGTAGTTTCACTTTGTTTTTTTTCCAACCCAGACAAAAGAAAATGTATTTTCAAAAACAATGGAGAATTCATTGCCGTGACATAATGAGTGTCAGAGATGTTCAATCCACGTGGTCTAAACTCTCCATGCACTGTCAACAGACTATTATCATATTATGAATATAAAATAGGTTAGATCCCTATTGTATAAAGCTGGATTCAGGGACTTTCCTCTACTCATTCTTATGTTGCATAACACACTTTGACATTTCACAAACTCACAAGGGGGGGATTACCAAACTGGCTGCATTCAACGCACAGCACATGCACTTGAAGCCCTACGTGTGAGACCTGAGTCATGAAACCCAGCGCAACATTACGAACGCAGGCGACAGGGAGACAAAGAGAGGAGACGAAGGTTGTGAAACGTGTTCAGACTTTGTTTTGGAAGCAGCTCAGTGGTTCTCCATCAGCCGTCACCTGGTTATTTATAGACCTGATTAGACATCTGGCTTCCAATCAGTCGCCAGTCTCCTTCCCTGCCTCCTTTTACAATTTATCCTTTCATCCCTCTTTCCTCCGCTCCCTCCATTTGTATCACGACCTCTGACCTTTCCTTGTTAAGGAGGAAAAGGAAGAGGTTAACCTCTGCACTGAACACACACACACACCCTGTGGACTGCATGTCTACAAATCTACATCTAGATAATTAGCTTTCACTTCAATTTAACGGAACACAGATTAATAGAAATGGACTCTCTTTCTAATTGAACTACGTTAGGTTAATTGGGGGCAGTGGACAATGATATCCAATATATTTCAAATATGTAGTACACACGAGTGTGTCTGACAGAAGTTGGTACCGCTCACATTCAGACATTTTTATTCTTGTTATCATCTCACGTCGTGCATACTTTGCATTTTGTCTTTGGGATTAATTTGAACATGTTGCGTAAAGGCTTGAACGGAAGAGAACACTCTCAGGGCAAGATGACACACACACACACACACACACACACACACATTCACACACACACATGCACACACTATTGTTTTAAATGTAACTTCAGCATATTGTCCGTCTTTCTCGTCGTTGTGGACACACTTTTGTTTGCTCAGCTCTAATGTTTTCCTGTCAGACAAAGGGTTGTAAATGCAGTTATCGAGGCCGTGTGTGTGTGTGTGTGTGTGTGTCTCTCTCTCTCTATGTCTGTGTGTGTTTAGCAGGTTTTACTCGCAATTGAGGCAACCACACAAATATTTTACTTGGATATTTGCCACAAAGAAACAACCTTTAAATATCTCTCTTCCTCACTTTCTCGTTTCTTTCTCCCTCACACTCTAAACCATCTGCTGAACTACATTTAAAGATAGACGATCGATGCAACGCTCAAAAAGGTTAACGCAACTGCCAAAAAGACAAAGCAATAACTTGGATTTCAGTCGTTGGGCAACTTTCTGTGTCAATATTCATGCCGACATGATGAAGTGAATGACAGAAACATCCAGAGGGGACTTTTCAAATAGTTAGTACTCAAGTTTTAAACTAGTCGCCCACACACACACACACACACACACACACATACACACACACACAACCACGGGTCAGCTGTGCAGATGTGCTGCTGCTCAATCAGTAGTTTAATCACAGAGGTTAGAGTTTAATGAGTTATTATTACTGAACCCTAAATCACACAAACACACGGCCGAACCGCCATTAATACACAACGGACTCAAGACCTGCAGCCAGGAATGAATGGCTTCACAGAGTGATGCTGCGTGGCTTTCGGAATTGTTTCCAGGTTTTAAAATTCCATGGGTTTGAGGAGATGGACAGGGGGGGTGGGGGGGGGGGGTGGAGGGGGGGATGTTAAAGGGTCATTCCACACAAATTACAAATGGCATATGCAAGTATTTTTCATTTTGTAGATATCACGGTTTTCAGATATTCATGTCTGCCACCACCCCAATACTGTATGTGTGTGTGTGTGTGTGTGTGTGTGTGTGGGGGGGTGATTGGAATTTTCGTCCACAGCAAGATCTAAAGATTGTCCTGAGTAACTGAGAAAGAAGGAAAAGAAGAAAGACAGGAAAGGAGAAAGAAAGATCTTTCCATGTGCATTTTTGTTTCTCGCGTCACACTGTAAAAGATGATTTCAGTGGGATTTCTGTCTGTATTTTTGAGGGAGTGAAACACACTATAAGAGTATCACTAACTGAGCCTGTCCACAGCCATTTGGATCTGCCTTGGCAAAATCAGCCTTCGAGCACACCACCAGGCTGTCGGTTTGGTGTGTGTGTGTGTGTGTGTGTGTGTGTGTGTGTGTGTGTGTGTCAGTGTGATATTCTCGTAAATTAGACCATCAATCAAACAAAGGAAGCAGCAAGAGAGAAAAAAAATCCTTGCATTGAAACAAAGGCGGTGAAGCAACATGTGGCATTATTTAACTGCCCATTCGGAGACGCAAGTCTGTGTGTGTGTGTGTGTGATTGTTTGTACTCTTACTATGCTTGAGAAAGCGCTGTTCAGGCTATTATTTAACGCTGATTGTAGACGTTCAGAGGGCAGGGGTTTATTACAGACCTGAGGACTTTTTTAACCCGTCATCCTGATGCAAGGGTCCATTTATGATGCAGCGTGCCCGACACATGCTCTGGATTTTCGCATTCATTGTCAATTTGCAAGAACAGGTCTCTGGCAACTACCGGTGTGTTGGACCACGGTGAGACGAGCTGGACTTCAGGATGGATTTGCAACAGTTGAAAGATGCGTGGACTATAATGAGTGTTTAAGTAAGGACTTAGGTCTGCAGAGTAAGACGAGATGGAGGATAAAGTTAAGGATGTACTGGTCAAGATTTCCCCCCTAAAAATACTTCAAATGTGGGGTCCGTTGTCATTACACATCAGCATAATTATGTGTGTGTGAATGTGTGTGTTCAAAGCGACATGGGGATGTTATGATAGCCCCCTTTAAAACGTTTGGCTTTCTCTTCTCCCCACTCTGTCTCTGTCTGTCTCCCTCACACACACACCACACACACACACTCACAGATACACACACACACACTCGCACACACACCGAGGAAGTGTGTACACAGCGTATGGGGAGATAATAGCTTTGCAGGGGCCGTAGTAGAGCGAAGCCAAAGAGCTGTCTGGCTAAAGGATCCATTAAACCACACACACACACACACACACACACACACACACACACACACACACACACACACACACCTACACACACACACACACACACATATGAGAACATACTTCATCACTGACATAGAAAAACACAAAATTAGGCAAACAGACACCTACACTAATACCAGTATAAAGCCTCAAGAACACACACACATAGTCGCCAGCGGACGCACACAGCTGTTTAATGAGAACCATTAATGTGCCATCAGATATCAGACCTTTATGAGGCTCAGTGTGAAAGTCCAAACTTTCCACCAATTATTCTCTGATCTGTTCATTGTTGGGATGGAGGGAGAAAGAAGAGACATGGCGGAGGAGGAGGAGGAGGCACAGAGAGAAGATCAGAGGAGAGGAAGAGGGAGAAGAGAGGCAGGAACTAAGAAGGAGGAAGACGAGACAAAGGCCTCCGAAGACACAGAAGACTGCAACAGATGAAAAGATAAGATCTGTGTGGAGCAATGAGGAGACGATAACTGAATTATATTATTCCCTCATGTTTTTAGACGTTGTTTTCTACTGTTTGAGGCGCTTCTGCAATAGTTTCCTGGCCCTCGACAGCAGAAAACAGCCCCACCAGCTGTTTATCTATAACTCCTAACATTCGCATTGCAGTGGATGCAAACAAGAAGTAATTAACATTTTCTTTTCTGCAGATTCTCGGTGAATTTGGTTCAAACTTGCTCAACCTTTGGATCGGAACACGGCTAATCAACCCGGCTGAGTTCACGACTTTCTGCAAGCTCCAGAGTGCCGCAAAAACATCTGTTTCTTTGCGAGTCTACAGTTAGGAAATCGTCGCCATCGTGGTTGAAGAGATAAGTCTGCAACATCAATTGTAGTTCTACGTCAACATAAACGGAGCACATCAAATCCTACTTTGGCTGGAATATGTCTTTGTCTCATGCAGAGCGACTTGGTCAAGAGAGAGGAAATTCTGTGTGACAGCGTGATATTAATGCATGCCTTGTTGCCTCGGTGTGTGTGTGTGTGTGTGTGTGTGTGTGTGTGGACTGTGAAGCTGTTACTCCGGTCACGAGCCCGGTCCTGCGCCACAGAATGATGCTAATTAGTTATAGCGCAGCTCATAAAAATAAAAAAAAACAGACTCTGGGACAAGAGAGAGAGAGAGAGAGAGAGAGGGAGGGAGAGAGAGAGAGGGAGGGAGAGAGAGAGAGACGGGATAACGGGAAGGAAGAGAGATATAAAAGGAGAATGTGCCGATGAGAGGCAGAATGACAGGAAGAGAAAGAAAGGGAGTTTGAGGGAATAAAATGCAGAGTTGACAAGGGCACCCGAGGGATGGCAAGAGAACGAGTACGGGAAGAGAGAAATAGAGAAATAGAGTGGAAGAGTGGCAGTATTTATGTGGTGCGAGAAGTTCGGCATCAGCCAACTCGGTCCACTTCTCAAATGCACAATGTCTCATTTCAAAAAAGCGTTTTGGCTGTTTTGTGTTTTTCTGCTTAATTCACAATAAATACGGTGCAGACTCCGGGAGAAAAAGCTGGGGACAGGGTCGTGAATCAAAAGGTCCGGCGCACGATTTTAAACCCTGGACCTCAAAAGTTAACAACGTGCATCTTCCCCCAATGAGCCCAAACAAAGCTGTCAGAGAGCGGTTTCATTCACTCTTTTATTTTGAGTGTTTCAATGTGTTGTTTTGCGGCGGTGGCGTCTTTTTTCAATATCTGTTTGCCCAAACTCATTGCTTTTAAGAGACGGGGCTTTTCCAACTGACCACTTCTTTTCTCGTCTTCTAACCTCAAAGAAGGAATTGTTTGTCACTGTTCTATTTTCTCTGTTTTAGCCAATTTGCAAATCTTGTTTTGAAATCACACAAACATATAAAAATGACATGAATACATAATTGTTTTGTTGAAATTTTGAGATTAGACTTCCTGGTGAGGGAAAACTGCATGGACCCACAGAACCAGCATGTACTGACAGCATGTACTAACCCTAACCCAGACTCCCACAGTAAAAATATGATTATTAAAAGATGGAGGTCCATGTCAATGCCCTAGGCAGCCCGCTGCTACATTTTGTAAGCTCTAAAAACTAAATTAGTTCATGTCATATCAAAAATTAATCCTTAACCTTACTAAGCACGAAGCTGTTTTTAGGCCTCGGCTCCAAAAAGTGCATACCCAAACTAAAAAGTATGTATCTCTGCAACCACTAGGGCTATTTTAATCATTTTTATATTTTTACCTTTTTTAAAATGTTTTATTTTGTTCAGATCTGTACATATCAGTCTATATGTTACTGGGTCATAGTAAATGAAGACGGCACACAGAAAAAATATAAAAATGTCAGGTCCGAATTGAAAAAAAGCCCTTCCAGGATGATTATATGTTTGGAATGAGGAAGTTGAAAGGTTTAAAACTCTCACAAATCATATTAAAATATGTTAACATTCTCCCTGCAAAGTTTGACTTTGAAAAAGTGAAGCAGAATAAAGTTACAGAGGTGTTAGTAGTACAGATAATTTAGGCGAGGTCTCAAAAATGGACAATCAAATTTGAAAAGTCGAGGTGATGAATTATGATTATTTAGCTCTATTCGTATGTGGATAGAGTCATATGTGGTGGGAGTCAACAGGAAGTGAGCCGAGGTATCCTTCTTCATACATCCACATGTGTCACACAAAGAGAATTTCTGATGCACACACACACGTCTGTAGGACATTGATGTTCTGGTTACGAGTGAACCACAACGAAAGAGAACAGGACAAGGGCAACACAGTCAGTGCGTTTACATGATGGTATAATTCTAATCTTGCTTTAGTCGGACTATGCTATCTTTTGGGGGATCTGCTGTTATCCCAATATACATAGCAGTGAGTAATTCGAATCATTGGCTGAAAGCATGTCATATCCGATACGATAGGTGGCGCTGTTTTCATTACAACTCGTGGTGATGCAGCCATTTCCGCTTGACCACTTCACCACTACCAACAACAACAACATCAACAACATCAACATTTCGAGAAAGATGGCGAACAGAGAGCAAGGCGAAGCTACATCCCTCTACTATTCTTGCATGATGTTAATAGTGACATTATTGTCTTTTTCGACTCTTTCGACTTCCGGGTCACGACATGGGAGGAGGGGGGAGGAGGGCGGCGGGATCTCAAGCATGCACAAAGACGCAAAGTCCAGTTCCTAATCCAATTCACCGTTACATGCCGCGATAGTCGAATTATCAACCGGATCGGATCAAGTTATCCAGGGGTGTTAATCGGATCGTAGTCGGACCGCACATAGTCAAACAAAGGTGTTTACATGAAACGGATAATTCGATTTCAGTCCGACTAAACCAGTTATTCGAATGCATGTCAACACGGTCACTGAGCACGTCGTTGTTAATGTGCTGGAACTCACATCAATCTGACTTCTATGGCTCTGGTGTTTTTTTCTCTACAATGTCTTCCTCTTCAGTTTGTTTTACTGTTTCCTTCCCACTGTATCTTTACAGATTATTTACAATAGGTATGCTGTGTCTCTTCTGTATTCATCGTGGGGATCACATGGAAACAAAGAAAAACACCAGATGTTTCCACAAAAGCATTATTGCTTTCTGTTGTATAAATTTGGATGTGCTCTCCTGTCCTCCGAGTCATTTTTTTTTTTGCTCACGCTCATGAAATTCTTTTGACTTTTCAACTTGGAGTTCGAGGCTGTTTGGTTGACTCACAGGATCATGACCTCTGAATATACGCCTTCCTGTATGTGACACGATCCTATTGCATCGTTTAGCTGCTCAGAACCCGACATGAATATAGGGTTCGGGGTCACTTCCAGGGACCAAATTGAGCGTATGTGAAATTAATTACCAAGCATGTTGCCATAAGTGTAACTGTATGTGTAACCAGGGAGATCTCATCAAGTGCAGACAGGAGAGACACGTGTCATTTCTACACTTGAAAACTGTGAATTTAGACCAATTATCCCAGCAATAATGTACCTCTTTGTCTCTAAATCAGGTAAAACAACAGAATAATAAAGAACCCAAGTGAGCCTTTTCTGTAAAAATAAAACAACTTTTTACGAGATTATACAATGTGTTGTTTACCTCTCTGCTAATTCTATTTTTAAAGGCCTGTGAGTTTGGCCGTGTGAGTCTTTCACAGGCGAGCTCGCCAACCGTCAAGCTTACGGCAACACAACAATAGTTGTTTGAAATACTGTGGCAGCTAACATGCACGATGAACACGAGCATCAAGTCTTTAAGTTTACAACATAAAACTATTATAATACTCAACTATTTGAGTTGACACCCTTAATTAAACTAAGCATTAACTCGATGTTGCCAAGGCGATTGTTGGATGTTTCACGTTTGCTTCAGTCTGACGTTAACTTTGTGAGCCGGGGACTCTTTTAACATCTTACTCGTGTTAACATGTTCTTCAGTCAGTGATATTTAAATGTAAATATAGATAAATAAAAGAGAGAGAGAAAGTGAGAGAGAGAGTTACATATATATTGACATTGGGTCACCTATAGACACAAGTTAAGTTAAGTTGCTAAATCTGTTCTTGTTCCTTTGTTGGTGCGCGTGTCACATATATTACTTACAGGCTTGTATCTTTAGATCTGACAAACCCAGTTGTTCTTCGCCAGAAGTGACGTGTTTGTCTGTGTTTTGTCAGCATTAAAATGTATTGATGTAATTGTATTTTTGGCACCAATATGTCCTGGACAGATGTTGAATGCTCTGCAGCCGACCGTGTTGTTGCCACTCAGCACTATCTATCTCTTCCCAAATGCTAATGTTGTTTTGGGATGTGTTTATCTGGGTTCTGTCTTACTGCTGTCTGTGATAACAACTTGATCTAAGAAAATGGGTTCCCTCCAAAGAGAGGCCAGGCTTACTGTCTCTGACAGGCTGCTCGCTCCTGTCCTCCCCGGGCATGACCAGCGGGTGTGTGTGTGTGTGTGTGTGGGGGGGGGGGGACCTCAGGGCAGACCCAGGGAACCCCAGGAGGGATTTAATTCCCCTGCAGGAGCTGGAGTTAGTGTCTGTGAAAGAGATCCGAGCTGCTCTGCTGCAGCCACGGATCAAACACACGACTAATAGTTTCAAAGCAGATGTTCTCCTGTGGAAATTGGAGAGTGCATTTCCAAAAGAGCTCACACTTGTCTCTGAAGCTGTTTCAATGGATGAGACACACGAGCTCATGTGTACTTGTTGTCTGTGCGTTTGACAAACAAACACCTACTTTACGATGTTCCCTTGAATAACAGAGGGCAGATGGCTCAGTCTCTTAAAACATGCACTTAGATGATCCCTTGTTTAGATGCACAAAAGAAAAAAGAAAGCTCTAACCTGATGTAGCGACACCTGATTAGTGATGCTTTCCCCTCCTCAGAAACTGCACTAATGTCCACTGACCAACAACAACTGATACTAGAAGATGGGCAACTCTCAGGTATGAATATGCCTCATTTGACTCACCATGAATCAAGCTGCACCTGACATTGTAGTACATGCAGGCTTTAAAAAAGTTGTTCTGAACGTTTTGGAGAATGTATCTCAAACATCACAATACATTTGTTTTCAGGGGTATCGACTGCAGATTTGATGACATATAAAACCGGCCCGCGGTCTGGCGGGGGTTTCAACTGACAGGTGAACTGATGTTTTAATCAGCTTTGAATCAGTCCCAGAATGAGACACACAATTACTGTTTACTGCAATTATTATTTATGAACTTTCCACTGTTCATTATCGACCAAAAACACGGCTTTGAAAAACAAGGACACAAATATATTTTGCAGGAAAATCCCCCAAATGAATTGGACTAATTTGGAGGACACTGATTTTAATGACAAGTGAACATATTTCATCCAGCTTCAAGACCACGAGTTAACGATTAGCCCCTGAACGTGTTCCGGTCTCCCGGTAGAGGGCAGCAGAGGGACGCCCACTCCTCAGAGCGCGGACCCGCACTGGAAGAAAGTCTCTTCTCACTTCCCAGAGCCGCACTGAACAGATGTGAGTGGAAACCAGTGTCAGTGAACTTAAACAGAGCTCATTACCGAATAACCTGAAACTCACATCCAAGTGTATGTCAAACACGTGGGAGTGGTCCTGTCATCTTATCATCGCCTCACATCTTTACTTGTATCAATGCAACTCGATCAATTAATTGAATCCAAGTTTTTATGTCACCTTGAACTTTGTGATATTTCCCAACATAATAGAAGATAAATAACATTGATTGATCGATCAGCCCTGCGTGAATCAATAAAGTCGACACACAGACTCCCCGAGGATGATGCTCTGGAGTATTTGACGAGATGGCTCATAAAAAGACACACATGGCTCCAAACCAACTGTACGGTCACAAAGTAAATCGTTAAGATGACGTATGGGCCACGGTGAGAGAGGATGAGTTGCTGGGAAATGAGCTCAAATATGCGGCGCGCCGTCTGCTGCCACGCACGGAGAGCTCGGAGTGTTTCAAAGTGTTTCACGCGGGGATGATGAAGGGGAAGTTTGTAAAGCCTCCTCTCTGTGTGGGGTGACATCAACCTGCAAGAGGAGAGAGAGAGAGAGAGAGAGAGAGAAAGAGAGAGAGAGAGAATTTTGGGGGGAAACCTAAGTACACATCTGTGTACCTCTCTCATTCTCGCAATACCAGGCGCAAGGCTATATCAGTCTGTGCCTCTGCTCTCTCAACTTATTCTTCTTCATCTACCCCCCCCCTCACACACGCACACATACACACACACACACACACACACACACACACACACACACACTGATTAGGCTGCAACTCTCACTTAAAAAAAAAAAAAATCCCTGGCAGCGGAGGGATGTTCCCTGGAAGGAGGTTACACCCCAGCTGAACATTTTCACCTTGGAAAGTTGAGGAGTCAGGCTGATAACTTGTTCCCGGAGAGTTTGTGAATGGGCTGCGTTCTGAGGAGGGGAGACTTTCTTTTTTACGCATCGAGCGTTGAGTGACGCGTTTGTAAGATGTTTTAAAAAAGGGGGGAAAGTTTTTCTTTGCACAGTGTCACAGACAGATCCTCACTTTTCCTGACCCTTTTTTTCTTCTTCAATGGCAACGCAGCGATTCAAGGAGCTTGTGACTGATCGAGTCTCTTGAGAGAAACTTTGGTGAACTTCTGCAACAAGCGATTGATTCCGGCTCCCATCACTTCTTCTTTTTCCCTTTTTCTTTACACTTCTACCACACAGTCGAACGACCTCTCTTAGCCCCTTTTTTTCTTCTTCTTCACGGATCAATACTTCTACAACGTCTACTTCCCACCCGCGGATTTTCAATTAACTTTTAACTTGGGTTTGGAAGTATTTTCAGTGGATATCATGCCGGAGAAGCGGGCTCCGCTCGGCCGGCTCTGGGCTCTGGTTTTGGCGCTGCTGCTGTGCGCCGCCTCGGTGACTGGATGCCCGCACAAGTGCAGCTGCTCCGGATCGCATGTGGACTGCCAGGGTCTCGGCTTGAAGACCGTGCCGAAAGGAATACCGAGGAACGCCGACCGCCTGTAAGTGGGCTTTCATAACAGTTTACGCACATCTCCTCGTCTGTCTGTCTGTCTGTCTGTCATCGACTTTCTCACATATATGTTCGCGTACCCCGTGGCCTTGAGGTGCGCGTTCCTTCCTTGGCTTTTACGCGTGAACCCGAAAGAGCAGCGCTTGTGTGACACGAGAGCCCAGTGGCGCCTCCATGACAGATGAACGCGCTTTTGAAGGACTCAGATCAGAGGAGATGGAGCTCGAGCTTCACACTTTTAAAAAACGCCATTCATTAGACAATTTAAACTTCAGCTTTGTTCACAAAATGAAAAAGCTGTGTTTTTTTAAACACATATTGTGCCATTTTCTTTCTGAAGAAGTGTGGCGTTGTATCCAAGTTCCACGTGAACCGTAATGGATTTAAACTCTGAACCTTTCAGTGATCATGATAAGGAAAACAAATCAATTATATTTCCGGAGTAATATTCATTTATGGTTTCATTTTGCATGTCTTACCGCTTAATTTCTATCAGTTTATATCAGTTGATAACGATTAACAGTCCTTGCCATGAATTAGAAAATGGGCTAAACATCCCTACAACAGTTTATAAAGTTAATAAAGGTGTCATTTCAAACTTTTAGAGGCATGTTATCCTGATAAGGCTGATACATTGGAAAAATAACCCATTATTTCTATTGGGCTCCCAATATACTGATCCAAAACAAGGGGTCTAGCTTTTGGGGACTTGTTTCAAGTACTGCGTACCTCATGGCTAAAAGAATACACGAGACTGCAATCCCTGTGGTTGTACACATAATAGATGCTGCACATGATACTACCTTAAAGTTCACCAGTGACCCCAGTGAAAGGACAACAGTGCTGAAGCAGCTTTAGAGCGAGTCATGAAGTTTTTAAACGGCTCAAAATGAAAGGTGAGAGCTCCCGAAAGCTTGTTTTATAATCTCCCACACTCCTCTGCACTGAAGTCTTTTCATGTTCCTTAATTTGGCCGTGGATCGTCTTGCGGTTTGTGTGAAATCCTAAACGGTGACTTTTCTCTTGAAGAATTACTTTCTTCGTTTGTTTTTTTTTCTGTTGGGGGGGGGGGGGGAAATCTGGTGACAGTTAGTTTGAAATGATATTCATTCCCGAGGCAGAGACGGGACCCCTGACAGCCGCTGCTGCCACCTTGAGCCTGATCTTGACACGTATACGACACCCCCCGCAGCCACACACACGCATTCACAAACACACACACACACACACCTAGTGGCGTTAAGGTATGGAAGTGATTATGCACGATAACGGAGCAGCCAAAAGCCCCGCGGGGGATCAACAACAGGCCTCACCCTGAGACAACAAACACAATCAGAAGGCCGCTCGGGGACGTGGGGGGTCGTGTTGGTCGATGCGTGTTTGGCACCAATGGACGAGGAACGTCTGATTAGCGTAGGCCTACGTCCGTGCGCTCCTGACTTATTGCCCCTGTTTGTTGGAGATATGTTTGTGTATTTGTGTCGGCTCGTGTGATTGTGTGTGCGGGATACGAGCGAGTGTGAACAACGAGGCCCACGCCGCTCCCGTCCCACAGGACGCCCGTGACCTCCCAGGACCTGTTGGCTTTTACACAGCAATCCCCCCCAAGACATTTACACCCAAGGAAAATAAATAATTAGAGCGGGCTGTGATGGGGAGGGGGGATAAGGGGTCCCCCTGCCTCGCGCTGGGGTCCCTGGGGTGGAATATTTGCTCCCCCCCCCCCCACACCTCCCTCCACTTTTGCTCCAGAAACTATGTGTTTATGTTTCCCTGATTTATCCAGGTCAGTGTTTCAGCTGTGACTTTGGCCAAGAGTTGCTCATTCCTTCCCTCCCTCCTTCTCTCCCTCTCTGCCCGCCTTCATCTTTCTCTCTCTGTGTCAGATGTATTTGAGGGAGTCTGAGATGGGAAACATTAAAATGGATGAGATTTCAGTTCGAAAGGTTACGGCAGATGGAGAAACCTTTCAGGAAAGAGAGATGAGCATTATTGCCGCGAGCAGGGATTTGGCTTTGACAACGCGGATGAGGTCCACGTGGACAACAGATTCTGTATAACAAAAAAAGTGCCAAGTTTGTGAAGTTATGAGTAAAAATGCTCATTTGCGTCCAAGTGAGGAGCCGGCCATGCTTGAATATCTCCTTAACTTCTCAGTGGTAATACTGAATATCAACATGATCATTGATTTTGTCCCCGTTTCACCTTTTTATTTTATTAAAACGTCACTTATTTAATGTATTTGTATGTAGAGCCAGAGGGAGAGACGTTTGTTGTTTCAAAACCTAAACTCATCATTTGGTTAGTTGTGAATGGAAAGCATTTCTTTTTTATGTCAATCATGACTGGAAAACAGGTCAAGACAACCACATTTTTTGTAGCTTTTAGAAAGTAAAACTTCATCTTTCCCTTTAAAAATCCTGATGGTGGTCCGCCCTACATTTATTTTTTACGATTTAGTTGTTCGGTCTCATGGTGAAGTATTGCTTTTCTTTATAGACGCACCGTTTTGCAGAAATGTTCAGTTACAAAAGGATAAACTCAGAGAGAGGAGGGGCGGGGCGGGGGGGGGGGGATACCGTATTCTCCACCAATGGTAGTCTCACCACACCAGAGTACAAGACCACAAGCCATGTGGCGTTTGAGAAAAGGACATGACTCTCGCCTTATCTCGAGTGGAAAATCTTTTTTCGGCTACCATATACTGCTCCGCTCGCTTTATCGCGCTCGCTCCAGCCACATGTCCCGAATAAAAAGCTCTCTCGAGAGTCGGTGGAGGTTACTGAAAACAAATGTAGAAAAGAACACGAGTTAAGTCACTTGAAGATATACTGATATACTATAACAATGAAAAAGTACACAATAGAGACTTTTACTTTGAAGGCACAGCTTAGAAAGGCCAAATGAAAAATCGTTAGACAACCACCAGTGTGGTCCTTTAGTGTTAGTCCCCACTTACGTACTCTCTTTATTACACTGAGTTCCTTTAAATCCGGTTCAATTTCCCGCACGGCGCTAAGTGAAGAAGTCAGAGCCAGAGTCCACCTGTCAAAACTACGTAATGAAGCTCTTTTAAAGCCCCCCGTTTTATCCACTTTTGTAAAGAGAGCATTTGGAAAGGTTAACGAGAAAAAAACAGTGGTGGCCTCAACTTCACTTCACGCACACACACACACACGCACACACACACACACACACACACACACACACACACACACACACACACACACACACACACACACACACACACACACACACTCGCGGGCCGCCTCGCAGATTACCTCGGGCCAGTCAATTCTGTAATGTCCTCCTCGGGAAGCCACTTGAGACCTCATTTGCATCTAATTTGAGTGGAGGGTTTCGGGGGAGGCTTAACAGGCTTAACGAGGCTGGGTAAAATGGATTGGAAAACACGGATGGCTTTTCTCTCCGGGGTCCAATTCACACCTGCCCAACACACACACACACACAAACCTACACACACACACACACCCAAGAGAGTTGATTTCTAGAGCTGCAAATTCCAAACTGTTGCCCCAAGTGCCGTGAAACGAGGGGAAATCGATGGCTGTAAACTCTCACGGGTCCCTGCGATTGGTTGAGCTGCGACCAGGACATGTTTTAAGTGTTATATGTATGATCACATATGTTTTTCTGTGCGTCAAATGTATATGTCGAGGTGCGTTTTTTTTGCAGTTGAGTGAGTTCACTGCTGGAAGCTGCCGGAGCCAACTCAACACTAACTAATTCTGATCTGAACGGCCTATTTTTCTTTTCCCTCTCTAACGGCACTTTGAGGACGTTTTGGCAAGTTTCTTTTATGAGAAACACCTTCTCTACTTTCTTTAGCCTCGTCTGGCACGAGAGAAAGGTCTTTCTTTATTTATTTCTTTCCCTGCCCAGCTCTTCATCCTCACATTAGCTTTGTTTCTCTTTCCGACTTCTCTCGTACTTTCCCATCCCTCGGCGTTCCTCGGCGCTCCTTTGTGTTCTTATTCCCACCTTCTCTCTTGGCTCATCTCCTTCTCCCTCGCCTCCTCCTTACCTCTCCTCACCAGTCTCTCAACACACACACACACACACGCACACACACACATACAGTTTTCACAACTCCCATTTCCCTTCAGCGTGCCAGCCAACCACGGAGCGCACACTAAGATCCTGCCACTGTGTATGTGTGTGTGTGTTTCTGTGCATTACATTACATTACATGTCATTTACCAGACACTTTTATCCAAAGCGACTTACAATAAGTGCATTTCAACCTAGAGTCTAAACTCAGAACAACAAGAATACAGAAAGTAACATTTCCTCAACATAGTCGAACTACAAAAGTACCATAAGTAAGTGCTATTTAAATGCCACTGAAGTGCTAATCTGTGTTTTAATCCAGATATAGTCGGAAAAGGTGTGTTTTCAGTCTCCGGCGGAAGATGTACATAGAGTGGGCACACACACACACACACACACACACACACACACACACACACACACACACACACACACACACACACACACACACACACACACACACACACACACACACACACACACACACACACACGTTCCAGCCTCTGCTTCTGGCTCTTCTCACAGCTTGGTGTTGATTGGTCAATGGATGCTGTAGCCACCACACCCTCAGCTGTGAAACAGCATTTTCTTTGAGTGTGTGTGTGTGTTTTGTTACTTTGGTGCTCACCTGTCCATGATCCCTTCTCCTGATTTCCATCCATCTGATTGGATCAAGAGCAATCTGTTTCACTGGACCGTGGTGGTGTTCACTGCTGTTCAACTCCCTCACTGCAAACAACCAAGAAGTCCGATGAGTCCGAGACGCATTGCCGTGACTCTCTGCTCACCGGGCTGAGTCGGGTCTTTGCCAACTTTTGTGGAAACCAGGGAGCTAATTACCGACGTATTTTGTTGGTGCAGCATTTCTGTATATGTGCGCTGCTTTGAGGGCGACCTAAGTCAGCACACATGCATTAAAGCCATCGCTCAGCGAGGACTGTTCTTTACTGTTCGGTTATGACGGTGATGTAATACATCTGAGGAGCAGCCGAGGGTTATTGCTCCAGCAGACGAGTCTAAACTAAGAAGCAAAAGCCACAATGAGCTTGCTGTTCTCAAACGGCCTCTTAATGTCACGCCTATCATCTGCGGCCATCCCGTGGTAACCATTTTGTGCCCTTCCAACTATGTTTGATTCAGTTATGGGATGCCAAATGGCACAAGTGAGGGCAACCAATATGTAGTCTGCAGTTCTAGGTCAGTGGGCGATATGCTCCTCCCCAAGTTTCTCCAGCATGTGGGGGGAGTTGACCTTTTAAAAAAATATATAAATAATGACTCTCAGGATGCCAAAGAGGCAGCAGGCTGGCACTGACGCCGGGCACTGCCCTTCTGGGGGAAAAAGAGCTAGCTGGCAGTATTAAAACACTGTGTATACATACACACACAGGTGCACACACTCACTGGCATAAGTACAAGGAAATACATGCAAACAAATGAATGCACACTTGCATTAATGTCTGCATGATTGTGCTGCACTTGCGGGGACACTCAGTGACATAGTGCATTCCTCAGCCCTTACCCCAACCTTCTTCACAACTATGCCAAACCCCAAAAACCCAACCTTATTCTAAACGCATCCCTCAAAGGAAAAGTACAGCGCGTTACAACTTGAGTCCTAGTTTTGTGTATTGCACTGGTTCCCCTCGCATGCTGAGATCTGGGGACTACAAGTCAGCGGACCCGACAGGTTGTAAACAAGTCGACAGCGGACAACATTATCGAAACCATTTCATTTGGAGGATCACTTAAAATCCTTCCGTACTGAAAGTATGGTTTGTCAACGCAGGTCTCTTAACTGTGATGGATGTTCACCGCGAATAATTTGGGGCGATTACTTCACACTTTGCCGTCATTTTCTCTTCAAAGTACGTTTTGCGAACCCGGGGGTTGCGTTGGAATCTCTATGATCGTCTGACGGCTTGAGGTCTTGCCTTTTCTTTTGACTTGGAGTGTAATGTGATGTAATTACAGATAAGAATGATGATTTGATGGCCAAAACTACTAAAATAAGATCCAGGTTGTATGAAACCATAATTGTCTTTTTAACCCTCAAACCACCCTTTGAAGTAGTGAACGCCAGCCAAAAGAATATCGTCATTCTCAAGGTCGTTAGAAGGGGTCCTTGACAAAGATGGGGCGAGAACAAAGACACCGGCATTCTCGCATGAAAGAGGTGCATTTATGTTCCAAATGAAGACACATACACATGCATGGGAGGAGAATTGGGGAAGAGGAATGTACGTCGTCTTCAGCCAGGCACACACTTACACACAAACACACACGTCGCACACACTCATCATGAGGCAACGGGCACACGCGCAGTACGCTGACACGCTTTCACCGGATTGAACTTGCAATCGGTTGTAGTTGGAAACTTTGACACATAAGAGACAGAGAAATAGAAACACACACATAGAAACAAACCAACGTCACGAATGACCCCCTGAGGTTTTCAGCGTGTGTGTGTGTGTGTGAGAATGAGTGAGTGAGTGAGTGCGTGCTATGCGCTTGGAGTCATTTGATGTTAACAAGCTATGCCACTGTTTTGTTAGGCCACCGTCACCAAAGCAACACATTATAACCCTTCTGCAGGGACTTTCTTCTCTGCTCGGTGGGTGTTTCTGTGTGTACCCCTTCACTTCAAGTGTGTGTGTGTGTGTGTGTGTGTGTGTTTATTTGTGTGCCTGAAGTAAGTGTGTACACTCTGAGAGTGTGACTTGCGCCACACTTTTCTCTTTTCGGTCCGATCTTGATCCAAGCCCAAAGTGACGGACCTGTTTATGTTACATCTGGAAGCTGATGGAAAAGCTGCTCGCTGCACTTTGCATGCGTGCGTTTCTCTCTCTCTCTTTCTCTCTCTCTCCCTCTTCGTGTCTATCATTCCCTTTCCCTCGTTCAACCTCCCGCATTCCCTTTAAGCTCTGTTCTTATTTTTGTCTTTCTGACCTGGCCTCTGTTGAGGAAGCATCAGTCCTTGTTCTCGTCAAGCGCTCTCTCAGCGGCCAAGTTACCCCCCCCCCCCCTCCCCCACCGTTTACTTACATTACAACAGTAGTAAATCTAGACAAAAGCAATGCAGCCCAATAAACTCCGGCAGAGAAAGAGAGCAAACCAAATACAGCGCGGGGTTTATACCCCTCTGGGCTCGTGACTCCAAAGAAAAGGACGCTCGCAGGCGACTCCCTGATGCGGTCAAGTCTGCGTGGTCAACAGTGACACCAAACCTTTTTCTTTTCTTTTCGATGACAAGGCATCAAGACTGGGAGAGGGAGAGAAGCTAATTGTGATAGACAGCAATACAAAGCACTGGAGGATGGCATGAAAAAGGGGAGACACAGAAGGGAGACGCAATACTCGATGCAACCCCGATTATCAGCGAGTAATTAAAAAGGACGGAGACGGACAGGAGGAGTGATGGAGGAGTGATGGAGGGGTGATGGAGGGGTGATGGAGGAGTGCAGACGGGACGGAGGGAGTTGTGTTGCGCATCATTCCGACTGGATTCCCCTTTATGGAATGAAATGAGTCTCCTTCAGTCTGCTGAAGGGAAAGTTTTTAACTGAGTAATGGCTCCATTATCATTAGTATGTCAGCTGATCTTCCTCTCTCTCTCTCTCGCTCTCTCTCTCTCTTCTTTAGAGGAAAGAAATTCAGCCACATTTTGTTTACTTTCTCCGTCATCATTCTAGACCTGGCAAATGTCAAGAATGAGCAAAGTAGCCTATTTATACAAACAGAAAAGAAAAGAAAAAACAATTGTGACAAATATGCGGTGAGGAACTCTGGCCGGAATTTTTTTTTCTTCAAATGTCAAGTGTCAGAATGTGTCCGAGAAGCTTGCATTGCCTACACGAGAAACAATGCCCAACAGTGGGATCAGCGTGGACGCATCACGCAAACCTTTGTCTTCTGCACAGCGGCGTGAGCTGATACTTTGCTTGTGCTGTGTGATTTCCACTGTGGCTGAATTTGATGGCCGCCTGTGACGTTGCTACGATGACTTGTGGTCGGCTGCCAGGTTTGAGTCATTCGGTCGCTTTTTAATTTAAAATCATATACTTACTGGCAATGTTGAGTTGGATGTTATTATTCATCGTGTGTACAACCACACAGCGGAGGGGTTGAAGTGAAGGCTGTGACGGTTTTAAAGGCAGTGCCACGGGCGAGTTTGAGAAAGTATTATGTATTCATGTTCGGATGGAAAACTTAATGTTAATGGATACTGAGTCAACGTAATGCTGATGTGAGCCTTTAATTGACCTGCCGTGTGTGTGTGTGTGTTCGTATAAGGTCATGGTGTCCTCAAAGGTAGGTCTTGAATGAGTGTGTCTGAATCGGTTGTTCAGAAGCCTTCAGCGGTGTGTGTTGTGTGTGATGTGAATGCCCAAAACCTCCAAGTGGTGATTGCCGTGCATCCCAGAGAGTTCACCTCCCCTTAGTGTCACTGTGACAGAGAGTCATAACGGCAGTAAACGGTCACACGGGAGACCACATTTTCCACATAACCGCCAAATGTTCCCAAACTTGTAGATTCCGGTAAACTCCTGTCGACGATACACGGTTTGCAAACGGAGACAAGGACTGAATGCTTTCCACGGTTACGTCTTTTACTTTTCTAATTTTGTTGTTTTTATAATAGAGAACTTGTTCTACTTGACCCAGTCTGCTCCTTCTCAAATACACACGTTTTTCATAAGTCTCATACTGAAACATGTTAACTCTATTCATTTAGAATGGATTATTTATTTTATTTTATAAGTTTTACTCTAAAATGAGAGTGTACGGGTAAGTTAAAATGGATAAAAGAAAAAACTTTCCTATCGATACATATATATATATATATTATAATATATATATATATATATATTATAATATATATATTATTATATATATATATATATTATAATGGATATATATATATTATAATAAATATATATATATACTGTATATACATTTTCTTTTATTTATTGTCAATATAGGCACTATTTTGCATTATTTATATCTGTATATCTATATATATATAATGCACAATATTGCTAGATCATAAGGTAGAGAACGTAGGCTAGTCAATGAACATGTAAACTAAGTTAAAGCTTAGCTTAACTAAACCTTTCAATAAACAGCATGGTAAACAATTATCTGTAACACACTCACTGTCAGCTCCCCAAATGCCTCTGTTGAATCATTCTCTGTAGGAGCTCCTCCTCTTGTGATTCTGTGAGCAGTCTGAAGCTCTCACAACATCGTGAACAACTGTCTGTTACTGTTGGGCGGACTGTGTTTATAATTATACTCTTATGGGAAATTAATCTTTCACTTTGTTTCCTTCCTAGCAGACCATGCAATTAATTAAAGTAGTCTACACTTTTGTGAACCTAGTGTCCTTATTGGTGCACAGGTTCAATGTTGACATTACTTTTGGTCTCGCTCTTGTTGATGGTATCTCATCTCTTCCGAGTTTGTAGCCTCAATCCCTGACTTTGTTGCGCAATTTCACAATTGCTTCCGGGGAAAACTCCAAAAGCCAATGCCTCGTCTTTAACCTTTATTGGAATCGGTTTAGCTTGCTTGATTTGCACCTACATGCAAAGTGAGTGCAGAACAGTTAGTTTAATTTGATTTAATTTGAGCCATTATCGTTTTCTTTATTGCTGCATGTGATGTTTTTGTGACGCTCTGACTGGTTTGGCGTCTGACCTTTATTCTCCTTCAATGAAGCGAGGTTACAATTAGTGATTACATCAAAAAAGTCTAGGCAGGTGTTGTCAAATGTCATATCGCGGCGTTTCAAGTCGATGGATTGCAGCTGCAATGACGGGTAATCTCGAAGCAGCTTGACGCCTGCCCTCTGCTGCTGGTGGCATGCACACTGGAGAGATCAGAGGAAAAGGAAGAAGGCAATTAGCGTTCCTTTTTCGCGTAACTGTTTAGATTTCTGGAGAGAAATTGAGCATACCTATCTTCAAGAGAGGAAGAAGGAAATAGAACAAGAAAGGAGGAATGAGAAAGTGAATCGGTGCGAGAGCCTCGTGGAAAATAACAGGAGATTAGCGACAGGAAGCGAGCGCATTCGGAAACCAAGCGTCGGACGCAGAAACAACAAAGGATGAAAGGGAAAGGATGGAGTGATGGAGAGATAAGGGCCGAGAGAGTGAGAGACAAAGTGGAAACGAGGAAACGTGCCGCTGTCGGAGACGGTTCGACGGAGACGGAGCGCCGAGAGGGAAATGTTCGCAGCAGTTCATGGTGACTCCTCGCCGTGGTCCCAGAGAGAGAGAGAGCAAGAGGTCAAAGGTCAAGAAAACAGAAAACACGACGGATTGGAATCGGCAGAGCACAGCGGACCGGACAAAAACCAGACGTTTGACACATTTCAACTCGCGTCTTCACTTCATATTTCATGGTTTACCTCGGAGGCAGGTCAGTCCAACTCTTCATCCCACTCTGGGGAGTCTTCGTCACGTGATCTGTCATCCGCTTAAGATTCCTTTCTCATAGTTGTTTCTCAGTCTCTGGGGTGAAGCCACTAATAAAGCTGTGCCGTAAGTGAATCAGGCCTCCACACACCAGACGTGTGTGTGTGTGTGTGTGTGTGTGTGTGTCTACAGTCAACCAGTATCATGGCCCAAAGGAGCCAGACTGTAAGGTTCACTGGTTTCACTGGTCTGGGGTGAGATGTGCTGGGGAGCTGCCTTTTGTGCCTGGGCTGTATGGAACATTAATTTTCAGAACACATGCTGTTTGTATTCTGGTATTATCACATTGTCGTAAACACACACACACACACACACACACACACACACACACACACACACACACACACACACACACACACACACACACACACACACACACACACACACACACACACACACACACACACACACACACACACACACACACACACACACACACACACACACACACCTCTGCCTGTAATGGAAATAAACAGCGGTTCAAGCTTTTGTGCTAAAGCCTCTTGTTAGTTGTCTGACTGCCAGCTGGTCAGTTAAATCTAAAGCTCGGCTTTACTGCCGGGCGGGGGTGGACTTCCATACTTCAGCGGACCAGGTGCATAAAAATGGCCGCCTCACTAGCTCGAAGTCATTCGGATCCTACGTCGCCATTTTTATTGGCTGAGAGCAAAAATGTAGTCGACAGCAGAATGACGTTGTTTTGAAGCATAGCGGCGGCCCGCTGTGTCTCGGCTCTTTTCGAACAACTTTTCCTGAATTCCTCTGTGAAACAAAGACCTTGATTTATGAGATTACAGAAATGCATAACTCTAAGCACAACACTGGATGTACTAACTCCTATGTTAAGGTTTATTCAAGCACAGCGCCTACACTGCTCTTTCATTACTGCCGATTGCCGTCGGGTGCTTGATTTCCACGTCGCCATCGTGGGTTCGCTCACCAGGCTTGTGGCTACGCATCCAAACATAATCAAGCAGGTGTTAAGGTCAGCCATGATAACCTGATTAATCTGCCTCCACCGCCAACTCCAACCACTCGGGATTTTAATATTTCTTTAATTACTCTTGTGTGTTTGTGTGTGTGCTAAGTAGGGAGAATTAGTTCACCCGTCAGAATTCTGAAACTCCACGGATCGATGGTAACTGCTCACTCTTCATTGTTTTTGCATAACCATTAATGACGAATAGATAGGTGAGCCCACCCGGTTTTCAGAAATAATACCGATCCACAACCTTTTACATCGGCACAATGGCAACAGCAAAGTGTTGTAATATCCACCTGGACCTCGATCCCCTCTTTGTTTGAGCCCAGAGTGGTTCCCCTGGTGAGAGCACACGTTTCCACTGTGACCAGGGGAAAGATGGAGATAAGGATGGAGAGATTAGGGCAAAAGGCGGAGGTAAACAACAAAAAAACGAGTGGGAAAATGTAGCCGACTGTAAAAGAGGGAGAGATTGAGATAAAAGAGGAGAGATACGGGGGAGGCAGGAGGGAGGCAAAGAAAAAGTGTTTAGTCGACTGTGAAAGATAAGACATGAGAGATTTAAAGAGGGGGAGATATTATAAACGGGGGAGATTAGAGAGACAAATAAAAAGTGGAGGGTAACGCTGACTGTGGAGGACTGACCGGGTACCATTAAACAGCGTTGACTATGGGGAAGGGAAGAAAGAAACAAAGTGAAAGAAAGTGAAATGATGAAGACAGATGGCAGAGGGGTAAAACAGGGAGGAGAACTTTGATAGATGTAAAGCGTCTTTGAGTACTATGAAAAGCGCTATAGAAATTGTATGTATTATTATCATTATTAGATGTGGAACAGAAGCATTGGGATCGGACGCTGCCCCACAGTCACTCAGAGGTGAAACAGACAGTTTCTTTCATCGTGGAAGCAGCTCGTCCCTCGAGTTGAAAATGACAAATCAATGCTGTATTGAATTTTTTCACCACGTCCACAAAGGCTAATCAAGCTGCTTGGCTTTCCAAGGAACTGGCAACCACACACACACACACTCACACACACTGAGGGCCTGTGACAAGGTCCAGCAGCATGGAGTTGGGGAAGTGTCTCTCTGTCCAGAGGGCTGGCAGGACGGACGAGGCTCAGAATCATCATGAGTGTCCTCTACTTCCAAATGCTTAGAACACTTGATGATGATGAGGATTCGTCTATGATTACAAAGAATGCAACATTACAATAACGACAACATCATTTTGGTCAGTTTATTGACACATTGCAAAACTACTTTTACAAAACTTCGGCCCTGACAGGTAGTCTGACTCGTCGGTGGCGGATTCCTCTTTCACACTCTCCCCCTTCCTCTCTCTCCACAGCAGCACAACAAATGGGAGAACGACTCTGTAACATGTTAGCGAGAAGTTATTTACACAAATAGAAAACATGGGGCAATGATAACAAAAATGTGGCACGATTGCAAAAATAAGTCTATTTAAAGTCCTTTCAGCTCTTTTCAGTCTCCACCAACCCGTGCAGGACGTATCTGTCTCCACTCTGATCACCAGCTAGTCAGAAACACACGTCTGTCCGTCTATCAATGTTTCACTGGGCAGTTTGGGCTGAAAACTTCTCTCATCCCAAGAATCCTCAATTCTTGACTGGGAGCTCATTCAGCGAACGTCTCTGATGTTGCATATTATTTATAATGGTCTGCGCTGCAGTGGCTGGGGATCTCTGCTCAGCAGTCATTTCACGTGTCCTCCCATAGCAAGTTGGAACTTTTCATGGCCCCCAAGACCTTTCAAGGACCCCAGCTGGACTCCTGGACCCCATTTTAAGCGTTGGCTTTGACCCGGACCACAGGAGCCCTCCTCCCCGTGTCAGGCCGGGGGTATGGCTCTTATTAGTGGTCCTTGCCATGGCAGCTTGGAGAAGCCTTTTGAAACCTAATATGGTCTTAAATCAGATTTATAAATGTTTTGGTGTATTATGAAAAACACACATGGCAAAACCAGACTCTGTTTATGTGTACGTGTGAGTGTGTGCGTCTGTGAGCGAGTAAAGCTTACAAAGCGAGGGAAAGAGAGTCGTGTGCATGTGTGTGTGTGTGTGTTTGTGAAATTGGAAAGAAAATTGTGTGTGTTGTTTGTCTGCACTCGCGTGTGTGTTTTTTTCTTCCCTTGCCCTAATTCCTCCAGTACGACAGCGTTTCAATAAACAGCAAACCCGTATAAATGGAACCAGTCTACACACACACACTCAGGCAGTCAGTTCACATTGCAGTGTGCATACATTGTGCACCCGTAGTTAAAACAGATTGAATGACAGCCAGGAAACACGATAAGCTTTTAAACTCTGATGATGGAAAGAGAAAATAATTTCATCCCACTTCTTTTTCTCTTTTTTTTTCTTTTTCTTCTTCTTCGCTGGAAAACGTCGAAAGAAGTCAGAGCGGCGGCAGCGCTAAGTGTGTGTGGAGAAGTGTGAGTGTGTGCGCGGAAGTCTCCTGGTGCCGGTCCGGTAGGAGTGTTTGTGTGCTTTGGTTTGTGTTTATTTGTGTGTTTGTGTGTGTGTGTGTGTGTGTGTGGGCCGTTCTCACGCTCTGTCCCACGGACACATTCACAGAGACACACCAACGCACACACACACTCCGTCGTTCCTCACTGACGTTCATTTGCTCTTCATTATAAAAATCCGACATGCTTTGAGGATACGTCGTGCCGTATTAAGTTCAGACTGTTTATGAAACTCAATGTCATTACCGATCATATTTGTGACCTGCGTTTGTCTCTCTGCAGGGATCTGAACAGAAACAACATCACCAGAGTCACCAAAGTGGACTTCTCTGGCCTCAAGAACCTCAGGATCCTGTAAGTCTGTCTCCGTCTTTGTTCCTGTTCACTGCTGCTGAACCGACTGTTGTGGCGCCAGGTTGTTTCAAATTACATTCAGCGTTTCGCTCTTTCTTTTTGGTTCCGTAATGTTTATTTGTTACTGGGTTCACGTCCAGTGAATACAGGCCTCGTGCAAAACAAATGTTGTCTCCTCAACTTCTCTTTGTTTGTTTGTCTGAGGGAGTTGGAGAACATCCCGAGAACAAGGACATTTGCCAATGTGACAAATTCTCTGAAATCGCGACTCCGGAGAAAATCTCTTGGTTTGATTTTGTTTTCGCGTGAACATGAGCTCACTTTTAACTTTTGACTTTTAACTTTTAACGAGGTGCTTCACAACACTGAACGTGTCGGGCTGCTGTGGGATTAAAGACATGTCGGTAATCTTTGATCAAATAACCGTTGCACTGAGAGAACGTGCTTTTACTCAATATTTGAAGGCTTCAAAGAGCTTGACGCTCGAGTCTTTCATCCCCCATGGCGTGACGAGGAGATGTCGGGGCATACAAAGCGTGTGACGTTGCATCTCATCGCCAACAGCGAGTGGTGCTTTCTTTTAACCATGTAGAGGACGCTTCTCCCCTCAGTCACACGTCAGCATATGACACACCTCAACACACAGAAAATGCTCCTATGAGATGCTATCAAACGACCCATTTAGTCATTTAAATATGACGTTTTTTTATGTGTATTCTTCCGGGTATCCCGCAGGTATATTATGGACTCTTTCTTTTTCCTCATTGTGACTCTGCATTTGTTTCTTTACAAGGAATCCCATTAACAGAAAAGAGAAACTGCCATGCTGGAGCAATTAAGCAAGTGCTATATTTACCTAATAGGCCTCTATATGGCTATAGGGGGAACACGACTCTATAAAATAAAGTTTCCCAGCCTAATTAGGGATTTCAGAGCAGCGGAGAATGCACGTGTCTTATCCAAGGGGTTGAATTGCCTAATTACTGCATATTTATGAGGTTAAATAATATAGTAACTAGAACGGGCACTCGGTAGAGCGCATACCTTCGCATATCACAAGATTGGGCATTGGATTATGAACATTTTGGCATTAGTTGCATGCCAATTGGATAGAAATTGATTTTGGTAAAAAGAAGATTTTGACCTTTTCATGACTTTGACCTTTGACCCGATCGATCCCAAAATCTAATCAAATGGTCCCCGGATAATAACCAATCATCCCACCAAATTTCATGCGATTCGGTTTAATACTTTTTTAGTTATGCGAGTAACACGCATACAAATAAATAAATAAATAAATACACGGCGATCAAAACATAACCTTCCGCATTTTCAATGCAGACGCCCATTTGTCGAACAAGCAACAATATGTTAAAACTGGTGCAGATATGATGGTATGCAGACATCGAAACTGCTGGAACAAATGTTGCATTATTGGAATTGTTTGGAAGAAAGTGTGAGTCATGTTTCATATGAGACGGTGAGAGAAGTCAGAATTCCCTCCCATGTCTGAACAATAGTTCGGGAATGCTGCATATTTTAATTTGTGCAATCCAGAGATACCAGAACGCCTTTGGAAATAAGAAATCAGCAGCAGACATTTGGCGTTCTTTATAGATGCACATAGGGGATTTATATAAAGTTGTGCACATACTATTACACCACAAAAAATGACAAAGAAATGCAACAAAAGAACAAAAGAAATGACATTAATACTTTTATATTTCCACAATGCATGTTGAAAGTTTTGCTTCTTGTTTCTCTTCTGCATACTGGCCACAAAGAGCTGAACTAACTTCATGTGTCATAACTGGGCATTCCAACC
Source organism: Pseudoliparis swirei (assembly GCF_029220125.1). Lineage (NCBI taxonomy): Eukaryota > Metazoa > Chordata > Actinopteri > Perciformes > Liparidae > Pseudoliparis > Pseudoliparis swirei. The sequence goes on along the minus strand of NC_079406.1, from coordinate 22,132,525 downwards.
ATTGTGATCTACTTTCTGTTCAGAAAAGTTTGTTGTTGTTGTCGTTGTGACCTCAAAAAGAGAATCAAACCGCTGAGTCTGCCCGGCGACTGGGCTGTTGCACAGCGAAACCACTTCCAAAGGCAATTTATCGACGACGGACTTAACGTGCAGCTGTCAGTAAACATCTCAAATGGACATCTTTTTTCTCAAGTATCCTTGATGCACCCGGAAAATAAACCCGATGACCTCGCCGATGATCCGACTCGTCATATTTAAACGTCTGGATGCCACAGGAGTGTGACTCCTCGTCTCCTCGTCTCCTCTCCGCTGTCCTAATTGACTTCAAGGGCGCTCTCACTCTTCAGCCTCAAGGGGCTCAAATATGTGTCTGTGCGTGTGTGCGTGTGTGTGTGTGTGTCTCTGTGTGTGTGTGTGTTTTTGTGTCTATAATAACTATAATCACTGTTTGCTGCATGCAGCTTCCCTCCTCACTCTGTTTAACCAGACCGGGAGATATAAATACACTCGGAGCACAAGCTACGCTGAGGAGTGGAAATAAGTTTATGCGTGTGTGTGTTTGCATTTGTTTAACTCTATCCATACTTGTGAGGACTATGATGATTTTTTTTTTACTTTTCAGGTTTTCTTCTGTGTGTGTGTGTTTGAGAAAAATAGAGGAAGAGAGTCCTTTTTGTGTGTATATCCTGTGCACTTGAGACGGACCATTGGAAAGAGGCTGTGTGTGTGTGTGTGTGTGTGTGTGTGTGTGTGTCTGTGTGTGTGCGTGTGTGTGTGTGCCAGCAGCTTGTTTCATGTGGCTGGTGATAAACTGCTGTGACATTTCCCTTCTGTAAATCTCCTTAAAGAAATGGAAAGGAGATGGCTTGGGAAAGGGAAGATAGTCTGAGAAAGTACACACACACACACACACACACTCACACACATTGTTGCATATGATATCAAGGGATGAAGAAAAGCCTATGTGATCACACTCAGTAGCCTTTCCCCTTATCTGAAGGTATTACTGTTACTTACCAGACCTCTATATCTCCCTTTCTCCCTCTCTCACACACTCACACACACACCCCACACACACACACACTCGCTTCATGCCGAGTTCTGGGATTCCTGGTCACTTACATGCATCCCATGGGAAACGTTTGCATGTCGTTACACACTTCTAGTATTTTTCCCAGGGAAAGGATAACAGCTGCGGACAAAGTATTTCTCAATGTCCGTGCTTATGTATACACAAGCAAGTCATTATTGATAATTAGTCCTGTGCAAATACTTGACTTCCATTACAAATAATCTCCCAAACTACACTTCAGTATATCAGGTGAAAGTTCTGCTGCTAGATGATCTCGTTGTACATTCGCACCTCGACAACCTCAGAATTCTAGGAAAATAAAAGACGCAGTAAAATCAAGTGGACTTGTTTGGTGCTACTTAAAATCTTAACATTTAGTATCTTCAATAAAACCCTCCAATCCGACTCTCTGCTGTAACGGCTTACGCCTTTTAAAAAGGCGTAAACCAACCCGGCAGTCTGGGTGCTCTTTAATCCGAGCGGTCGGACCGTAATCACAGGCGCAGCTTGCCTCGGCCTCCGTGCGGCGTGCGCAACACTTAGCGTAATATCGTTGGCAGCCTCCGCTCGGCGAGAGTTCTTCCAGACCGTGGCGAAATTGAGTAATTCCAAACAAATTTAGAGGTAGGTGAAATCTTGAGCTCGATATTGAACATTTGGCCGCGTCTGACGTGAATGTGGTTTCACCCGTTGTGCGTAAACAGCAAGTGAAGTTAATATCCCCTCAAGTATTTCCTTATTTCCTTCCTACGCCAAGCGCTCTTCGCCACGAGGGAGCGTGACATCATCGCGCGCTTTTTAATGGTAGCTAAGACGCTCTAATACGGTTGAACGAAAGTGTTATTAGACACACCGGCCCCACGCACATGAAACCAACACATGTTTTCTCCCCTTCCTCCCTCTTCCTCCGTCTGGATGACGAATGCTACAGACAGACCGATATAAAAACAATACCTCATCGACTCCACGCACCATGTGTTTGGCTTTACGTCCGCTGTCTTTACAAACGTCTTTCAATAAATCAGCATGCGGTCGATCCCTCATTTGGACAAATGATCTCTCCTAGGTACTCAGTTACGTCTCGATTCAGCTCACAACCCCGAGTTTACGAGATCGGCTTTTTTTAAATATCAGGATCGAGGAAATGTAGCGAGACCAGAATAACCGTGTCAGATTAAAACTGTTGCGTGTGCTTAATACCAGCGCTTTACGCGGTACCCATGTGTACCCTTTGTGGTTACATGCACACTTGACACGAGGTGTGTGTATGCATCTTCTATACAACATGTGTTTTTGTGTGCGGTTGCCTTCGTTAGCTCAGAGTTTCCACTTTACTCTGCTGCTCTCGGTATTTTTCTGTAGCGTATGTCGCAGAGCTTCTGTGTGTGAACTGGTTTGAGCGCGCCGCACCATTTATCACTTACTATTTCGTGATTTAAAATAAATAAATATATGATGTGGAGAACACGCATTATGGTTGCATGATTGATGTTTTAAATAATTTAAACCCAGAACTCCCCCTATACCCACATACCCCACCCCAATGATGCACGCATGCACACATTGTAAAGCATTTTCTCCATGTGCATTTCCATAAATGCATGTTTGAGTGACTGAGTCGGTGTGTGTGAGTGAGTGTGTCGGTGTGTGTGTGCGTGTGTGTGTGGAAAGAGCCGGTATGACAGACTGCTGATTAATGGTTGTAATATAGCTGCATATCTGTCTAAACATTTTCTTTGAAATAATATTTAAAAGAAGGGTCACGCCAAAACAATTCAGGTCCACATGGCCGGCCAGATATGGTCTCTTTTGATACAGCTTCATAAGTCCTCCTTTAATATCGCTCTCACTTCATCTCTTTCATTCTGAGTCTCTCTCTCCTTCTTTCTGCATCCTCCTTTCTCTATCTCTCTTTCTATTTCTCTAACTTTCTGCATCCTTTTCTCTCTCCTTCCTTCTTGTTTCTTCCCTCTTCTATCCCTCGGTCTCTCACATCAGCCTCTTCTTCTTCTCCTCTCTCTCTTTCTATTTCTCTAACTTCTTGCAACCCTTTCTCTCTCTCTCTTTCTGTATCCTTTTCTCTCTCTCTCTCTGCATCCTCCTTTCTCTCCTTCCTTCTTGTTTCCTCCCTCTTCTATCCCTCGGTCTCTCACATCAGCCTCTTCTTCCTCTCCTCTCTCTCTCTCTTTCTATTTCTCTAACTTCCTGCATCCCTTTCTCTCTCTCTTTCTGTATCCTTTTCTCTCTCTCTCTGCATCCTCCTTTCTCTCCTTCCTTCTTGTTACCTCCCTCTTCTATCCCTCGGTCTCTCACATCAGCCTCTTCTTCCTCTCCTCTCTTTCTCTAACTTCCTGCATCCCTTTCTCTCTCTCTCTTTCTGTATCATTTTCTCTCTCTTTCTGCATCCTCCTTTCTCTCCTTCCCTCTTCTCTCCCGATGTCTCTCACATCAGCCTCTTCTTCCCCACCTCTCTCTCCCTCCCTCCCTCCCTCCCTCTCTCTCTGTCTCTCAGGAGATGTCACTCTTAACATCCCGAGACAGAGGTTATAAACATGCATAGCTGCAGAGATGTTCTCTCTCTCTCCTTTACTCATCCCATCTGGAAGACCTTAGATCTCTCTGAAGACATTGACAGCACACTCGGAGCAGGGAAGAGAGAGAGAGAAAAGAAGAAGAAGAGTAATATACACCGCGGTGGGAGCAGCACTGGAAAGACGGACGCGAAACGGAGAAGATATCGAGTGCGGGGTGGAAGAGGGATGGGTCGTTAATTGTTTGTTTTGGCTCACTAGATTGGGACATTTGTGAAATGCTGCGTGTCTTAAACTTTTCAAACGCTCGCTCGGTGCCAAATTAATTTGTTGAGCGCACTCATTCCCTGTTTATACAAGCAATTTTTTAAAGTGCAAATGTCTCTCTCAATGTTTGAAATCTCCTTATTTCTTTCTGGCGAGCAGCTGGTGTTTTGTGCTGTCCAGAAAATGAGATTCATCTCGTGTTTGACCCTCCGGGTCAGGCTGGAAAGCTGGCCGCGGATAGATGTGGATAGACTGCACACTCGTCCCCGTTTATTACGTCATTTGACGGACCGTCATTGAAAGTTTCCCTCCCTTGTCTTGACTGTTATTCTTGGAAGCTTTCGTTGAATTGTACAAGTAACTTCAACTGCCGTTGTTTTTCTCCGTGTCTTCATGTCCCTGTAGTCATCTGGAGGACAATCAGATCAGTGTTGTCGAGAGAGGAGCCTTCCAAGACCTGCGCCTGCTGGAGCGACTGTGAGTACACCACTAACTACATACTGCTAAGGGTTCTGCGGAAGAGAGAGAGAGAAAAAAGAAGCTAAACAGCTGATGCACACTGAGGGTAATTTAGGCACGTAAAAACATAAAACACCGGGCTACAAAAAAGCACAAAAATAAACATCCCAAAAATCTATAACCGGCAACCACGACTTCACACGTGCAAATATTTGACTTGGTACTGCCGATTTTCCGTTTCCCCAAAACATACACACACCTTTTGACTTGCTGTCAATTTCGTAGAGCGCGCACACACGCACACACACGCACACACACACGCACATATACACCGAAAGTCACACAAAGAGAGAGTCTGGATGATACCCAAGTCCATCCACTTCACACACAACCTCAGAATCTCTCATAGATATTGCCTTGTTCAGTGTGTGTGTGTGTGTGTCCGTCAGCTCACACCAAGGCTCGAGTCAACAGAATCAATGTGTCACAGTGCACAACACAACGCCCCCCCCCCCACACACACACACACACCTGCATGTTTATGACGGTGCTGTTGGGATGACAGACAGATAGCTCTCAAGAACAGTGCTCTTGATGCCAGAGGAGCACACTGCTCATTACCAGACCTTAACTTCTAAAATACAACTTTACATTTCTTGTTTTTTTAAAGGTGTTCTTATGTAACACGCATCTATAGCTACCATATCTGAAGAGCATTATTTCTAAAACGTAGGAATGGGCTGAGTTCACGTCGCTTGGAGCTGAGAATTCCCTCACCGATATGATAATGTCAGGTTCTGAGCTCCAAGCACAGCAGGGAGTCGTAGCACTGTCTTTCCACTTTGTGGTTCCACAGTATCACGATCATAGAAACTTGAAGTGATACTAAACAAACGGCATGCAGGCTAAATAGATTTAAAGATCGTGTCTGCCACGAAGAGGAGAGTTTATATTTTAAAAGAGCCAAGATGGATGGAAGACGTTCATTCAGTTGAGTGGCAGCAACATGTGTATCTCGTCCCTTCATCACACAACAAGGCGTGAGCTAACGGGCCGCTTTAATGTTTAAATGGCTCTTTAATGCGGTGTGTCGGGAAGGGTCAGAGGTCAGGGGTGAGGGGGTAGGAGGCAACTTAGCTGAGTGTCAAAACTCACACAGGAGATGGCATCCAAGGCGGAGTGCAACCTGAAGGTGTTCATAGGGAAAGTTGCTTATCGATAAGTAAGTAAGTGGAGTGTACGGATGACTCATCAAAGGAATACAAACTGAAGTTAGTCGTCTTAAACGGTAATAATAATCAGTGTCCTGAATTTAATGTTGTTCTCTGCAGGGAGAACGAAAGGCTTTTTAAAACGCTGAGTTCACAGGCTCTCTGATGGTCTGGCCGTTGGGGTGAAAGTTTAGGGGTGAGAGGTCGTGGTGCTGAGTCTGTGTGATTTACGGCGTCGCAATGTGAAAAACATGGAGCTTAAGTCGTCGTCTCCTTGGGGGAGTACATCCATGCACATCCACACATTAATTATACACTCATGGGTAGGGTTGGGTACCGAAAACCGGTGCCAATACGGTTCCTATACGAATAGTGTCGACCGGACCGGAACGCAACGCACATTTCGGTGCTTCCTTTCGGTGCCTGAGCCGATTGAAATAGGAAAAAAATAATATTTTGAACTTCTCTAGTGACTCCGCCCTGTCAGCAGGTTACGATAGCCTATCATTTAAATTTGAAAGGAAGGCATGCGCCGTGTGAGACTGTGTGAGCCCGTGCCGTTGATTGCAAGTTTTGCATTAAAAAAAGTAGGCCAACAAATAAAATTTTTTTTATTGGGGAGGAGTCTGTTATTAGGGAGGAGTGTGTTATTGGAGACTCCTCCCCAATAACACACTCCTCCCAATAACACACTCCTCCCCAATAACAGACTCCTCCCCAATAACACACTCCTCCCACATCACAAACTCCTCCCTAATAACACACTCCTCCCCCATCACAAACTCCTCCCTAATAACACACTCCTCCCCCATCACAAACTCCTCCCTAATAACACACTCCTCCCCCATCACAAACTCCTCCCTAATAACACTCCTCCCCATCACAAACTCCTCCCTAATAACACACTCCTCCCCCATAACAAACTCCTCCCTAATAACACACTCCTCCCCCATCACAAACTCCTCCCTAATAACACACTCCTCCCCAATAACACACTCCTCCCCCATCAAAAACTCCTCCCTAATAACAGACCCCTCCCCAATAACACACTCCTCCCCCATCACAAACTCCTCCCTAATAACACACTCCTCCCCCATCACAAACTCCTCCCTAATAACACACTCCTCCCCAATAACACACTCCTCCCCCATCAAAAACTCCTCCCTAATAACAGACCCCTCCCCAATAACACACTCCTCCCACATCACAAACTCCTCCCTAATAACACACTCCTCCCCCATCACAAACTCCTCCCTAATAACACACTCCTCCCCCATCACAAACTCCTCCCTAATAACACACTCCTCCCACATCACAAACTCCTCCCTAATAACACACTCCTCCCCCATCACAAACTCTTCCCGAATAACACACTCCTCCCCCATCACAAACTCCTCCCTAATAACACACTCCTCCCCCATCACAAACTCTTCCCGAATAACACACTCCTCCCCCATCACAAACTCCTCCCTAATAACACACTCCTCCCCATCACAAACTCCTCCCTAATAACACACTCCTCCCCAATAACACACTCCTCCCCCATCAAAAACTCCTCCCTAATAACAGACCCCTCCCCAATAACACACTCCTCCCACATCACAAACTCCTCCTAATAACACACTCCTCCCCATCACAAACTCCTGCCTAATAACACACTCCTCCCCAATAACACTCCTCCCCCATCAACAACTCCGCCCTAATAACAGACCCCTCCCCAATAACACACTCCTCCCACATCACAAACTCCTCCCTAATAACACACTCCTCCCCCATCACAAACTCCTCCCTAATAACACACTTCTCCCCAATAACACACTCCTCCCCCATCACAAACTCCTCCCTAATAACACACTCCTCCCCAATAACACACTCCTCCCCCATCAAAAACTCCTCCCTAATAACAGACCCCTCCCCAATAACACACTCCTCCCCCATCACAAACTCCTCCCTAATAACACACTCCTCCCCATCACAAACTCTTCCCGAATAACACACTCCTCCCCCATCACAAACTCCTCCCTAATAACACACTCCTCCCCATCACAAACTCCTCCCTAATAACAGACCCCTCCCCAATAACACACTCCTCCCCATCAAAACTCCTCCTAATAACAGACCCTCCCCAATAACACACTCCTCCCCCATCACAAACTCCTCCCTAATAACACACTCCTCCCCCATCACAAACTCCTCCCTAATAACAGACCCCTCCCCAATAACACTCCTCCCCCATCACAAACTCCTCCCTAATAACACACTCCTCCCCAATAACACACTCCTCCCCCATCACAAACTCCTCCCTAATAACACACTCCTCCCCAATAACACACTCCTCCTCCATCACAAACTCCTCCCCAATAACAGACTCCTCCCCCATCACAAACTCCTCCCTAATAACACACTCCTCCCCAATAACACACTCCTCCCCCATCACAAACTCCTCCCCAATAACACACTAATCCATAATAACAGACCCTCCCCAATCACACACTCCTCCCTAATAACAGACTCCTCCCCCATCACACACTCCTCCATAATAAAACACTCCTACCCCATAACACCAAACCAAACGATACCCATCCCTGCTCATGGGTCTGGTCAGTCCACCTCATGTGGTCATTAAAACACAGAGTTGGTCTGAAAAGGCGAAACGTAGCACATTTCTATTCTGGCTGTAATCTGTAATTGATATTTTTCAGAAAGAAGGGGCTTTTTAAAGACATTTGAGTTAATATTTTGATTTCCTGACAAAGATATGTCAAATTTCTGGATCTGAAGATCAACTGGCGCAGTGAGATTACTTCCCTTCAGTCTCTAAACCATTTCCGCTGGATTTTACCGTGATAATGACCAATAGGAATAATTTTCCAAATTAAAAGACGTACGGTGCCCATGGATTTGTGGCCTGGTAACGTTTCAACGGTTCCCGAGCAGAAGAAACTCGTCATTAGTATTTAAAAACACACAAAGGATTATTCTCTTCAAAACCATAACTGAACATCTCAAAATGACTCATAACTGTAACAGTAGCCGATCGGGCGCTTACACTTTTGCACCAGCAGTTATTTTCCCAGAGCAAGGGTCAATTATTTCCAATGGAGGGTAGCTCCTTTTGGGCTGCAGCTCTCTTTCTCTTTGGTGCACACAGAAGTGAAAGTTTGGGTCTTATTATCATGATCACCAGGGTTAAAAGGTGGGTGTCTGTGTCTTCTCCAGAACAGATTCTACTCTGTGACCCCCGCGACCCCCCATCCTCCTTTTCTTCTCGTCTTCCCCTCCACGCCTCGTCTATCAGCCAAATGCTTTGGTAGCTTGATAACACTTTCACTCCCTCTACTCACGCTGTCCTCATCTATCTCTGCTGCAGCCAAGCCCACCCTCCTCCTGCACACACACACACACACACACACACACACACACACACACACACACACACACACACACACACACACACACACACACACACACACACACACACACACACACACACACACACACACACAGTCAAGCACACATACAAGCAGACACATCTTTCACCATCACTCACACGTATACCTTGTTGGTCAACACCAGTCTCTCACCCTCTCCATCTTCCTCAGCCTCTCATTCCTTTGTAAATAATTGCCATGTGTTCCACTTACTGGAGCACAGAATGGTATTTCATGTGCAAACACATCGGCTGTTGAGAAACAGTCCCTTACAAAACAAGAAAACATTGTCCCAAAAAAGTGTCTTGGAACCGAAAACTATCAAACTCCAGACCACTCCATCCAGAGGGTCTTAATTAAGAATTGTTTGTAACTTTTTTTCTTCTTTTTTCTAATCATTAAATATGTATCCATCTGGTAAATAATGAAAGCCAGCCCATCTGGCTGATGCTTTCAGTTATTGTTGTGTTCATAAAAAGATAAGTTCTCATGGTTAGGAGTGTATGCACAGGACCGCTACGCTCCTCTGATTGGCCGTTACTTTTAAGCCTATTTAAGAACCACGTGATCTTTAGTGATGTCGAAAATCCTCTGACCGATGCGTTATGTTAAATTTTTTCGTTGCTTTCCTTTTTCTTGCTCATAAATACATAATCTTTGCATCTAAAAAGTCCCTTTAGTTGTTTTTATTGTTGTAAATGTGCAGGCATCTTTTCCCGAGATGTGGGACTGTTTAAGTTGGCTGCAAACATCTGATGCTACTTATTAGAAAGCTTAGATTGAAGAATGAAAACAACTCTCAGACTTGTGCGTCTGGACCAATGCTAGAGGAGTAATGCAGGACGAGGAGTGGGAATTAAATAGGAATTCTTTGGCAAAGCTCCTGCATTTTGTGCATTTCTGTCTCAATATGAAGATTAATGAGGCCTATTTGTGCTCCATGATAACACAGTCTGCACGTGACTCCCCTAGATGCATATATGGTTTTCATCTCTCTGTAAGAATCGTGTTTTTTCAACGAAGTGCAGATGACTGGAAGATGCCAGGAACCTAAAGTTGTTCCTCCTTTCACTCCCAGGTCAAAGCACATGCGGGGATGATCGTGATAACTGGCTTTAGAGAGCTTACAGGACGATAACCTGCAACTGACACACACACACACACACACACACACACACACACACACACAACACAGCATGATAACCTGTAAGTCATGATCACAGGAAACCAGACAAACTTTCCCATGAGGTTGACCTTTGAACCGTGAACCCGCTGACCTTCAAGGTGATCCCGTCGCCTGGTCGGTGATAGTTCAGTCAACACGAAAGCCCGGGATCGGAGTGATTTATGAGCGCCCGCTTTTTTCACCGTTTTCTGTTCATGCTGAAGTTTCTCTGTGAGTTTTACAAAGTGAAACCATTTAAAGGAGCTATTTCCTTTCTCTTTCTCCGTCTCCTTCTCTCCACAGTCGCCTGAACAGAAACAAGCTCCAGTTCCTCCCGGAGCTTCTCTTCCAGTCCAACCCCAAACTAGGACGCCTGTGAGTACACCGTTTCTTGTTTTTCCATTCCGCTTTCCTCAAATCTCCCCATCTCTCCCTCTGGCTCTCCCTCCATCACTCGCTCTCTCTCTCTCTCCGCTCGTTTCTCTCTTTCTTTTGATGTGTTACGTGATCCATTTGAAAACACCGCCGCGGTGCAGTGTCGGAACTTTTATCCAGCGTGAGGGTTCAAGTCCCGCGCCAGGTGTCACAGTGCCGCTCTGTGCTCCCGCGGAGAGGTGAAAAGGAATGGTGTGTGTGTGTGTGTGTGTGTGATTATGTGTCTGTGTTAAGAGGTGAAAGTGTGCCCGGAGTGAATGTTTTGCTTGGACCTGTGAGGAATTGTTATTCAGGAATATTGAGTTTTCCCAGAACATCGAGAGTGTAAGAGCAGGTCACACTGATGCAGAGAAGCCTCCCACTTCCCCTCCTCTCTTTTTCATCTCACGTTCCCAGATTTGAGTGTTTCCGTCCCATCGGTGCATCCACCCTCTCGCTCTGCACTCGGTCTTTACACTCAGGGTTTCTACTTGTCTTATCCTCAGAGCTTAGGTTGAAGGTTCACACACCTTTCTAAACCTTTTGGCTGTTTATGTTGGGCTGCCTTCACGTAAAGTGAGAGGTAGACGATGTCTGTGTGTGTGTGTGTGTGTGTGTGTGTTGGCCTCTCTTGAATGCTTGCTTTTGACTGCTTATGTCTGAAGTCATTTCCTTATGCCTTGTTGAGCTTTTTTATCATGTATTCCTGAGTGTGTGTGCATACGTGCACCATATTGATATACTATATCAGTGTGTGTGTGTGTGTGTTGCGAGGTGTCAGGATATGGAATCCTAGCACTGGGACATTACACTTCTCACCTCTCTCATTCTCTTTTATCACGTTTCCGTGAGGCAGAGCGCCTTGGAAGCTACTTTGACTTTCCTATTCTTCTGTGAATGGTCTTTTTGTGTTTTGGCCAACGAGATCAAACAGAAAATTCGACCCACAAAAGTGAAAAGAAAACTTTGGAGTATCACAAATCCAATGCCTATGGTCGAAAACAAAAAGTGTGCCAGAAAACGTTTCGGTTGCGTCCTCACAGGGAATATCAGCTTCCATCATGTGTCATAATATGTTAAAATGTCAGAGGAAACGTCTCGTAGGGTTGATGTCCACCTCTACACCATCGGTAGGTATGTACGGAACGTTCCCAAGAGTCATTGTTCTGCAACAACATGACTAAATACACTGTTCCCTGGAATAGGTATTGGTGGACCAGATTTGACGGGTACATACTGATCGTCACTTTTTAACACGTTTTTCTGTGAACCTCTGACACCATTTAACAATGTGCATATTTTATACTGAAAAACTAGAATTTTCTAAATGTGCACTGCTTTTCTTTACAGGATGAACAGTGGGCATATTCTAACACATGGTTCTCATTGGACAGTGACAATATTTCCAAATAAAATAAAAGTTGAAAAAAGCGTCTCTTTAGGCTTTTAATCGACTCTTTTACAATTGAGACTTTTATTTTGAAACGCACTAAAGTAACAATTGGAAGACCTTTTTTTATGATGATATGTGTGGTTTATGGTTATGACAATAAATTGTAGTTTCCGCGGCCCTTTTCTCAACCCGATCTCTTGCGTTGGCAGAAAAGCCACAAAAAGATGAAATCTTCTCGGTCGGAGACACACTGTGAAACCCATATTTAATCGTGTGTTTTGAACATTGTGGTGATGAGCATGATGGATTGCTGAACACAGCAAAGTGGACCGTTATGGCTGGAAGAAAAATCGTCATCTACGTCAACTGTGGCTTCCGGGATCACAGTTGACGTAAATCAGGGACACACACACACACACACAGCGAGGGATGCAAACATATTCAATCGCGCATTCGCCATCACACACTCTCACGGAGTTTCCTTGATATTTCCCATCCTTTCTCTTGTTCGTCGTGAGTGACAGTCTCATTCCCTCCGCCGCCTGGATTACTCTTCTATAAAACCCGTAATTGTTCTCGATAGCTCTTATTTATCGCCGGTCCAATATGGATCCCTGGAGCTCTTCAGCAACTCAGTACGAGAGTGGAAAGGGTGAACGTGTTCCAAACTTAACATTATAAATCTCATGTTCTTTATATCCTTACTTTGCCATCAGCACAATCTAAATTACAGTGTCTGGAGTTTCCTCCCGCTCTTTATTTATTTATTTTGTTCTTTTCCACTTTTCTCGTCTTTCTCGTGCATTTTTTTTCGCCGCTCCCGTTCCCATCCGCGCCGTGTTTTTCTCCGAATTAGGGAAGCGGCGCTCGTGTAAATGGCAAGGTACGTCGACGAGCAGAGCCTGTCGGAGGGAAAGACAGAGGAGGGAGAGACGGAGGTAGAGTGACAGCCGAGCGAGAGCAAAAGTTAGAGCGACCGAAAGAGAGAATAACAGCAGGAGGGTGAGAAGGAGGCGACGGGGAGGTTTGCCGGTGGGTTTCTGGTTTGGGTTCGTAACCTTCCTCTCTGTCAGCCTCGGTTAGATATTAAATGATGGCAGTGTGATAGGAATTACCTCTTAACCCCCCTATTAAAGCCCTGTGGTCTGAGGTTTGGAGACTGGGGGAGAGGGAAGGAGCTGGACCAGCATCAAGGGGAAACAGGCACGGGTTGGAGGTTTGGCTCTTGAGTTGGGTGGGAGGTAAAGCAAGAGGTATCAGGCTGGAGAACAGACTCCCAGGAGTCTTGGTCCCCGCGGGAGATGATTGGTAGCTACTATCGAAGCGGTTGGCTTTGTCTCTCGCTGGAATACGAGCTGATTGAGCGTTACGTGCGGGGCGCGAGCGCCTGACGAAGACAGACGGATGATGGGTGGGGGGGGGAGGTCACGTGAAGAGGGAGGGAGATGGATGGATGAAAGGCTGCTGGTGGAGGATGAAGGGAGCGGGTCGATGGACGGAGGGGGTTGGAGTCCTGGTGACCCCGCTAGGTGCTCAGTGGGGGGAGAAGGGGGGTGTTTTGGGGGGGGGGGGGCAAATAAACAAAGATAGGGATGGTGAGATAGATGGATCGCGGACTGGAGTCTGTGGGTTTCAGTGTGTGCAGTCCGTGGTTGTTTTCCCCCCACAGTTTGCAGAGACTGGTCTCACAGCACACACACACACACACACACACACACACACACAGAGATCATTTACTCGAAAGGCAATGACTTTTTGGTTTGAAAAGCAACAGTCACGATGGCTCGGATGGAAAAAACGCGAGCCTTTGGGTTTGAGGGCTTTCGTGCATCGCTGGCCATGGGAGTGGACCGGGGAGGTTTACTTTGCTAAGTGACGTGATGGCTGTTAGTCTCCCGTCTAATAACACCGACCCAGACAGAGCCTCATCCTGTTATCTTCACTTTCTGCTCTGGTAGTCTGCGCACGTTTTTTGTGTGTGCACGCCTGTGAAATGTGTGTGTGTGTGTGTGTTGCGTGCAGGGCCCCAAAATGCACAGTCTGTGCATGCGAGCCAGCGCTGGTCATTGTTCATCATTCTCCCCCATTAAAGCAGCTCAGGTTGCAGTTGATTGGTTTGCATGAGAGGACAGGGGGAGCGACGAGGAAGAGAAATGAGAGTAACGTCAGACGGACCACTCGGAGGGCTTCACATGCTGCCCGTTACATAATGCAGGGGGGGATTTTTGATCGTGCTTCAACATTTATGGACACTGAAATAAAAGCATTTTCTAGCGATCAAGATGTAGAACCAACATCATTTTGAACAAGAATGCAGAGATATGACATAAAGGCTTAAAAAAACGTTACCGTTTAAAGCCAAGCTGGGCAACTTGTAAAGACATAATACATCAAATCTTCATCTTTGCAAATGAGAAGTTCAATTTATAAACAATAAAACACTCAATTCAAAACAGCGCGGCTCTGTTTAACTCGACTTGCTCTTTATTGTTTTTCCATTTTAAAAAGTTGTGGAGAACACCTGTTACCTTTCTTGATACCACCGGGGTTCCAAGCAAATGCTGTATTGTAACTATAAATTAAAACAATCAAACGTGAATCATAAAGAAAACTGACAAAATAAACTTTTACCAAATCAGATGCTAGTTTGCTCAGATGCTCTAGTGTAGTAAAGCTTCTATACTCTTTAGTTTTCAGCCTTTTCCGACCCTTTAAATTAACTGCTGCGTATTGAACTGCAGCCTATAAAATGCATCACAGCAGGAAGAGCAGCAGCCAAACTTTGAGCCTAAAAGGTTTTTTTGGAGGTCTAATGGAAAGAGGAGTAAAAAAGGGAAGGATGGAAATATATAGCAGCAGGGAAATGGCCGCCAATAGTCCACAAATCATGACCTGGAAGGTCGCCAGTCTAAACCCTCGCACTGGCAAGTGGACGGTAATGAGACATGCTCTCCTGCACCATTAGCTTACCCTTGAGCAAGGCACTAAACTCCAGATGTGAACGTGTGGACCTTCCTCATTTACTGTAAATACAACTGTGCGGGTTGAGTCGGGGGGTAAAAGAAGCTGGACGGAGAGAGAGGAATGAGGGAGAGAGGGAAGGCTGCGGGGGGGGGGGTCATCTGATATGTCTTTTCCTCCTAATTAAGGTAATGGAGAAAGACGAGGAGGCTGCCTTTAATCTTGGCTAATTGTCCATTTAGAGGCGACTGCGATGGTTTACCTGCTGGAATGTTACGGTTGATATTACAGGAAGCGGGCGGACGCTGTGATTGGCTGAGTCGGACAGGGCCTCAGCGCCGATTGGTGGGAATGGTCTGGAGAGGTGAGGGGTGAGCGTAAAACTGCCTGAATGTGTGTGTGTCTTCTCTTTTTCATCACGGGCTGGTTCACTCATTTACTTTCATCCCCCTTTTCCCCGCTTGAGTTTTCTTTCTGTCGCACACAGACCGACCAAACGGCTCCGTTGTTTGTATCGCTGTCAGCGACTGAAAGATTGTTTTCTTGTCACTAGGCTCCGGGCCCTTTGTTTGGTTTTCACGCCACTGGGTGCTGGCGAGAAACAAATAAATCTCAAGCACACACACACACACACACAGAAGCACACACAAGTACATCTTTCTCTCTCTTTTTTCTCTCTCTCTCTCTCGCTCTCGCTCTCACTCATGCCACCTCTCCCACTGATTCAACACCACAGGTTCTGGATGCAACATTGTTTGTGAGTGTGTGTGTGTGTGTTTCTGCATAGCAGACTTAATACCAAACCACACACCCACGACATAACTTCTTAAAATGAAACATGACTCAGAAGTACAAACCAAGGTATACAGCTGCACCACAAGACTATTAGGACCAGACAAGCAGCTGCACCACAGAGCCCATCAGTAGTACGGGATTTTAGTTTATTAATCTTACTTGGATTTGCTTTCTAAAACAAAGGAAAGCATGCCTATAATGGCAGAAGATGTTCTGGAATGGAGCTGCATCAGGTGGCCCATAGGCTCCACGATGGAGCTGCACCATAGGACACATTCTGAAATGTACTGGTATTTGGGGGAAGGTAAGATACTTTTACAGAGGGAACCTGACCAGAGCTGCTCTAAAATAAGACTGCTCTTAGCGGCTTGTGTGTGTGACTGTCTGTCTTTATATATATGTGTGTGTATGTGTGTCTGTGTCTGTGTGTGTGTGTGTGTGTGGTTCCCACAGCCCAGACGACAGTGGGATTTTGTCCCAAGACACATTTAGATAAATACACGCTGGAGAGATACCAAAAACCAAGAAAGAGAGAGAGACAGAGAGACAGGGGGAGCAAGGCGGAGAGAAAGAGAGAAAGAGAGAGAGAGACAATGAATGATAATTTGAAAGATCTGGAAAATGCAGTAGAAGTTTCATTCAAAAGTTTCATACATTCTTTCATGTGGGTTTGTGTTTTGGGATATTGATTTCTCCAACGATTTCTCAACAATAATCCGTGCTCCAATAATGAGTCTTGGGGGATTAAAGAAACCCGATTTCCGCACTAATATTTATCCTATAAGGTTGATTTCGTGGCCATTTATACACATAACTGGATATGTGCATGCAGAGGAAATAGACTTCAGACAGGGAAATGATCTCTGTGACTGCAGACCATGTGTGTGTCGCCCTTCCTCTTGGCTTCCTATTGACACTGACTTATGCTGATATTCGGATCGCCCGACGTTCAGGTCTTCGCCCCACAAACACTCTTCTTGCTTCTCTCCCATTCTTCTTTCAACAGCGGGAATGAAGTTGTTTCTATATATTGAACAGCCTGCTCTAAAAAAATGACTTTATTTTGTCTTGAACGCCGGCGGCTATATGTTTAGTTTTGTGTGCGCGTCCACGTTTATGTTTTTCCCGTGTTTCAGTCTCACACGATCCGTCCTTCGCACTTTGCAAAGTGTACGAAAACGAATGCAATAAGTGACATTTGGCTCTTTTACGTGAAAGCAGTCAAGAGGCCAAAGGTTGTGAAGTTTGTGTGTAGGCCTATATGTGCCTTCTTACGCGGATGTGTGAAGTTATGAACGTGTTTTCTGAGCAGCCAGGCGGTCACCGAGCAAGCGGTCTTAAAGTTCACAGCAGCAACACCTTTTCCCTTTCAGACGCCCACTTTAGCTGCTAGCGAGCTAGCGCGCCGCCGGGCCAGAACCTATGAAATGTTCGTGGGAGGCTCGGGGCTTGTAGATATTTTTTATATTTTTTTTCATGGCAAAGAATTTTTATGTGCTTCCACTGAAACAGCACAGAGGCCGCATGTGGTTGTAATTTCACCTCGCAAATAAAGAGTTGGATTGGGAAGTCCCGGAGCCACTCGTACATATGCGGAACACTTTCCCCGTGACCCGTTTACTCCGGTCTAGGCACTCGTGTACATCCACATGTGTGCATCCATTTGTGTGTCTGTACGTGCTTACTGTGTGCGCTTGATCGGGATTGAGGTTGCATGGCTTAACGTGCGCAATTAGGGTGTTCATTGAATATGAATACACAGCGTGTGTGTACATCCTCATGCATTTCTAAATGTGTATACATAGTTTATTAATTTGCCTCTGCATGTTTGCTTATATGTTTGTATACGCCGTGCATTTGTTTGTACACGTCTACTTATTTTCATGTCTCCGGGGTTGCGTGTGTGTGTGTGTGTGTGTGTGTGTGTGTACATATATTTAAGAGAGGCAAACTTGATTCCGGGCCAAACGCACTCACACTGTTTGTTTAATCACAATTTAGGTTTACATGAGAACGCTAATCAAAAACAGACTTGGCTCCCTGGAAAGCAGGAGGAGGAGGAGGAGGAGGAAGAGGAGGAGGAGGAGGATGGAGAAGAGATCTAAGGGAGAGGACGAAATGTATGGGGAGGCATGAGGGGAATAGGAGCAGAAGGACAGGAGAGAACACAACAAAACTCTTACACAGGTGAGCACAAGCCATGAAGGAAGAGGAAACATCGGCGATGAGAGGAGGCGGGAGGAGAACATAGTCTCGTCGTAGATAAGCAGCCTTAAGAGAATAGAAGCTTTTGTTGATTGTTGACCTTTTTTTTCCCTTCATACAGACCGGACTAATGGTCTGGCTCTGATTTTAGATGCTTTATTTTCCCAAAAGGATATTTAAAAAAACCTGGCAACTGGCATATGTCCTGCTCGTGTGTGTGTGTGTGTGTGTGTGTGTGCGTGTGCGTGGGTGTGTGTGTTGACAGGGTGGGTTTCAGTAGTAAAAGCACAATGGAGTCGTATACACGCTGCACTACATCACTGGCAAAAGACAAACCACTAAACAAATGTAATGTCCCCCATAATTACATTCATGTGTGTAAGATGATAAAAAAAGAGCGATTCTTTCTCCAACAAAGTTTTCGGGTTTGTTGCACTTTTTATAGTGAAACTCCAGACTGCTTGTTTCAAACTATTTCTTCAAAGTTTCCTGGGAAGCACATTGGATTAGTGAGTAGAAAAAATAAATACTTTTTCATGTTTTGTTGTATGTGTTGTGATGTTAACTGGAGTTGTCAAGATTACTTTAATTTAATTTCATGTTGTTCATCATGTTGTAAGAAAGCGGTAGCTGTCTGATTTCCAAAATAAATCTCTTAAAGTGTTACAGCACTTGAAACCGGACCGACAGTGTTCCCGCTGCTGTAGAGTTACGGTGATGTCATGTCTTCAGTCTCCTCGTGAATTCTGGGAAACAATCTTTCTGGGTTATTTACTGTGAGGTGACATGTGGGCCCGCAGTCGGTATAAATCGAAGCTCAAGCTCAGAGTGGGGTCATAAAAGTGATGAAATCTCTCTATGTCTGTATGTGTGTGTCCGCAACTAGTACTATATTTTACGGGACTCCCACATTGCCCGGGATTCATTAATGCAGCAGTGCTCTCATGGGGGCGTCCTGGGAAAACGACAAAACTCACCAGCATGTCCGAAAACATTCAAGTGTCCTCAGGAATTAAATCTATATGAGACGATTGTCTACCTAATAACTTTGGGGAGAGATGAACAAATTGTTTGCATCGGGTACTTAAAAAAAAAAAACTGTCTTTTATTATAATCTCAGGTTTTACAGTCATATAATACTGATCAGCCTCTATGGTTGACTGAAGACACAAACAACCACGGATAACAGACGGGCAACACATTTTTAATTTGCAATCAGCTGCTTCTGCACCAATCAAATGTGATCGCACGGCAGAAGCTTTAGATTTCATCGGTGCAGAGGTTAAGTAGAAATTGGGTGTTTTTATTTCAAGAAATTGCCTCCAAAAGTTGATATGTGCGACTTGAAATGCATCACCTTGTGCGACTGTTAGCCTTTTTACGTTTGATCAAACACCAGCAGTCTCACGTGTCCTCGGAACCTCCGGGGCAACGTGATACGCGGGGTTTCTCCTTCCGAGGCAACCACCCCTCCGTCGAATATTGTCTCGCCTCCAATTCTTGATAAAACTCTTGACAAGCGTCTTCATTGAAAACACTCTTCTCCAACAAGCGCTGCACATGGTTTCCGATTTTTTGACATTTTTGCGGTGGCGCTGTATCGTAATCAGCAGAGTGAAGCGAGACCGGCGGCGCTGCCAGAGAGGCAGAAAAAGAGCCGTCCGCTGTTGGCTGGACGGCCGCCGCATAAACGCAACAGTCTGTCACCGGCTGCCTGAAGGAGGGATAAAAACGACACCGCCGGTCGATGCACTTTCATGTGCCACGGGGCTTCCGCTAGTAATGTCTTTGGCACCACAGCAAAAGAAAACATCACACATACGCAGCGTGGCAAGCCGATGAGGTCATTATTAGTCTGCTATCGCCTGCTGTTCCGGGTTTTTTTAAATATAGTTTTATACATCGCAAGCTCGGTTTCTGAACATGTGTGTGTGAGCGTGGTTTTGTACCGTGACTACAACGCCAGTGTTCGTCTGTCAAGAAATCTCACGCACACACACACATTACACTCTTATTGCATTTTGAGATTACCTCTCTACCGGGTTTAGTGAATGAAAGTCAACGGAAGTGTTGTAATTAATGTGTGTTTGTGTGAGAGGGACTTTGTGGGAGGTCGAAATAGCCATCGCATTCATGGTTGACCGTTATTATGGCTACTGACGACGACACAGTTGGAACTGGATAATGTCTCACACACACAGACACATACGCACACACACACACACACACACACACACACATGGGCAGACCCATGTTGGTGTCTAGAGAGTTATACTTTCTGTGTTTGGGCCTACAAGTGAATGTGTGTGTGTGTGTCAGACGATAGACATGTGATTTATGCTGTTTAAGAAAAGTCTGATTGTAACAAATGAACTTAAACTGTTGTTATTGCTCTGGTGCAATTAGTCACACACACACACACACACACACACACACACACACACACACACACACACACACACACACACATACATCGAATGACCCACAGAAAGTGTCTGTATCTGACTGTCACACACACACACACACACAGTAACAGAAACACTGCAGATATACATATCTAGGCCCTGTGGAGAGACACAAACAAACACAAGCCAGTTCTGTCGCTGTCTCCTTGTCTCCTCATCTGTCTCACTGCGACACAAACTCCTTCACCGCCCATTTAAGATTTAAATAAACTAGTAGCTGTGATATTTTCCCTCGTCCTTTACAGACATACCTCTTGGTGAAACAGAATTAAGACTCTGTACATTTAAATCAAACGAACCAAGAATAGTGATGGTATGTGCTCAGGAATGAATGGATGCATTAAAGGTATCAGTAATTTCCGGTTTAACATATTTCCTGTCGGACTGGAAAACTAGGCAGGACTTTCTGGCACAGTGCCAAACTGGTACGACGACTACTTTGTGTCGATTGATGAAACAATGACATTTAGAGATTCTCAAGGCTCCATTCTTGGGTCTCTTTATAATCTTCATGCTCCCTCGGGCTCCGACTATAGAAAAACAACGAAATGTCAAACCATAATAATGCAGATGACACACAGAAGAATGATAACGCCACATTGGTCCCAAACAAGCATCGACTAATCGATGGCTAGATACTACTCTTGGTTAATAAAGCCCCGGAGGTTTAGGGGCGAAGCAGCCACGCGTCTGCTGCCGTGTTATGACCCGTCCAGACCTCCCAGGTCGTCTGGGACACGTCTGCTCACCGTCCCCAGAGTCACAGCGAAACATGCAGAATTAGCATTCAGTTGTCATGCACCGCATATGTATCTGAGACCAACTCAAAGACAACTTGAGGTCTGCTTCAATTCAAAGTTCTTTCACAGGTCTTATTCTATTTCAGCTTTTTTTTTTATCCATTTGATTTCACAATTTTAAATGTATTTTTACAGTCTGTAAAATGCTTTAAATTGCCTTTCTTTAACGAAGAATGAAATTGTACGGTTATTATAGATCCTATTGAGAATAAAATCCTGCACAGAAATGACCTAAAATAAACATTATTTGAGAAATAAACAATTTCTAAACGTCAGTGTCATGCCGTGGTCTGCACAGAGTGTCTGCATCAAAGTGTGTCTGTTTGTCATTACAGTGCTATGACATAATATGCTAGATACAAAGACCTCGCTCGGGAAGCTGGACGTTTTTATCGACCGCTGGATGAGTCAACAGCAAAAATAACTAACATAAGCTGCGACATGCAACGTTTAAACATCGGCAAGTCGCGGCCACATCGAGGCTGAAACATTAGAATAAACACTGCAAAGAAAAAAGCCAACCGCCAAGAAGATTGGCAGCTTCGACACGGTCTCGACACTGACTTCAACTTGGTGGGCCACTTCGCCGATTTGGCTGGGAGTCTCCTGGATTATGTCACAGGACACATCGAGAGGGCTGCTCCTCCAATACAAATGGAGCTACGTTAGAGTGTCAGATGGCAGCGGAAGATTACTGATTGATAAATGACCTCCGACATTGTTACTTCTTTAAAGAGCAAGCATTCGACTGAAGTGCCAAAGATCCTCTCTGTTGATCTATGCACTGGGGTTAATGGAAAATGTGACCTTTTGTTTTAGAAATATTTTCATTAACACCACAGATGCACAGCACGGGCCACCAACCATCTTGGTTGTCATGGTAACACAGAAATCACAGTGAATATGAAATCTCTTTGTGAAATACATTGATAATTTGGGCACACATTGAACCTTTGGCCTCATTGAGTAATGCAGATGTAGCAGCATTATATATATATATATATATATATATATATATATATATATTATCGTTTACCAATCAACGCAGCTCGACCACCATCCTCTAAACACCAAATAATATCTTTTGGAAGAAAGGAGCTCCAGAGACTTGATGAGTCTTAGCTGAGGAGAAGAAGCAAAGCTCGTGGTGAATCGACACCTGGACATTTGTGTTGTTTTTACCCTCAAAATTGTGACCCATTTGTTTATTGTTCATAATGATTACGACAAAGAACAACATGTATTTTGAGAGATCCTGAAAGCTTTACACTCAGTATTGGAATAGTGGTAATGATGGTTGCCATGAAATATACAGAGAGAGAGAGAGAGACAGGGAGAGAAAGAGAGAGAGAGCATAAATCACTGTAAAGGCCAACCGATTCCCACATAGATAAACAACAATAGGGAGGACATCAAAATACCGATATTTATTATACAGACAATATAAACCTGCAACACGTTCATTCTCATTGTCTTGAAGATGTGAATGTGGATATAGTGCAAACAAGAGAGACTAACAAAAAGAAAGAAAAGATGATGGATTCCACAGAGGTTTGGATTTACGGTACTTAGATTGTGTCATAGAAAGGCGGACAGGGAGAGGAGGAAGACGAGAGATGAAATGACTCTGCAGAGAGAGAGCGAGAGAGAGAGAGTCCGCCACATGAATGGGGTGAGAGGAGATTTAACCAGGCCTCCTCTAAATACAGAGCACCGCAAAGCCACTTTAAAACCTGTAGAGAGATATATATAGAGCACACACACACACACACACAGACTTGAAGACACACTGACAGTATGTGCAGTTTCTCTCTCTCTCTCTCTTGGTCTCTAAAAGAGAAACCCTCAAATAAGACTTTACTGATGGTGTTATGTAACAGTGGGGGCTCCACCTGTTAAGCTCCAACCCCAAGCTTTGAACTTTTTAAAATAGCTCTGCGTTTGTTACTTTTACAGCCACATTAACCAAAGACACATTTGTGTAATGTCGGGCACAACTCTCGTCTGCGAATGTCACATTTTAATGAATATCTTTTCTTATCTTGCATATAAAGAGATGTTTACAGCTGCATCTGTACCTGCCCAAATAAAGGCATACTGCCATGGAGAAAAAGGCCCATTTTGTTAGGACAACGAGTGCAAAGATAACCGACTGGGAGTTATTTTAAGGTTGAGAAAGATAATTAGAGATCCTAAAAAGCCATGACAGTTTGTGTATGGTGCTCAAATCAAGTTACAAACACGAGGGTTTATCTTGTTTGGGTTGAGAATTCTTCTCACGGCTGAAAATGCACGCGGACGTCACTGTGTGTGTGTGTGTGTGTGTGTGTGAGAGAGAGAGAGAGACGTTGTGTTAGCCGTTGTGTTTGTGCTCGCGTGAACTAAACAAGTGAAGCAGGAATGTGCGTGCTTTTGTTTAAACAGAGACACATGAAACCCTCTTTCCTCTCATCTCTTCTTCTTTTTCACTTTTCTTGTCTTTCACACAACTGCGATTTCTGACCGGTTTCCCAATTTGCAGGCCAGGAAAAGCCAAAGTCATGGAGACATCCCATGTCCTGACACCGCTTTGTGCTTTGCGTTTGACCGATTTGAGAAACTTAAGAAATTGTAAAGTTGAGAGCAACACAGAAGAAGAAAAAGAAATGGGAGTAAAGACCGAGAAGCACTCCGAGGCAATAGAAACAGAGTGTTTGTGTTTGTGCGCTCCGCCGCACACATTTAGTTCTCTGTGAACTCGCCATCCGGAATTTCGGTCACTCTTTTTTTTACAAGCGCGGCGTCACGCTCGTGGTTTGACCCTTCTGAGTGGCTCGGCGTGTCCCGTGATCGTCAAAGACAATAGGCTCCAGTGGCCTGCCCGCTAATTAGTAGCTCCGCTTTATGAGGCCACGGAGTCACCACAGCCTCTGCGGTAAGAAACAATAGGACACTATTTCCCACTTAACCGAATCCCTGAGTCCGTAACGTCAACACAGTTGGAAACTGAAACCCGGACCGAGGCTGTCGCGATAAACAAATCCCTCAGCTGGTTTCGTCTCCCTCAGGTTAAATTGTCTGATTGTGGAAACGCTGCACCGGCGCGACGGTCCGGCCACGTTTTGCAGGCTAGGAACAATAACACGGTGGAGCGATGGATGAGGACAACAATAAACTTATCTGACAGAAATATAATGCCTTCTGGGCTTTTTGACGACGCAGCAACTTTTATTTTCAGCTCTAAAGTCGATTATTCTGTTTTTTACCACGACGGCATACCAGATTGTTCATTATATTTTGGACTAAATGGAAACCTTGTGTTGGCACTAACTGAAATAAACACTAATTTACTGCCTCATTAAGTGGTAGAAGCTGTAGCCTTACAGTAATACAGCCAAAATATGTAGTGATATATATATGTGTTATGTGTAACAATTCTGAAAGCAGATGAGGCCTCCGTGCTAAAGCCCTGTTATGGGAGAATAACACAGACAGACACACATAATAATGCTGGTTTACTATGTTCATGGTATTTATCCTGGTTTCAGTAAATGGGAATTTCTATAGGTATTTGGCCCAAAAAGCAAAAAGAGACAGAATTAGTGAGGCAGAGGGAAGGAAAAATAAATATCGAGTGCCAGCAGGGGATGATGATTATGACTTTGGGGTGTTTGATGTGTGGAAAAGTTTGTCTCCACCACGGAACATCAATAAACAGCCGGCTGCAGTTACCAACACTGACAAAAGATAAATAAACTGTGGAGATGGAGACGCATACCGAGAGAACACGAAGGAGGAAAAATGAACAGAAACAAAGATGGTGAGCGGGAAAAGAGAGGGAGGGGGAGGAGGAGGAGGGAGGAAGAACTGGAGAGAAAAGAGAGACGGGATGAAAGAGAGAAATACAAAAGTGAGACGAGAGAGACATATACATGCGGGAAATCAGGAAAAAACACGTTAAATACATTGTACTGTCGTTGCCATGGTTACTTCAAAATCCAGAGGTCAGACATTTCTTAACATTCAGCACTTTATTTTGGAACCATTACTTGCTTATTGTATTTGTTTGTTTCCACGTTGAAGACAATGCCCCCTTTTTAATTTGTTCCTGCAATTTGTCAAAATACACTCCAATTTCACAAAACAACGTATTTAGACTCTTAGAACCTACGACCAGTTGTAAGGCCTTTAATTTATTCATTCGTGGCACAATATATATGATATGATGATATTGTGTTTAGCATTTTGTTTTCATGATCTTCCCTCTTGTTACCTTCTACTTACCCATGCGCATAGCCTTCCCCGGGGGAGACGTCTAGTTGGGGAGATCTGGTTTCTGTAATCCCCTACCTCGATTACAACGATCAGATTTGTTGTTTACATGACATGGAAGTTATTAGATTAGAGGTAACCTGGTTAGTCGTTGTAAACACACTCGTACAGGAGTTAAAAACACATTGAAAAGGAGAGACGAGAGAGAGAGAGAGAGCCACCGGCTGCCAGAAGAAGACGCGAGTAAACAGAGCGTCTAATAGCTACAAACACACGGACAAGAACAAATAAGCACGGTAATGATGGCGAGAGGGAGAATGTCTCGAAGGAGCACCGGGGACGTGACAGACAGACTGAGAGAGAGAGGGAGGGGGGAGAGAGAGAGATCAAGAACCAAAAGAGAGAGAGGGCAAACAAATGCCGGCACCGGTTAGTATCAGCGACAGACCGAGCTAAATAAACGGCCGCAGGCGTCAAGTGGAGCCGAGCGCTACAGAAGTCTAAGCCGCCCACTGCCTGGTGGCCACTTTCAAGTGGTCACTTAAGAGGCGATGATGTCACCGGACGCTGCTTGGCTGCGTTTCCACTGCCCGGCTGCAACTGCTTTAGCTCCTCCAGTTCGGCGAGAGGGTCTCCGGGCTGATCGACACCAGACCCGTCCAGCCAAAGTGATCGAGTAGCACTTTAAAGGGGCAGCGTTCGACCGTCAGTCAGTCATTAGCGCCATTTATCTACCATGAACACACAAGTTTAGTCCTATGTGTTTTTATATATTTTCTCAAATAAAAAAAATAAAAGGTCTTCGTGAATTACAAGGCCCGAGATATCCAGTCGGCCCTTCTCTCTGGCAACGGAGTGGACCGGCTACGCCGTGATGGTCTGGAGGAAATTAAATGAATCAAGCCCACGACCACAACTGGCGGTGATCAAACTGTCGGCCGTGTCACGGTTTTACGACACCGTTTGGGAAGAAAAGACAATCTTCTGGGAAAAAAAGCAGAGGAAAGAACAGCATCTGTTCTTTACAAGGTGTTGGACACACTGCTGAGGAGCTGTTGGCTGACAAGAGCATGGCCATGTCCACACACACACACACACACACACAACCCATTTATGCCACCTCACTGACAAGGTGCTCACTGATCCTGCCAACGTGTGTGTGTGTGTGTGTGTGTTTCTTACACCACTATGTCTCCTTCTAGCCACAGACATGTGTGTCAATCCGTATATTGCACATGCATTCATAGCCAATGAAATCACTTCCACAAAGTCAGGTTGTGTAATGCAAAAAAGTACAGTCACGATGCCCCTATTAAATAAACCCGATGAATAAAAGTCATAAACATGCGGGTCTGAACAGTTGTGTGTTTCAGTCTGAAGTTTCGGGGTTCTCGTGCACTCCAGATCTGCTATCGCCGTTTAGGTTTCGTCCCTCGCTCTCTCCGGCATATTTGGCATTTCTTCCATATTTGCCGCGAGTGAATCAAGCCCGAGTCACACGCACACGTGGCTTCAATTAAACCGTCTTCGCGGTGTTATTAAGACGAAAACGAACGCACACGCGTGCACAGATACACAAACACAGACCGGGGGAACATGTGGACGCACATTCTGAGGAGTCTGCGGCGCATGTGGTCATCTCGCTCTATGAAAGGTGTCGGGGGGGATCAGCGTGTGCTCGAGGAGTCATGTTCTCCTCAGTGAGTAAGCAACACAACATAAGAGTAAACACATGGCGTCGTGCAGCCGGCTCACGGCGAGCAGCGGTATGTCAGGACCTCCTCGTCGGGTTTACATTCCTCTCAGGAAATACACAAAAAAAACTGCATACCTGATGCAAAAAAAGAAAAGATGACAGTATATGAAGCTCTCACCCAGAGGAACTAGAGAAACAAACAATATTAACCCTCCTATTACCTTTGGGGTCAATTTGACCCCATTCAATGTTTAACGTCTCTCAAAAAATGATTGACATTTTTTGCTTCATATTTCATGACTTTTCCTAATTTATTGGGGACAACTGGAAAAACCTCAAATTCACATGATGATATGTTTTCACTGTCCTGTACACAACTTGTACGCATCGGTGTTCTTTGGGGTCAATTTGACCCCAGGCTGTTTTTCACTGTGTAAAACATACAAGAAATATCAACTTTTGTATTTATTTAAAAGGCTGTTTAGGTAGTCAACAAACACACATAAAGTACCTGACACTTAAACTTGGGAAACAATATTAATTCTAATCATTTTCTGGAGGTTTTAATTGCTGGGGTCAAATTGACCCCAAGGGTAAAAGATGTTAGTACATTTGAAGGTAACAGGAGGGTTACAGGTGTTACGGTGGCCTTATAGTGCAGATAGGTAACTGTTAGTTCAGTTAATATAGTTAATATGTGCACGTTCACCGTCAGCGTGAGGGGCCGATGCTCACTGAGCTAGCAGCACGTCGCTAAAAGGGCCTGAAAAGTATGAGGTTATTCATAAAAATGAGAAGATATGGACCTGTAGTCCTGGATGCTCAGACTGTTCTGCCTAAAGGGCCGGGTGTTTTTTTTGGCCACTCTTCCTTGTTTGTATTATTAATTTTTGCAGTCTCTGATTTTTGCAGATGTGCTGTTTACTGGAATGAAGGCAGTCAGCCGCAAGGGGGAACGGGAAGATATGCACTCAGTGTCAGTTTAGGAAAAACAGATCCGGAGAGTTATGTCGGCCCAAAAGGAACGTCAGCCCACCGGTAGAGGCCTGTAACAGTTTAGCTCCACGCCTTCCTTTTTGAAATAATTGTTTTCATCCTGTCACACCATGTCGTCAGTCCAACTCCCCTCACCTGCCTCTGATCACTCCCTCGTTAGTCCCTCATTCCCTTCACCTGGTCCTCACTCCCTTCTCACCTGCAGCCCATCCCCTCATTAGTCCCTCACTATTTAGCTCCCTCACTTCCACTTGTCCTCTGCCAGATTGTCTTGTGTTTTCGTGCCAAGTTCTCCAGCATTATTAGAGTATATTCCTGACCTGCCTGCCCTGACCTGTGATTCTTTGCCCTGCCCGTTTTTGGACTTGTTTGCTTCTTCGACTGATCTCCCGGTTTTGACCCCGCTTGTTTCCAACCAAAGACAGTAATCTTTGTTACTCCTGTCTGAGTCGTGCTATTGTGTCCACTCTAATAGCGTCGTGACAAGGCCAGATGCCCAGTCCGCCCTGGTGGCTACCAAATGGAACTTTAGATTTCCTTTTTTTCGCAGAGATCTGGAACAAACTCTAAAAACTTGACACAAAAGCAGCTTCTTTTCTCTGCTTCAACAACATTGACCTCACCTTGGCTTCACCAGACAATCAAATCATAAATGCCCCAAATCGGTCAGCAAAGACCGTCATTCGGCAACAATCAGACAATCAGACAACCTCGCAAACGCAAAGGATTGTGGGAGGCACGGCGGTGGGATGAATGTGACATTGTTACCTTCAAGAGACCACCGAGATGCCAGAGATGTGTTGCGTGTGCTTGCTTTGGCTCGTTGTGTGTGTGTGATGACATGCAACAATGTGAATGGAGAACAGATTTTAATTAGCACTCGTTAGCACAGACACACTCTCATGCAGGCCCACACACTGTGGACCTACCACACACTTATAGGGATTATATTTTAGATGATATATGACACACACACACACACAGATGCTTTGGGGCCCTGATAACATGCCTTCTTTGTAAATTTTGCCAATTCTAGAGTGGCAGACATCGTGTGTGTGTGAGTTCCACTCATCATTTGAAAACTATCAGTGTGTATAATTTCAGGCCTGCGGTTGACCAGAAACATCTTCTGGAGTCAATTGGAGTGTCTAAGTACCCAATTTAGAAAACGCAGCAGCGTGTTTCAGCACAACAGTCATCACCAACGTCATTGTGCAGGATTTTTTTATCATCACATCCTTTGTTTTTCTATACGGCGCTTTGATGTGCTCTTCCTCTGTCTTTATATTCTCAGTAGGAAGTCGTTCAGTCCTACGACGCAGGTGGCCCCTGCATGCACTCCACTTTTTAGTTGGAACCTGAACGCACCACGGACCAGGTGTGTTGATGTTGGCCATTACATAGGATAATTTGGAGATTTGGAAAATACATTTTCAGATAACCATCATTTTAAAACTTAACGTGACACGCAGAAACCAATTTTTGTTGTCGTGATCAACAGCTCATGTGTGTTCTCTAAATACCGGTTGCTGTTATGTGGAATGCCTTCGTTCTATTCTGACTCTAAACTAATTACACCTTTATATCAGACGCATACAACCACCCCGTAGGACGTCTCCACGTGACGCCCGCTTGCTGCCCGTGCGGATGCACTTCAACGTCATTAGATTAGAGAACAACAAAAACAGCAGACAACAAGCCTGCAGACGTTCAGCTGTGGGTCGGCATGTTTGGAAGACACCTTTTTTGTTTTGAGCGCGTGCAATTAAGTTTCAACGACGAAATAAACCAAATTGCGATTTAATGAGCCTCTTTAACTGTCTGCGACCTTAGTCTGTGCATGCCATCAAACTTTAAATCACAGGTGGGGAGGGGGGGGTTGTGCGCAGCAGCAAGACAAAATGAGAGGCGGTAGAGGAGAAAGAGAGAGAGAGAGGACAGAATGATAAATGGCAGAGTGAGGGGAGGGTAGAGTGAGAGTAAGTCAACAATCAACAGCAACGTAAATCACTCTCCTCCTGTTTCTCCTCTCCTCTGCTCTGTGTCTCCGCTGACATGGTGTAGATCATGTTGGAAAACATGTGATCGCCCCAAAACAGTTATTATTTAAAGGCTATTGCCCAGACGTGTCTGCATCGGAGGAATCGTACATCTCCTCAGTCTTCTGAAGACAGCAAGAGAACGGTGACTTTTCTGAGAGAGCTCTTCTTTTTCCTCAGCACTCGTTCCACAATCCACTGAATTTTAATCGACAAATTGTACCGCTGTTTTGAAAAATAATAAGTGGTGGATTGAAAATACCACTTCACACACACACACACCATCTCTTCTCTTGTCCAGCATCCTCAGAGCAAATACTGTCCAACATGCAGCTATCAGACGATTGATTCATCTCTATCAGTCTGAAGAAAGGAGAAAGTAGCCATAATCTCGCTGTGGGAATCTGGTCGTTCGTCTGTTTGTTTATCTTCTATAATGACCGTCAGTGGTCTTTTACTGCAAATCAAGCTTTCTGTTTGAAGTGCAGCGATAACAGCGGCAACAAATGCTCAAAATGTATCTTTGGCTTCCTACAAAGACAGATTAAATGCTTCACTTTGAGTTTAAAATACTTAATGGGCAATAAAAAGGACGTCTCTCTCTCCCCCTCTGATAATCTCTCTTTCTCTCTGAAGTATTTCCTCCTCTTTGTACTACTTTAAATTACTTCCTCCGCACGCACGCACACTTTGTAGACACACACACACACACACACGTTCAGACCCTCTATTAATCACCAGTCTAATCCTGAAGGTAAATGTAGTAATAATAGCAGTTTAAGCTTGTAGCCGGCGCTGCTGGTAAATAGACCTTCTACCTTTCCCGGAAAAGACAGCGAGATGAAAGACTCCTCGAGGAGCCACGTTAATGAAATCTGCTGAGTGAAAAGTGAACTGGGAGGAAGGATGGGCCTTATACCTGGACACACACACACACACACACACACACACACGGAGCGGAAGCAAGAGGCTTGTAGGTAAGGAGGTATGCAGATGTAGACACGGAACACACACACACTGGTTTTCATTGGTCCTGAATGACATGCGTGCACACACACACACACACACACACACACACACACACCTGACTCCGGTGCTGAGGGAGTTCCCTCTTGTCGTCAATGGGTCAGTGAACAGCAGCCATGCAAAGACAAGTACAGACTTCCTGTTCATTCTGCCCTCTCTTTTTATGTGTTTGTGCGTGTGTGTGTGCGTGTGTGTGTGCGTGTGGGTATATATGTGGCACTTCTAAGTTAGTTAGCGAGTGCAAACACTCATTACAGCTTTAAATACATCCTATAATTAGTATTCCCGCCTAATTGGCCTAATCACAACTTTGGAAATCCCGACTGTGGAAACAGTTTCCGTGACAATGCAGTTAACCTTTGGTACAGTGGATGCTTTCTTAAAAAATTTGTTTACTTGCCTGCGGAAATTCAAGAGCAGGACGGTGCAGCTTATTTAGTCATTCTGACTTCATGTCAACTTTTAAGTTGCAAAAACATGTTTATATTCATATCATATTGTTTGAGAATGGAGAAAACGTTTCTTTTTTTACAGCCGAAACTCTTTGCGTTTCTCCTGCTGTTGTATACTACGAAAGAATCAGATTCCACCACTAATCGTATAGTTGAAGAGCTCCCGTCCAATCGTTCCTTACTATGATTTATTTAAAATACTTCCTCTCGGCAGGTTCACTGACGTAGTTTGGGGTGAAATGTTTTGGGCTGCATCTCCTTTAACGGGTCGGCTCGCCCCTAACTGGGTCCGTGCAGGTGTTCAGTCATGTCCTCTCAGTTTAACGTTCTCGGCAGCGCTTGTGTTTGACCTTTTCAGCAACTAGTCTGGGATTCAGTGGCTTAGCGGATTTCTTCGTGCGATGACTGTCAGGTTCAATATATCTTATTTCACTGAAGCAAAGGTCAGAACAACGACCTTTCTCACTTCCCAGAGTCCTAATTTGTAAGATAACTCTGCAGAAACCTTACGAGGATTCTGCTGACTTGCCTTTCGGTGGTGTTGGACATTGGTCACGGCCAAGTGGTCGGTGGGGCTAAATGTCGAGAACAGGCAGCGATGCGGACGCCGGCGAGGTAACATACGACTCCCACGATGCATTGCGTTCAGTGCTGACCCCAAAAGACATGAAGTGGCGTCGGCCGGTGTACCTGACATGGTGAGAAACACAGACGTGTGTGTGTGTGTGTGTGTGTGTGTGTGTGTGAGTGTGTGTGTGAGTGAGTGTCTGTGTGAGTGTGTGTGTGTGTGAGAGCGTGTGTGAGTGTCTGTGTGAGTGTGTGTGAGTGTGTGAGTGTGTGTGAGGTGAGTGTCTGTGTGAGTGTGTGTGTGAGCGTGTGAGAGTGTGTGTGTGTGTGAGTGTGTATGTATGTGTGTGTGTGTGTGTGTGTGATGGGTCAAGGCTGCAGTAAGTTGTTGCTGTTCCAGCATTTCGGCTAAGTGCTCTTCCAGACCTATACGGTTGTTTACCTTTGACATGCATGTGCACATGCGTGTACACCTGAGACCCTAATAGACTTTACTGCGCTGTCAGCGGTGTGTGTGTCGAGGCGGGGGTCGCTGCACGCCTTCTGAACCCTGGAAGACGAGCTCTGCTCTCCTCTGCTACACTCAGACCTTTCCCATCCATCATCCTCTTCCTTCACTCGTTTTGCCTCCTTAAAAATGATTCGCGGGGAGAATTTGGACTCCTTGGTCCTTGGATCTGGAAAGAAAACATAAAATGAGTAAAGAGACCACATCATCTTATGAGAAAGGGATCTCTGGGAAGTGTACTTCACAGCAACAAACAATGTCCAATAACACGGAGAAGGGTCTCGTCTCGTCGGCTCGACACAGCCAGCCAGAAACTCTTTCCTCCCGACATTTGTTTCCAATCTAAAGCGTCATCCCGACTCTTTCCACTCCGCAGACTTGCAATAATAGAATTAACCTACGTGTGCCGGAGTCGACCACAGGAGAAAATCCCTCCGTCTGTTTTCTGTCCTCCTCGCTCTGACTTTGTTGCTCTCTTTCTCACTTCTCTGTCGTCTGTCTGTCCGTCGCATTTAAAAGTGTTTATTGCCGCAGAATTTAATGAATTTGTTTGTGCCAAATATACAAAGTGTTGATCAGAGAGCATGAAAGGAGCAATATCTTTGACAACGTTGTTTTGATGCGTGCAGCTCGTCAAATCTGAATATTCAAAAATACTTCTATATCATAGAAGGTGAACTTTTTTCCTCTTCCTTTCTGGTTTTCTTCCCGCGTTCTCTCTGAGCCTTCCATATTTACTGTGAAGGTCGAGGCTTTGGCGCCTTCCTTTCCTTTTATCTTTTTATTTCTGCTTTTCTTTTTGTCTGCCTATACTTTTTCCTCTCGGTCCTTCCTTCAGAATTGGATGAGATGCCACGTGGAGAGGTTGCTCTCTACACAGGTTCTATATGTATCGGCCCCTTTTACGAGAAACAACGTTCTCATACGAACAAAAGGTGACAGGAATAAAAAAAACGTGACAGAAATATGAATGTTTTTTTATTCAACCTAATGAAGTAGTTACCTTCGCATTGACAATGCGGAAGGTTATGTTTTGATCACCGTGTATTTATTTATTACCTTCGCATTGAAAATGCGGAAGGTTATGTTTTGATCGCCGTGTATTTATTTATTTATTTGTATGCGTGTTATTCACATAACAAAAAAAGTTTTAAACCCAATCGCATGAAATTTGGTGGGATGATTGGTTATTATCCGGGGACCATTTGATTAGATTTTGGGATCAATCGGGTCAAAGGTCAAGGTCAAGGTCATGGAAAGGTCAACATCTTCTTTTTACCATAGCACAGTCAATTTTTATCCAATTGGCATGCAACTAATGCCAAAATGTTCATAATTCAATGCACAATCTTGTGATATGCGAAGGTATGCGCTCTACCGAGTGCCCGTTCTAGTTTTTGTGTGTTTTTGTCTTGATTTGTTTACAACATTAACTACACGTTTACAACTCTTTAAAACTGCGACTGTCCGAGAGAAAATATCTTTCCCTCGAAAGGAAATTCATAACGTAGTTTAGTTGACTGGGAACAAGAGACAGAGCCCGACTTCACGTAACCACGAACAGTTGCACGATAGAAAAATTAAATCCCAGATATTCTTACTCTAGTCAACACCCAACGGTTGCTCAGGAAGCAGCTCCGGCTCGCATCCTGGTGACAATTGTCAAGTGAGTTGCGGCTTTTCTCGCCGCCGCCTCGAGGAGGAGATCACGTCCTGCTCCCAAATCTCAAGACAACTGTCCATCCACGTAACAGATGTGCGACCTGAGAGGCTGCGGCGCAACAAATATCCGCCATTATCTCCGTTTGTGTTCGAGTCCCATCAATTAGTTTGTCTCTCTGGTTTGACGCTGTCATCGGAGATTCATTTGGCGTTTCTTCAAGTCATTTAAAACCATCAGAGAGAAATAAGCACTTTTCCCTGTGGCTGACCAGCACAGCGGGAGACTCTCAGCCCCCTCCTGCAGAACAGGTCTGGTTAGCTCGTTCTCAGGGACCAGCATTAACATATGCATGCTGGTGATTAATGAACCAGAGTGGTAAACCTGACTTGAACTAATGTCAAAACCCTGGTCCACGAAGGTTTCTAAAATGATTTTAAAGCATTTCGAAATATTAAAAGTTGCAGTTCAATCATCTTTGGTGTTTGTGAAATATATACACTACTGTTCAAACGTTTGGGGTCATCCAGACAATTTTGTGTCTTCCATGAAAACTCACTTTTATTTATCAAATGAATTGAAAATGTAATAGAAAATATAGTCAAGACATTGACAAGGTTAGAAATAATGATTAATATTTGAAGTATTAATTTTGTTCTTCAAACTTCAAGCTCAAAGGAAGGCCAGTTATAGCTGATATCACCAGCATAACTATTTTCAGCTGTGCTAACATAATTGCACAAGGGTTTTCTAATCATCCATTAGTCTTCTAAGGCAATTAGCAAACACAATGTACCATTAGAACACTCGAGTGATCGTTGATGGAAATGGGCCTCTATACACCTATGGAGATATTTCATTAGAAACCAGACGTTTCCACCTAGAATAGTCATTTACCACGTTAACAATGTATAGTGTGTATTTTTGATTAATGTTATCTTTATTGAAAAAACAGTGCTTTTCTTTGAAAAATAAAGACATTTTTAAGTGACCCCAAACTTTTGAACGGTAGTGTATATTGGAGCCGGAGAGTCACAGGCAAGTACGTCTGCTTGCAATCCATCTTCAATCAGCAGGGTTGTGCAGTGCAGTGGTTTCAGATGCACGGGGCTCAACTCTGCGATCAGAGAAAAAGTCTTATTTGTAAAAGAATCTCGACCAACATTTGACAAGACATCAACCAGCCAGACCTCATCCGGTCTCCGTGCCGTATCGGCAGGCTTTTAATCATTGCGTTTTTTAAGAATGCTGGGAAACAATGCTTTAATCACTTTATCTATATTATCCTGAACTTCATTAAAAAGTCTGTCAGCAGCGCTTCAAGTTTCACTTGGGACATATGGAAAAATAAACAACTGTAAGACGATAGAAAGACTCTGACTTGTCTACTTTGACTTATCTTTCTCAGGCAAAGTCATTAATCAGAATCAGAATCAGTTTTTTTATTGGCCAAGTAGTTTGCACAACAAGGAATTTGACTTGGTAAAGTGTCTCTGTGCTTACACAAAATGTACATTACAACACAACACAATACAATACAGAACAAACAAAACAAATAGTACAGAACAAACAGTGCAAAACAGTGCAACGGTCTAAGAAGTTTTAGAAAGTGACTTAAAGTATATACAAGAGGAATGGCTATATACAGCAGCGCCAGAAGAAGTGGAGAGTGCGAGAAGAGAAGGGATAAATATAAATAAATCAACATGAACATTATTCATAAACATACCTTAATTATTTTAGGTCATTACAAGCACACCGTGCATTATATAGAAGGTGTCTACCTTCATAATGTGGTCTGTGTTATAGCTCCCCATCGAGGTAGATGTTCTGTTGTATTCAATAAAGGATGCAGACTGATGAATTAACCCTCCGAGGAACCGGCATCAGACATGTGGCAGAAGAGAGGTCGTCGTTATTAAGGAGGAGAGGAAGAGACTCCTTGTGGCCAGGAAAAGGGGTTTGGAAACCTTTGCAGTGGTTGAGGCGGCATTACATTTGTAACAGGAGCGTTTGTGTGCATGTGTGTGTGTGTGTGTGTGTGTGTGTGCGTGTTACCGAATCCCTTAACCCACCAACATTGTGGTTTTCTTGAGGGGAGGGAGGGTTGGATGGAGGCTTCAAATTCAAAAGCCACTGTGGTCGTTTCCGAGGGAGACACTGTCTGTCTCTTTGTTGATCTGTTTGTCGAGTTGTCAGCCAGTATCTGCCTCACACCTACACGCACACCCATGTGTGTGTGTGTGTGTGCTGATGTTGTCAGGCTGTTGGTTCGTGAGGTATTGTTTATGACCCATAAATGAGAATAGAACAAAACAAGAAAATAACACAGTGTGTGTTAGAAATGCTAGTCAGAAGCAGAGACAAGAGTATGTGCATATGTGTGTGTGTGTGTGTGTGTGTGTGTCTGTGTGTGCGCGTTCTGGCAGCTTCACCACTGGTCCAGATGTAGAGAGTTTTCTATCGGCCCGCTCTCCCTTCTGTCTCTTTCTTTCTTATAGCTCTCCTTTCTCTCTAATCACAGTTTTCCTTTAGCTGGAAATAGGCGGGTTGGGAAATCTATATGCACACAGACACACACACACACACACACACACACATTCTCTGGCCTATGCTGCTGGCTGGATGTCGCATTTTTAAACCTTCCAGGCTCGTACAATCTGAAGGGAAAGGAAATGTGCATGCACATTACTTGGTAAACACACACGCGCACACACACACACAGAGCGGGCTCATCATACAGCTTGCCCTTGTACTCACCCATGATCAGAGCAAGACACACACTCACACAGACACAAACCACATCGAGAGTACAGAGAGGAGCCGATCGCCCACAGCTTCCTCTTTTTACTGTCCGCTAAACTGAAATAACACACACACACACACACAAAACCACACGATACGAGGACTTTGTTTGAGATAAAAAATTATAATTATGCATCTAACTGTTCTTTATAGAGTTGACATTTTGAGGCAACTGCAGTACCGCCGCTTTTTACTTTTAGGAATGCATTGATGATAAAATATATTCCGACCGCGCCGCACCAAAAGCCCAACGTTCAAAGAAAAAGAAATAAAAAATACTGCTGAACAAATTCAGCGAACACAGTGAGCGATGGATGCAGCGGTGGTCTGTTGAAGGAGATGAAAAGCAAATGAACTGGAACTGTCTTGGCAAATGGCTATCTTCCAAATAACTTATTCCAGCGGCATTGAATGACTACGGCGCGCTACGTAGTTAAGACCTGCTGCGTATTGTAAACAAAACACGTTTCAAGCTATAAAATAAAAACAACCACAAAGAGGTTTTTTTCCCCCCCCTCCTGCAGCTGCAGAGATGGAGACGTGTTCACAAAAGACCGCAGTCCTCAAAGCAGTGAGCCGGAAAACAAACGCACTTTGTTTTTCAATTTCATCCAAATGGCGTAAAAAACAAACAATAATTGTTCCTCTCCAGAAAGACCATTACGCCGACGGCCTGCTTTTTCAGGCTAATGTTAATGTACCTGAACGTAATTGCGCACATGGAGATCTTTGACTCCACTAATCATAATTGCCGGCGCTGTTTGCCCCGGCTTTGCTCCGTCAGGTCGGCCTCTGACATTAAACTTAATTGCATGTCATCATGCCCATTCTGCTGCCCCCCACCCCCAAGTTAAATGATCAAAGTGATTGAAGTCAACTTTTAAATTTGTTCAGTTATTTGAACGGTCACTTCGGCCTCTCAGCTCCTGGGAAAAGGAAACGTCCGACTGCTCCGGTTCTTCTCCCTCATTCTCAAAAAGCTTTTATTCTGACACGTCCGTCTGTGTACCCGTCCGTCTCTCCGGCCATTGAGACCGGCCCTCCTTAGAAATGTCTCGTTCTCCAGTTTGTTTAAAGGCTTTCGGCCCTTCACACAGAGTCCATTTCATTTAGCCTGGAGGGCCTCTGTGTGTGTGTCTGTGTACACACTCTGCTTTTCATTTGACTCTTCCCCTTTCTGTCTTTCACACCCTCCCAACCCGCATCCCTCCGTCCATGGATGACTCTTTGTCGCCAGGCGATTCCTCCTCGCTCGTCAGCGGCCGAGGAGCCGCGGTCCCACACTCATGGGTGATTCAAACAATGTCTCACTGTGTGTGTGTGTGTGTGTGGGGGGGTTCGTGTGATACAGTAAGAATGTGGTCGGATTAATTTGTGGACCGGATGCAACTCCATCGGTTTGTCTCTGTGTGTGTGTGTGTGTCCAACTCTAAGTGAACGATTTACGATTTCAGACATTTTTAAATTGTACAGATCGATCTCATTGTTCGCTGTTATTGTTCCTCAGAGCTCATGTTGGTCACATGACACGCTTTGCACATGAAAATAAATGCAGCCACAACAGCTACGTCTCAACTGGGAGACGTGGTGCACTTTTAACTGTCACATTTATGATGATTTGAGCTATTGTGCAAGGGGTTTCTACCTCTATCAACCCGACAACTTTTTTTGTGTTTTTCTAGATTGAATATTTAATTTTTTTTGCGAAATATATCAGTCCTGATCTTAAATCTTGTAAGAACATTTTTTTTCTTTGTTTTCATTTGTCTGAATATTTTCGGTGTTCCTTATGCACCATGCATTCATAAGATGGTGTGTGTGTGTGTGTGTGTGTGTGTGTGTGTGTGTGTGTGTGTGTGTGTGTGTGTGTGTGTGCGTGCGTGGGTAGCAGCTGTGTCCGCCCGCCGCCCCACAGTGAATGGCCGTCCTCTAAGCTTCTCTAAAGACTGACAACAACACGACTGCTAAACGACTGGGAAAACTAAGTGCCTCCGCTCTCTGTCATTCTTCTTTTCTCTTGGCCTCCCATTCGCTCCACCACTCTGTTTGGTTTCCAGCAGACGGACTGCAAGCTGCCACCAGCTCTGTTTGAGTTCCCTCAACCTTTAATGAGCAACGAGGAACGCCGCTTTCTTTTTCTTCTTTTTTAAATTTTTACAGACTAGCTCCTAACCGCGTCTTCCTCCGCCTGTCCATCTTCCTCGCTTTCACCTTCTTTCAAACCCCCCTCCACCCCTTCCTTTTGGTCTTTCCTTCTCTCACTTGTCTCTCCATCTACCAACTTCTCTTCTTCTCCCTTCCGTTTACTGGCTGAAAGCCTCGCTGTGTTTACCAGCTTAGTTCCCTAATCCCAGTACAAACGACTATCTCTAATGACTTTCTCACTGGGTGGTGCCAGAAAAAGGAGGAAGGAAAGAATTTTATGAAGGAAGGAAGGAAAGAAATACGCATTTTTTCTACATGAGGTCTCTTCAGTTTTACTCCTTTTCTGCAACAAGTTGGTAAAGGAGGTGAAAGAGGAGAAGACTGGCAGAATATAGTGTGTGTTTCTTTCAGCACAGTGCAGGGAGAGGAAGAAGATTGAGAGAGAGCAACAGGTAGTTGGTGCCCAGTCACGCATATCCCACAAGTGTGTGTGTGTGTGTGTGTGTGTGTGTCTGTGACCCTGTGACCTCAGGTGCCCTGCAGGTGTGCGCCCCTGCGTAACGGGGGGGGGGGGCAGGAATGTTTTATCCACGCGCAAGCACTCACACACAAACTGTGAAATCCTCATCAACTGCATTCCTTACTGGTTTAGTCGGGAGGGAGAATTGTGGACAAAGACATGGTCTGTAAAAGACGGAGAGAAAAGGACTTCCTAAATATCAGTGAAGGGTTTGCTTCGTGCTTCCATCGATGATAACACGGTATTTACCGTGTTTTACAATGTTCTTTATTTTCTTCATGCATTATTTTACAACCACGAGTCGGCACTCGGAGGGACTAGAATATAATAATCATAATAATAGAAACTAATGCACATTGCCTATATAGTTCTGAAAATGGATTGATTCTCATCACCTAATTCACATCTTGTCTCCAGACATTAAGACATGAATGTAGAAGGAATGAAATAAGTGGAGAACAAATTGAGGTACAACAGCCAATCAGAGAGCAATCAAATGCTTGTCAGTGCGTTTATTGAGAGTACGCAGGTGCTGACTGTCAATAACTGCACTGTGTGTGTGTGTGTGTGTGTGTGTGTGTGTGCGCTGACTGACCTTTTATTGCAAATGAAAGGTGGGGAAGAAAAGGATAACGCGAGTACAAATATTAGAAATGCACACTTTTAAAAAGAACAGCGATAGAGCGAGAAGGAAGATTCTTAAATGTGACCGTCAACGTGATAATCATCTGGTTTAGATGCAGCGCCACGAACAAACACACATATATATATAAGCCTAAAGACTTTGTCTTATCTACGCATATCGGATTATTGTTTCGAGCAGCTGAAAACGATCTGTTCCCCTCTCTGTGTTTCTGTCTCTGGGAACTTTTAAGTCCTGGGTGATGTAAAGTAAGTCTTGTTAAATTTGCCCTGGAGTGAAAGATTTCCATCTGTGACCTCCCTTTCTCTATCTCTCTCTCTCTCTCTCACCCTCTCTCTCTCTCTCTCTCGCACGCACACACGTGCATGCCCTCAAACAACAAAAGGCTTCAAAAGAATCCCAGCAATGCCAATCATGTCACCCTTTACAACCTCTTCCTCTCTCTCTCTCTCTCTCTTTTTCTCTCTCGCTCGCTCTTACTCTCTCTCTGTGTCTTCGTCTGTGCAGCTACATTTCCATCTAGCTGTCAAGTGAATTGCACGCAAAGGATTGTAGCGTTCCGCAGACTAGACTTGAATTAGATTGCTACTGGCGCTGAAATCACACACTGTATTTTGTGTCTAAATGCAGATTTTTTCTTTCCCTTCTCGTGTTGTGAGATGTTAATAATATATATAGAATCTGCTTTCTCTCTCTCTCGGATTTAGATGATGCCTCAGGAAGAGGGAGAAGGAAGAGGGGGGGGGGGGGGTGGAGTTAAACTGAAGGGAAGTCAGGAAAAGGAGATGGAATAAGTGACTCTGCTCAAAACTAAACCATGAACCCCCCGTGTGGCGTGTCCATTGGAGACCGGTAAATCATTTGGAATACTTCTCTAGGTTTCTGCTCACGGCCTCGTGGACAAATGTTAGATGCTGGTCTAATAGTAATTAAGATGTAACACAAACACAACAGGCAGAAGGAGTCAAAGGTTTGTTTCTGTGCCAAGACGATACGGATCATTTCACTGGATTTGGTCGACATCAGGAGGTAAAACTACGATGTGACATTTACAGACGGTGGCATTTATGAGAAACATTCTCAAGTCATGTTCTAGGTTATTAACACAAATTCACCGCAGGCTATTCAAAAACTGTACAAAGCGGATCGCTTTTTTCCCCCCTCAAAGAATTGTAATATATATATATATATCTCGTGTGTTTTCCGCCCATTGTTTACTTGACACCCTGTGCTGCAGACTCTGAATCCACTTCACACATTATGATGTGCGTCTGGTGGCCTGATTGATGAAGAACGATACTCCGAATACAATTACGTCAGATTTCAAAGCTATAATATGGAAAAACAGTTGAAATCATGTCATTTCCAACGAGTCCTTGATCCTGGTCTCGTTTGTGGGGGGACCCCACGAGCCTCTGAGCCGGTGTCCACGTCCTATTATTCTTTTATTCTGCAGGTGTGCGGGCTCTTTTTGTATGTCTCACCTATCCCACAATCCACCTGCATGTGTTCCTCTCTGCAGGCTGGGTGCAACACGGTAGCATTGGAAGTGGGAATTTGCACTCACACACACACACACACGGCCACCTATACGTCCATAGTGTATGTGTTGGTGCATCACAATAGCTTCCCACATTCCACCTTGTATGAGCAAGAAAAGAGTTGTATTTGCTTTCTCCTTCTATGGTTTGTGTCAGCATGTGTGTGTGTGTGTGTGTTGTTTTGTGTGATTGTGTGCGTGCTTGTATGTTTAACTTCCCCGTACTTCGTGACCCCAGAAGACACTTTGATATAGATCTGTCGGAGAAAAACAGGCCAGAGGATACTTGAGGTTGTGGGAAGCTGTGAGTTAGTTTACATACACTATAGACACAGTGTGTGTGTGTGTGTGTGTGTGTGTGTATAATGTACACACAGGATTTCTGAAAGCTGATCGGCGCTTGTCTTATCCACATCAAGAGAGAGGTGAGGAAGTTTGTTTTGAGAAAAATAAATTGTGTGTGTGTGTGTGTGTGTGTGTGTGTGTGTGTGCGTGTGTATAGCAGAGGTCAGCCAATCTCTGTCTCTGCACGAGTCCGAATGTCACTGCTGGGTTCCAGTGAGTCGTGTTGGTCGGGGTTAAGGGCCCATGCTGGTGGATTTAAATTCAGCCTGCAATGTTTGCAAATCAACTTATGAGTCTAATACATTCACTCCAAAACACACTTGTCTTTGACAGGAACTGTGGAAACAGGGAATATAAATCGTGTGATACTGTAGCAGAGTTTACTTTATGTTTTGCGCCCTTGGTTATTTTACAGCAGCAGCAGAAAAAGAAAAAAAACCTGTGTTTCATTTGTGACTTTATCAACATGCACGCTTTATAAAAGTTACACCCTGATTTGTTAAAACCCACAAATAATGACCGTGGGTTACTTTAAATCGTGGTATCATGGATAATTCACAGTCTAAATGCATTCAAACTGAAAATATTCATAATATTGGCAAGCAGGTCTTTATTAGACAGTTTCTCACTTGCAGTCATGGACTGAATCCATTCCAGTGATTACCGTAGAACATATTAATGTCAGAAGTTGAGTTATTTCCCCATCTCTCTGTCCCGCTCTTACCCATAATTCATTCATTTGTTTCTAACACGTCATATTTTTTCCATCAGACGTTTTCTTTGCTTTTCACGTTCTTTCCTCCGCCCCTTAACCCCCTTAATTTTCACACTTATTTCATTTTCCCAACCCTTATCTCAGTTTCCCACCATATTTATCCTCATGTAGTATAACTGGTGATATATAAAACACGGTGTGCATATAGACAGCTCATTATCTGTCCGCACACAGAGGGGATGCTCAGCAATCAGATAAGTGCATTACTAAATCAGTGGCACTGGGAGTTCATTTACCTTGGATTGCCTTGCAGATTTGCATCTGTTAGCTGGATTTGGGAAGAGCTGGGGGGGGG
The DNA here is from genome assembly GCF_029220125.1 of Pseudoliparis swirei. NCBI lineage: Eukaryota > Metazoa > Chordata > Actinopteri > Perciformes > Liparidae > Pseudoliparis > Pseudoliparis swirei. The sequence goes on along the minus strand of NC_079406.1, from coordinate 22,089,093 downwards.
GGGGGTTACACGTCTTCAGGATTGGGCTTGTTCACAGGAAACCAAGCCAGTCGAGGGATTCGCACCGGTGACCTTCCGGTCGTGAGCTACGTTCTTTCAGACTAATAAAAGGCTCTACGTCCAACTGGTTTGACAGCAATGGAAATAAGTATTCAGCTCCCGGGGGGGCATTATGGGATGCATTTCATTCTGTTATGTACTCAGAGATTGAGGTGATGAAACTGGCAGACGCACGACAACTCTCAAACGCAGACCATTCGCACAAGGTTACCATTAGTGGGTGTCAATTTCTCTCACCTGGCAACCCTTTCCTGCTCATGTCTCACACACACACACACACACACACACACGCACACACGCTCGCACATCCTCACATAATTACCGACAGCCCCGTCCCGAGTAATTATTGGTTGCTCTCTGTCAAAGTGGGCGGGGCTTAACATCAAAGGGAAACAGCGTTTCAGCTGAACCGTTGCCGAGGGAACCACTTGAAAGAGGATGAGACGGACGTGACTCGGAGTGAAGCGGAGGCTGCGGTGCAAGTTGCAAAATAAATATTTCCATTGAGGAGAATATCCTCCGGAAGAGAGATCATGTTAGATTACCGAATGAATTCCGAAGACATGCAGAATATTTTGTGTTAACATTTAGCAAACACCATAATAGACGGTATTATACTTACAACCGTGAACTCTTGGAGAGATAAAACATCTCCTGAACGAGCAGGATTGGGGAATGTGGTTTGGGAAGAGCGTAGGAACGCCTATTAATAAAGTTGAAAACCGGAGATAATTCCCTTTTATTGTACGTTTATGAAGTTACTGAGATCTCATCAACCCATAATTCAGCCTGTGCCTTCTGTTGAGTGAAGGGCAATTTAATAGCCACTGTTTGAGATTAGGGTTGGAAATGTAATTTAATACAAAGCAGAAGCTTCATATATTTATTTAATGACAATAACAACACATGTAGGTAGTTAACGTGCATTTAGTCAGTTTTACTGTGTGAAGGAAAACTGTTCTCACTTTGGTTATTTTCCCGCTCGCTGTTTGTTGATGTCATGATCCCAGTTATCAAGAGAGTTACCTTCCAAATTCGACAAACAGTAATCAGATTACTGTGATCCCAGTGCATGCAGAGGTTTGTTAATCCATTGACCGGGTCGCTACCATCTGGGTCTCGAAATGATACTTAACCCTCCTGTTACCTTCAAATGCACTAACATATTTTACCCTTGGGGTCAATTTGACCCCATTAAAACCTCCAGAAAATTATTAGAATTAATATTGTTTCCCAAGTTTAAGTGTGAGGTACTTTATGTTTGTTTGTTGACGACCTAAACAGCCTTTTATATACATAAAAAAGTTGATATTTCTTAGATGTTTTACACAGTGAAAAACAGCCTGGGGTCAAATTGACCCCAAAGAACACCAATGCGTACAAGTTGTGTTCAGGACATTGAAAACATATCATCATGTGAATTTGAGGTTTTCCCCAATAAATTTGGAAAAATCCTGAAATATGAAGCAAAAAAACCAAAACCAATCATTGTTTTAGAGACGTTAAACATTGAATGGGGTCAAATTGACCCCAAAGGTAACAGGAGGGTTAAAGAGTTCCTTAGGTAAAGTCCTTATTGAAAGCAGGGTCATCTTTAGTCTACGGCACTTCCTGATTCCAGAACACACACACACACCTACACCCCCCCCCCCCACACACACACACCTAAACCTGTGGAAGGCTGCTGTTGGCGTTTGCAGGTAAAAGTCACAATTGATTGGCATCCTGAGCTCTGTAATTAAACCAATAATAAATCAGCTCAGTTAATGAGCATGGCTGAATGTGACAGTTCACACACACACACACACTGACACACACTGTGCAGTTGGGGTCGCCTCTCCCTCAGCGCTGACCTTTCAACTGAGCCGATGTCGACAGCAGCATAGCTCCGTGTCACTCCGATGACCCGTCGTTACCGCGGCGCCCCTGGCGGTCCCACCAATCGCGTCTCAGAGTGAGATTCCGTTGCCGGGCGGATGTTTGAACCCTTCAATAGCAGCCTGCCCCAACTAATCTGTGATTGGTAGATAGGGCCATTGGATCGGCAACCTCGGGTCAACTGAGCTATCCGTCTTTTTAAACTGCTTTTATCTCTTCCTTGAGGACACGTTCACGTTGAGTCAGTTCCACCTCCAGGAAGGACAGGAGGTCTCTCTTACTTTAAATTGAAGGCATTACTTTGAGACGTTGCACCGTCGGACGTTCATCTGACCCGTGAGGTTTCTCCAGATGAGAAACTGTTGCCAGAAAAGTTTTCAAATCAGCAGTTTGCGAGCTGAACAACCTTCACCAGTGTCTACGCATGTGTCTTTCGGTAATTTGACACCTCATTGATTTTATTTCAAAATGTGTAATTAATAGTATTTATATTGCGGACACCTTTATCTCCGGCGTACGGCATAAATGCGTCATTTCATTTGTCAAAAGGTGGAAAGGGAACTCGAGGCGAGCAGGTATTTGTCTTCCTGATGGAAGTAGACCTCGAGTCTTGGGCCAGAAACGAAAACCCTCCGGTCGTCACGGAGCCCTGCGGTGTTTTTCCGTTCCGCTTCCTTGATCCTCGTGACGGCTTCGGAAATCTCCCGTCAGGTTATACTCTGCCCGCTGTTGTGAAAACCTGCAATTTCAGTTGAACTACATCAAGATAAAAGCAACGAACCAGCAATCTAACAATTGTCAAGTCACATACGATTTAGGCCGTTTCTTGTTTTGGCAGTTGCTCTGTTGCTGTAAGACAGGAGAGGTTTTGGATCTTTCATTTGAACACAGTGCTCCGTGCGCCGTCAGCCTAAAGAAACACGTCCGGCAGCGTGTGGAAGGGGAAAAAAACAGGAGCAACAAGTCTGGAAGGAAGGAAAGAGCAGTGATTAAAAATGAATGATGAACAATTTTGCCACTTCCTTTCCCACTATGTTCGAGAGTTGGATTCAAAAGAGCCACTTGTAACTTCATTGTGTTCAACAAGTGGATTAAATACAGGTCTGAAAGACTTAACCTAGCTATGGCAGCACAAAGGCCCCTTAGATTACTGAAACACACACACACACACAGGCAGGCAGACAAAAGCAATTCAGATGGAGGTATTTAAAGGAAGAGGAAATGTCAGTCAGCAGGAGGATTTAGGGACTCTCTCACCAAGATAACATTCTCCCCTCTTTCCCCTCCCCTTTAATCACATCTCTTTATCACTCGTTCACATTTGTGTGTCTCTCCTGTGCTCTCCTTCTGTCACTTCTTCCCCCCTTTCCTTCCTCTCTTCCTCCAACATTTCCCCCCTGTGTCGGTTGTTCTCTTCTTTTCTTATCTGCGCTTTCTCAGCTTCCTCGCTCAAATATTATCCGCCATCATGCCTTCCTTCCTTCCTCACTTCCTGTCGGTTCTGTCACTTCTTTCCTGCCGTTCTCCTCTGCGGTGTCTCACTTTTGCTCCTATCCCTCAGCGAGAGCCTGTTGACGTTGCACGGCTTGTCAGTGGATGACAAATGACTCGGTGTCGGAGAGTCGCGCTCCTTTTCACTTTTCAGAGGCCGGCGGGCGTAATCGGGTCACTCGCTCGCTCCATTTGAAAGGAGAGGTGCGAAAAACAGGGACGTCGGCTCGATGTTTGACGTGAATGTCATCGGAATCGTGAGGAAAATGGCATCTTGTTACCTGCTGTTGGCCTTTATTTGCAGCAACCCCGACACTTAGTGAAATATATACTGTTGTTTTTTTGGAAAACAGTCGGAGAAAAAAAGAAACACTGAGAATGTAATTGTCTTTTCAGGAAGAAGCCAGAAGGGTGCTGCTTTATGCTCGTCAGCCGTACTTCCAGCTTATACTTAAAGGAATAGTCAAAGCACTTTGTAATACACTTCCAAAAGGCTGGGGGACTTTTGAAAGAAACATATTTTAAAAAGAGAATGAGAAAGGTAGCTTGTTCTCTGGCTCTGTGATTTTTCCTTCTACCAAAACAAACAACCTCGTGCTCCTGCAGGACAACATGAACACCCCGAAAAAAAACATCCTTGATTATTATTTCAACTGATATGGTCCTGACCTTTTCCTGTCTTACTACCGCTCGCTTGTAATGTCAAGGATATAGGCGGTGAAACTCCTTCTGCCTTTTCCCCCTTATTTAAAGCCACTCTCCAAAAAGTGTGCCGGCTAAATAAACACGGGAAATGCAAATGATTCAGTTTTTACCGGCCATCCCCGACTCCTTTACATGCTCTTAATTTCCTCCCTTCGTTGCTGCCTTGTCTCTTTCTCTCTTCGTATAATGACAGATGGTTTGACCTCTGACCCCTTTGTGTTGACTCTGTGGGTTAAGGGATGGAAGAAAGAGAGAGAGAGAGCGAGAAGGAAGGAAGGAAGGAATGAAGGTGGGAGAGAGGAAAGGAATTGAGAATTGAAGGGGGAGATGAGGCCTGAGTGCCTGACGTGGGAGTGACACTCCTCAGTGCTGCAACAACATCACACATGTACACACACACACACACACACACACACACAGAAAGAATGACAGGTAGACTCCCATAACGACCAGAACAGACGTCGCACTGGGAGCTCTGGCCCTGCTGGAAAACATTCACCCCTGTCATGTTGCTTTCTGGCCTTGTGTCCTGCTCCCTTGTTCTCTCTCCTGCTCTTTCCTTTGTCTTTGCTCCTCTCTTTCACTGTTATTCTTGGCTGTTATTCTTTTTTTTCCTTCTTCTTTGCGGTCTTCCTCTTCTTCTCAACATTTCGAGTAGAGATTCTGCACCTGGTTGGCTTGTCCTATCGTCGACATGAAGTCTCACACACGGTAAACCGGACATCCGAAGGTCACGGTTGTAATTCTGTGTAATTACATTTTGATTAGCTTAATCAGTTGCTCTGAGAACTTTAACCCCCCTCCCTCTCGCAGTTATTTTTTCTGTCTCTGTCTCATAGAGAGCTATATTTTTTGACTCCATTCTATAATGACCCAGAGTCCTTCAAGAAGCCTCTCGGTCCTCTGTGTCTAAAGAGGATCAGACCAATTTAAAACGCACCCAGCCCTCTCTGTTGGAGAGATCATCCTATTCACGATGATTCCATCTCAACCCACACACTCCTGGCTCAAATCTCTTGACACAATCATCACTCAATTCTACTGGAAAATTAAGACACCAAGAATTAAACCGGCCACTTAACAAAAACACAAAGAGGACTTGAAGCCCCACATTTTTTGGAAAAAAATAACTGAGTCACTGTCTGTTTTCCTGGGCTGCCTCGTTCTGATATCTCCCTCACTGTGCTTACTATGTGACAACAATAAACCTGAGCAAAGCAAACTGAAGAATACTCCTTGTGGCCTATTTCCAAGAAAACTATCCTCATGAACTGGAAATCAAGGACTCACCCACATATCACACACTGGAGAAATGTAATGACAGTATATTTCAATGGAAAAACTAACTTTATCTAACAGAACACCACTACATCTGCTCATCATTCACGATGTTTTTACAAACATGACACCACCCACCTTATTAATTAATTAATTAATCTTCATTTTGTATTTTTTTTCCCTTGCCTGAAAACCAATTAAATTCCACGTACATGCATACATATAAATCTGCCCTCATCTATGTATTTTGTTTCTTTGATTTAAAAAAGGCTCACACACACACACACACACACACATCATTCTTCAATACTCTGCTGACTTTATGATGTTTTGTCATCCGCACTGTTTTGTCGTCCTCTAGGTGTTATGTCTATGTATTGACTTTTGTCTTATAATCATAATAATTTAAAAAAAGGAGATACCATCTCTTTCCCAGTTCCAAATATCAGGAATCCGCAAATGTGATCACTGGGTTGAACTTAAAGGGGACATATCCTGCTCACGTTCAGGTTCATTCTTAGATTTTGTGTTTCTCTTGCAACAAGTTTACATCTTTTTCTCATCCTGTCGGTCTGGAGATAGCTGTATCCGTACATAGCTCTGACTGAAGCGCTCCAATGTAGTACCTGTCTCTTTAAGACCCGCCAGAAAATGGCCACTCTGCCCCTATTGGCTTGTGAGAAATACTATGGTGCACCTTTAAGGTTCTTCTCAATTCCCGTGTGGAGATACTCAGATTGGGGGTGTGGTCTATTCCAATAACTGATTACTGATTATGAACTTATTTTGTAGTTGGGGGTTTGGGTTACAGGTACCCAAATGTATGTATGGAAAAGTAAGTTGTTCAGGATACGTGCCCTTGAAGTCACATTTTCACCCATCCTGTAAATTTGATTTTAAAGTGTTTAGCATGGGAATGTAAAACAGGGTGAAATGTATACCAGCTTCAATATAACAATGAGTTGATGTCACGGGTTTGTCACAGGGTGAGGCTCAGGTGCAAAGACACAGGCTGGATTCCAGGTATGAGTGAAACAAAAAAACACTTTACTTTGGAAAAAGGTAAAACATAAAAACTCTGGCTTTAAAGCAACAACGAAAAACACTAGGAATCACCATGGGAACAAAGATTGAGAGTGAGACATCGAAACAGAGACATTACAAGACTGAGATAAAGACAACAAACAGACAAGGGAAAGACTGGCACAATATACAGGGGGGAAAACACAGGTGTACCGCATGATGCAATTAGGGAGACAGGAGTGGCTGAGGGCAGGTGAAGGGAATTAACTAATCAAGGAGACAGAGGAGTGGCTGAGGGCTTTGAACCCTCCAAGATCCTCTACTTAGGCAGCAATAATAATATCCAGCCGTGCTTCATTGGCTCTCATAACTGCTGACCGGGCTCCTGTCGGCAGAGAACACAGATCCACTTCGACTGAGACACCAATATTGAAGCTGATTAACGTTGATGCTGTAATTACTCCGGTTGCTTGTCATCTCACACTCAATCTAGCTGAGAGGGAGACGGAGCATGCGGAAGAGAGATATTTGATATATTAGCGCTTTCATTTACACCCTGGACAGTGTGCGCCTGATAATGGAACGCATTCAGTCCATTAAACAATAAGACAGATGGAGAGAGTGATAGAAGAGACGCTCACTTACCACCAGTGTGTCGCGTGGAGCAGTTGAACGAGTATCTAAGTAGCTAACGCTGCACACGGAGACACACGAGAAGACCAAACTACAGGAGCATCGACACACTCACGGAAACACACACACACACACACGGTCGAGTAAATGTGCAACATATTAGAACAAACAGACAACGTTGTTGCTCAATCAGCTCTGTTTACAATCAAGACTAACACATAGTTTCACACTGCGCTCTCAAGAGTCCAATAACACACACACACACATCAGCTAAGATGCCACAGGACATACACACACAACATTTGCATTCTTTTAATCTTCATATATCAGGACAAAAGAATGTGAATATGATACATGCTCACTTAGTCACACATGCACACACACTCGCGCTCGCGCATACACACACACAGACACACGCATACCACTCCTCATAAATGTGCATATTGGTTAGAAGAGGAATGTGTGTGTGTGTGTGTGTGCGTGCTTTCCATTCATTTCATTGTAATTGAGGAAATTCCCTTTGTGTGTTTTTGCACTTGGGTGGCATGAGGCACAGTATACGATTTCAGCCATGTTTTGTGTATGTGTGTGCGTGTGTGTGTGTGTTTGTGTGTACAACATCTTGTAGTACACTCACCCCTTACCTTCTTCTCCCCTTGTTTCTTTCCATCTTTTCTCTCTTCCATCTCATCTCTCTCTCTCTCTCTTGTGCTAACCTCTTTTCCATATTAATCTCTAGGTCTCTCTGCTATCTCCCCCCATCTCTGTCCTCTGTACATATATATATATATATACCTGTCCGTTTTTATCTCACTGTTAACACCTTGTCATTCCCTCACTTTTCACCAGCTGCTGCTTGTTCACACTTTGATACTCGGTGGCCCTCACACACACACACACACACACACACACACGCACATACGCACCGACACACACTCTTCTCACATGCCTGCATGTACCTAGATTGATGTGTACAGGCCGGGTAGGTTGTACAGAGCATATCGATGTGGCTGCCGGCTGATTTGTTGCCTGTTAAGGTATAAAACAGAGACAGCTCACACACACACACACACACACACACACTGTTACAGGTATGTACCGACTGGCATCCAGTGACACACTCCTCCTCTATGCTTCTTTTGCACTCATATCACACAAGCTTGTACACACAGTATGGTTACACACAAACACACACACACACACACATATACACACACACTCGACAATTGGTCAAAGCCAAACACATATTTCCTTTACTTTGTCTTTGGTAAAAAGGCTGCTGGGACATTTTGCTCGATAATGACTGCTCTCATTTCCTCTCTCTCGATCTCTCTTTCCTCTGCGCTTATCCCCCCCTCTCTCTCCCCCTCCCCTCTCTCTCTCTCCGTATGGTTTTAGTTTTGATCTTTCCGTCCTATGTCCTTGGGGCACGCTAGCTGCCCAACTTTTTGTGCCTTTTCTATTCAAGTGTGTATATGTATGTGTGTGTGTGTTTACACAAGCTTGAGACATTTTCTTTCGCTGTGTATGTGAAAGGAGTATTATATGTTCCTGTATTTATGAGAGGAAGAAAGGGCAAAGGGTATGCGAGCGAGAGAGAAAAACGAGATACCAGAACGAGGTAACCTCTGTGAGGTCTTCGATATTAGTCCCACTAACCCGGCTGGTTGTGAAACAAGCCAGCTCTCTGATCTGACGTCTCTACGGGGAATACACTCTTTCTTTTTATCTCTCTCTCTCTCCGTTTTTTTTTTCTCCTTTAAAAATGCAGAAATGCCTCATGAATGTGTATGGAAAAATGAGAAACACATGGGCTCTGGAGAGAAACTTCCCGCCTCCCCTCAGAACGCAAATGTTGGCTTTAGGGTGAAACACACACTCACAGACTTACACCCACATAAGTACCCACTCCCTTACTTTGACACACACAAACTCATACACACACACACGACATATATAACATCTAGCTACATTCATCATCCATACACACAACGATTTGACTTTGAACATATCAAACAAACACTGATGAACACACACACACACACACATAAAAGCGCGATGACGGCATTTATAGACCCGTTATGTGTGTAATAATAGGAGTTGAGGTGCTAATATGTTCTGTGTTGAACAACAGGAATATCACCTTAACACCTGAGGAGACTATTAGGGAACTTTACTGAGCTGTTTGTGTGTGTGTTTTACTTGTGAAGACCTCATTATTAGCCTTCTGGCAACTAATGAATGAGTGTGTGCCGTGTACATGGACTGCATGTGTGTCTGCAATCCAACCTGTGTTTATGTGTGTGTTCTTTTTTCTCCGACCACCCAAAGTTGTTTGGTTTCTTTCACACTTAATTGGACCGCGTGAGGTGATGCTGTGGCGGCTTTAATTGACTTTCTGCCGTGAGACGCCTCCATTCCTTTTGTGAGCTGGAGCGAGGCAGTGGGCAGCCACAGGGTGTGAGAACATGTGACCCTTTTATCCACACAGTCTTCGTCTTCTTCTTCTTTAACAAAGCCTACCGAGGAAGAAACAAATCTGACACGCAGTCGGGAACAATACCTCTCCATTAAGGAGTTAGGATGAAGGGAATCGTAGATTCTATATGATTCCTGATTTCAAAAGACACGGATACAGTCACAAATCAGATTCTGGCTCAAGAGTCCAGGATAGCGTAAAAAAGGACCTGAAGAAATACAAAAAGGAATCAGAATGTTTGATTGAGTTTAAAGCCAGGAGGCTTCGAATGTGATCAGAAGGAGTGGGTTGCCTTCTGCTTCCTATAGGAGCCAGTAGTCGTGGTGACCTCTGACCTTGTGGCAGATCCCAGACTGGCGCGGCACCTTTTGGCTCCAGTCTTCCCCCGAGCGCTAACCTGAGTTCAGGCGCTCACACGTCAACACGTCGATTTTTTTACGAAACCTCTTCCTCACACTGCACAACTCAAATCCCCGGGTCTCACACTGATGTGTCCACCCCGGTGCTGCCCTCAGTGACAAATACACTACATCAGGGAGAGGAGCACATGGACAACCAAGTTGCGCCGGATCTTCAAAAGTTTGGGGTCATCCAGACAATTTCGTGTCTTCCATGAAAACTCACTTTTATTTATCAAATGAATTGAAAATTGAATAGAAAATGTAGTCAAGACATTGACAAGGTTAGAAATAATGATTCATATTTGAAGTATTAATTTTGTTCTTCAAACTTCAAGCTCAAAGGAAGGCCAGTTGTATAGCTTATATCACCAGCATAACTGTTTTCAGCTGTGCTAACATAATTGCACGGGTTTTCTAATCAGATATTAGTCTTCTAAGGCGATTAGCAAACACAATGTACCATTAGAACACTGGAGTGATAGTTGATGGAAATGGGCCTCTATACACCTATGGAGATATTTCATTAGAAACCAGACGTTTCCACCTAGAATAGTCATTTACCACATTAACAATGTATAGTGTGTATTTTTGATTGATGTTATCTTTACTGAAAAAACAGTGCTTTTCTTTGAAAAATAAAGACATTTCTAAGTGACCCCAAACTTTTGAACGGTAGTGTATCCTTAATCTCTTAACCGTCTTACGACTGTGTACAACACCTGGTGTACCTGGAACTCTATAAAAGCAATGGCATGTATTTTGAAAAAAGAACGTACAAAATAACAGTCTAGATCTCCACGACGTGGTCAATTGATAAAAAGTTTATTGACTGAGCTCCGTGTGTGTCTGTTTTGGCTTTGACCCAGAAGCGGAGGAGCCAAACGTTTTAGTATAACTTCACAAACACCGTTGGATGCCTTAGAAGTCGCTGGCAGTTTTGACGATCCAGACACCTCCAACGCTCTCTGCTCTTTGATGAGGGATTCCTGTGGACTACAGGGCAACGATGGCTGGAGGGGCGAACACACACACACACACACGTGCAGGCACACAAATCTAAACAGTCACATACATGCTAGCACACACACTCTCACACACACACACACACACAGTCTTGGACACTTAGAAATGGATAGCTGTAGGGTGAAACACACACACACACACACACACACAAACAGGCAGACACACACACAGGACGTGTCTAGGCGGGGAGCAGATGGAAGCTGGCTTTGATTGCTCCGTTGACCTCTGACCTCAAGGTGAAAAGGTACCGGAGGGTTCAGCAAGACAAACACACACATACACACACACACACACACACAGTCTCACGCACACAAACCCTCCCTCTTTTCTTTTACACACGTTCCCCCTCCAGCATATTTCTGTGGGACGGTCGAGCTCGTCGAGCCACTGTGTGTGTGTGTGTGTGTGTGTGTGTGTGTGTGTGTGTGTGTGTGTGTGTGTGTGTGTGTGTGTGTGTGTGTGTGTGTGTGTGTGTGTGTGTGTGTGTGTGGGAGGGAGGGTCGGTGGGTCACGTCCCACTGCATGGAGGTTAGGATCACTACCAGCTGGATTCACTTTGATGTCTCCCTCCTCCCTCCCTTCCTTCCTTCCTCTCTCTCTCTCTCTCTCTCCCCCTCACACAGAGTCCTACCTCTACCTACCTGTCCTCATTTATCTGTCCAGTTCAAAGTAATGAATCGAGGCACGAACTAGCGATCTCTTCTTGTCGCCTGTATGTATCTAGTATCTATAGGCAAGATATATTAATTTCATTGTTTTGTTTTGTTTAGTTTTTTCTCATTGCATAAATATTACATGAAGTGCAATACAATTCCATATTGGACGCACAATTGTACTCTCAGCAAAGGAAGCTTTTTGAGAGGAGCATCCCTTTACTAGTTAAATCTCCATTGAGGGGTTTTGTTGTGGTCCTCCAGTGATCCAGTATCACACTGAGGGTTAAGCGCCAACACATTGTGTTTCTGGTTAGTCCGTCCGGTCCATTGTCGTGATCGGGATATCTCTTCGCTTGAATTTCTCAGATAAAGCGCAAACGTCCGTTTGCACTCGAGATGCACTGGCTGGGATGTGGCTGCCAAAAGTCACTGTGACCTCACAAAACACGCTTTTAGGCTATAACTCAATAATTCATATGCTAATCATGGTAAGTTCACACAAATGTCTAATAGGATTAGATGATGAATTGATGACATTACAGAAAGTCGGTGGGAAAAAATGATTTTGTGTTAAATATTCAAATAACACGAGATACATAGGAAATGATACAAGTATTTAGTGCTCCTCGTGAAGAGAAAACAGATCTTTTTTGTCAATGGAGTTCTCCCATATTAGGCAAAATTCAAAAAGATGTAATGAATGATACGTTTTACCCTTGTGTGAATGCCCAGAAAATGCAAGACAGGTTAAAATAGAAAGATCAGAAATAGAAACCCACGTCTTTCACAACTCAACGTCTCCACGCCGTCACCACGGCCTCTTTTCCAACTGAGTTTCTCCAGAGCCGCAACGACTTGGCACGACCATCTCCAAGGGAACTGAACTCCACGTGTGTCAGCGGTGGCGTTCCCCCTCAGTCCGTCCTCTCTGTTTCACGGGCACCCGGTGGTGTTTGACACCCTGGGGTGGTGGTAGATTGACGTACAGCCCCGGCACCGTTGTTCATCTTTCCGCACTACAAGAATGTGATTAGTGCACAATACAAGAAGCGGAGGCACGTCCACAGCAACAGCTGAGTCTGCATTCATTGCTTCTTCTTCTCTTTGTTGACGTGCCAGTATTTCCACCTCGGTGACCTTTTCATTTGAAAATTAAGATTTTTTTCCCCCCGCTCCCAAATTGTAAGCGTTTCCACTCAGTGCGTTTTTATTTGGAAATCGATAAATGACCATAAAAACCAACGAGTGGAAACGCACATTATGAGCCTCTCCAATCAAACGAACCGAAGCGCGTCATTTTCTTCTTATCTGTGGAAAGAAGAGAATTGTCCGAACTGCTTTTCAAACGTGCGCGAGACGCTCGATCTTTTCCAGAGGAGGAGAAAGGCTTTGTGTTTTCTCACCCATGTGTTTCTGACCTTATTACAAACAGTGTTCTGAAATGACTGAACACTTTCACAAAGGAAAGGAAGTGATTTGATGTGTGTGTGTGTGTGTCCCCCCTCCCCTCCTGACAAACCCTTTCATGGTCACATCAAGTAATCAGAACAATATGTTTTTTCTTGTTAAATACACCGAATGCCTGGCGTACGACTTGACACGTACACACAATTCTAAACCTTTATCAAAAGTTTGTTTTATACCTTTTCCTGGCTCTGATTCAGTAGGTGTGTCATGTGCCCTACGAGCGACACATGGCTGCTGTTTACCCTCCTCCCCCCCCCTCCCCTCCTCCCGCCCCCCAGCCGACGCCCTCGCTAAGCAGCGGACATCAAACGGAAGCGGAGACGTGTGACTTCACGACTGATGGCCGCACCTGACAGACTTTGATTAAGCCGTCTGGACGAAGATGAGTGTGGTCGACTGTGTGTGTGTGTGTGTGTGTGTGTGTGCGAGTGTGTTATTGATGGAGGGATCCTATAACTAGCTGCAGCTGTGACCAGAGCCGCATCAGTCTCCCCTCTGCTCCGTCTTCATCAGGAGCTTGATTTACCGAGACATCCCAAAGAACACAGATTTATCGTTCACGCTAAGTGAAGTTTGGGGAATAAAGTTGAAGAACCAATGTGGCCAGCACCCTTTTATTCCCGTTGATTCGACGTTTGCCGTGACTAAACGATGCAGATGTCCCGAGAGGCCGCGAACTCTGCTTCCACTCAGAATGCCGGGTTCACCTGCTGTGCTTCTCCCCGGCCCTCAAACAATTTCATTTGATCCAAGAGGAAAAGACTAAGTGTGCGACTGTCCTTTACATCACTCCGGCGACAGTCTTTGGATTGTTATTTTTCACTACAGAGTGGTTAAGCTCTGCACTTAAACTGGCATCCTGTCTGGAACAGAAAACCCCAGACTCATGTTAATGTAATCTTAGCACAATGTGTGTGTGTGTGTGTGTGTGTGTGTGTGTGTTGACGTCTTTCAGCAGCCCTGCCCCGCAGCGGTGCAAGTCTGATTGGGTTTTTGCAGTCCAACTCTCTCTAGACTCTGTTATTAGTGTCATTTCACGAATGTTTGACTAAAAATACCGTTAGCAGCGTTCTATTAAAACACAGCGGGGCCGTGTTAATCGCCCTCTCTCTCTCTCTCCCTCTCACCCTCTTCTGTCAGTCACTCTTGCCCTCTCGCTCACTCTCGAATACTTCGCTCTTGTTCTCTGTCATGTCACACACACGTTTTTTGTACTTAATCTCTCCTCGTCTGCCTCTCATGAGTCTTATTACCAGATGCTATCGAGCTCTCGCTGAATGTGCCTCTCCACTCTGTAATGGTTCAGCTATTACAGATTATGTTTTGATTTAAAGACAGACAGACCGAGAGGGGTGTGTGTCCGTGTGTGTGTGCACGGTTTCTTTCTGAATAAAAGCATAGGCTTTTCTCAAGCTAATGATGATGATTATTGTTATTATTATTATTAGCTCTGTTAGACCATTAAAAACACGTGTTTTGGTCGTGACGCGAACAGAAACATGTCTCCATGACAACGCGCTGCTCCTCAGTGGGCTTTCTGTAGCTGTGTGGCTGCGGTGGGTATTTGGTAAAGTCATTTTGGCTAGTCCATTATTTTAATATGAGAGTGCGGCGACATACGTTGACATCATTTCTGATGTTTTGGGAGGACAAAGTCATAAAAAGCACCTAGGAGATCTCTCCCTGACTTTGATCTCTTCTTTTTATTTGTTTCTCTTCTTAATTATTTCATTCTACATCCCTTTAAGGGTCGCTTGGGCTCCATGTGTGTCCCTGGATGGGCTCCAGCAAATACGATACATGTGTTTTCAAAATGTATTATATATATATATGTGTGTGTGCATGCTGCGAGCGGAGGTGTACGAACCTCTGATGACACACACACAGACACATGGAGTGTAGACAGCTGTGCTCCAGATGTGCTGTGCAGAGTCACGTCTGAAACCCATTTGTTGTCTTTGTGAATGGTGGCCATCAGGACCAATCGTCTCGGAGACACCGGACTCGCTGACCTCTCGGCTCGGCTGCCGATCAATCAAAGTGATCGCCGCGCGCTCTTCGGCCAGTTACACCACACGCAGGCTGATTTGTAAACGGCTATGATTATTCCCCCCTGATGTCAACGTTTACCTAAAGCGCAGTAAAGTGCAGTTTTTTAATGTCTAAAACTGCAGATTGTAAATATGCTAATAATTCAACAGAGATGTTCCCATCAAAAACATCAAAGGTCATTAAAGGTTTTCCTATTATTAAACAGGTCTGTGTTTGGGAGCTGAAAACCTTTTTCATCTTTTTTACGTGTTCTCCGTGTTTTTCTTCTTTTCTGACTTTAACTGCGTCTTTGTACTTCTTCTGGGCCACGGAATGGATTTGGTGTCACCACATGCCCGTATGTTCATGCGACATCCTCGTGCACGGAAAAAAACGATTCAAGCCCTTCTTAGAGGTGATACATTTAAATAATGTTTGATACATTTAAATAAATCAATTACAAAACGAAGATATTTATATTGAATGGGTGTAACACAAAATGTATGAATACTTTCATTTATTAGATTTATTTAGGTTACACTCACAAAAACGATTCAAGCCCTAGAGGTGACACATTTAAATATTGTTTGATACATTTAAATAAATCAATTACAAAAATAGATATTTATATTTAATGGGTGTAACACAAAATGTATGAATACTTTCATTTATTAGATTTATTTAGGTTAGATGGTGCGCATATCAACTCAAAATAAATGTGTTTCATTGAGGACTACCCTTTGCGCATGCGCCAGCTGAAAATCAGTTGTTTGCATGAGGTGAAGACATTTTCAGGGCTGTACGGTGGTGTAGTGGCTAGCACTGTCGCCTCACAGCCAGAGGACTGTGGGTTCAATTCCCAGTCGGGGCGGTCCTTCTGTGTGGAGTTTGCATATTTTGTTAGTTAGTTAGTTTATATTTTGAGTTGGACAAACACAAATTAATTTAATTTAATGAATATCGTTATTTTATTTTAGATGTATTTGATACAAATGAGTTGGACTAACTTAATTACCTTTTATTGCACTGATGTGCTAAATTTGAGTTGGAGTTGCATATAATTATTGGATGGAAAACCTGCCAACAATTTAATTGAGTTCATCCAATGAGTCATTTCTTTGAGTGTGTGTCCTGTTAATCGAAGCACGATACACCAGCAAAATGAAAGCCTACTTATCCAAACCCTCCATAACTCTCCACATCAGTGGTCAAAAACTCCACAGGGAACTTTTTAAATGGCCGCTTGAATGGGAAAAATTCCGTTTAGCGTACTTCACAAAGGCGAAACGGTAAAGATGAAACGATGGCAGATGAACCTCTTTTTAGTGGCGTTTTTTTCCCTGATCTTTCCGACTCTCACTCACGGTAATGTTCAATCAGTAATGATGGAGTTGGGGGTTTGGGAAGGAGGAGGAGGAGAAGACAGGTCACATGGCTCTTCCACAGGTTAATCTAAGCCCACCTGCCGAACCCGTCTGTCTCCTCACCTCTCCATCTGTCTTTCCCCTCAATTGACCGTCTATATCTGACTGATTGAGCCGTGTGTAACCCGACACCCATCTGTTTTGTGTAGGCAGTAAAAAACCAATACGGTTAAGCCGCTTCACGCTACGTCGGCCTGACATATTGAGCACATAGACTCGTCTGAGATGGCCCAGTGTGGAGGCTTTGTGGGGGCAGTTAAAAAGCAATCCAGGCTGGATTAGACTTTCCTCCACGCTGTGCCACAGTCACTGAAAGACTCCATAAAAAAGTATGCGCTCGCCGAGGAACGACAGATATGCCCATGGACACGGCCGTGAAGTGACAGGCACAGGGAAATCAATTCACGAGACACACACACACGTAACACAAACATGGCAATTCTAATAAAATCTTCTCACAACTCTTTCTATAAGTGATTGTGTTTCTCTTCTGCCCCCCTCCGTCTGTGTGTTTAAAAAGTGGCTCACACATGTACACACACACACACACACACGGATACATGCCAATACTTAATCATTACACCTGTTCAACAGGCTAAAGTGCTATTTTAAAAGTCACTCCCTGTAACACCCTGTTCTGTTTCTCCTGTGTTCCATGTCTCCTATGTGTCCTCTGTGTCTTCTCTGTCTTAATTGTTTAATTCCCTGCACCTGCCCTCAGCCACTCTTGTCTCGTTAGTCTGATGTCGTACACCTGTGTTTCCCCCCCTATATATTGTGTCAGTCTTTCCCAAGTCTGCTGTCCGATTGTCGTCTATGGTTCCGTGTCCTTTTCCCGTCGTCCTGTCCGTGTTCCTGATCCTGCGTGCTTCGACCCTGCCTGCCTGCCCTGACCGACGATCCTCTGCCTGCCCCTTTTGGACCTTGTTTATTTTGCAACTGTTTTGCCTCATTAAACACTCCCGCTATGTTTTACGAAAGACTCGACAAACAGCGAGTTTTTACAAACAAACTAAGACGCGAGCTGTTTGTCAGCGTTCCCTCTGGTAAACGAAGCCGCCCTCCTTCCTCTTCCAGCCCGCCTGCAGACAATGAATTACATCAGCATTCTTTCTCAATTACTAATATGATTTATTTACATATTTTACACAGTTGTTTCCACTGTTGTAAACAATACGGTTGAAGCTCTAGAAACCACATTGACTTTGTTAGGAATGTGAATAAATTCAAAACCCATCCTTTTTTTTTTTTTTAAACATACTGTATTCGAAAGTAATGTAAAAGGTCAGATGCTTGAGGATTAATAAAGAACCCAACTGACAAGCAGTGTTAGGTAAAATGGTCCCGATGCTCATCCAAGCCGATGCGTCCTTGTTCTTCTTTAGTTATAGTTATGGGTAAATGTCACTTTAATAACAGAGGAGTCCACCGCCTCAGTGAGGGACGTATCCGCCACAGTGACAGCCGGTATCATCGTTCAGGGCAGTCACACATTGTAGAGACAATATTTGTCGTGCATCAACAGGATGATCGATCCGGTCCATATTCATTCTACGCATGCGTTTCCATTGCTGGTGATTAATACCATTCTTTACTGATGTATAGACTCTAAAACATAAGGAAAGTATAGTTTTTTCCATTCCTATTATTTCTTCCTCATTCAAGACCTTCCCTTTTACAAAAGGAACTCTCGTCTCCTTCGGCCACTGACTTCCTTTCTCTCTTTCTTTTCTGAAGCGCTGTCCCCTTTCTTTGTCTTTAGCTCTTCATCTCTCTCTCTCCCCACTACTTCTTCATCCGTCCCCCTCCCACCCCCTCAACTTTCTCCTCAGGTCGGGTCTGCTAGTGATCACGCACGCCGATCGCTTCAAAACCAGCAGAACTAATGCAGAGCAGGACCAGAGCTGTGATGTAGGCAGAGAGGCAGAAGGACTCGGAGACAAGGACTTAATAACGGCGAGGCCGAGAGAGCGCGGGGTCCGGGGAGAGATGAGAGAGATTGTGTGTTGAGGTAATTCATCGCCTAGAGAAAACAGGCGGGCGTGACAACGGAAAGAATAAAAGTACGACGGCAATAATCCAAATATTTGTGCGCTCGGAGGTAAAGGCCGAGTGTGTGCGAGTGTAACATTATGATTTGCCATCAGGTTTTTATTTCATGTCCAACAGACCACAGATGGGACCGTATTTTAAACTCTCATCCATCCATTCGCCGAGCACTCCATCAAGAGAACCACTTTTCTCTCCATACATCATCCTTTTGTTCGTCCTTTGCGGCCATTTCTCATTAAATGTATGATTTTTTTATTTTTCATGCCGTAAAGCACTTCCGCTGGACATTGTTTCTCCGTCCTTTCATCCCTCCAGCACCTCGTATACTTGCTTCATCCATTCATATCCTGAGGTACCAGCAGACGTGCATTACCTCTCAATCGCTCGGCTGCTTCTCATTTATCATGTCAATCACCAGAGTTTCCACATTAAAAAGTCCTCCTTATTTTCGGAAAAAGCTTTTATCTTCTCATCGTTTTTTATTTATTGTGTCTAAAATGTTAAAGCTCCGTCAATTACTTTGCAAGGGGAGAGCTGTCTTAAGTAAAAAAAGAAAACTGACTATGAAATAATTTATGGAACAAAATCATTGCGCATGTTAACATGTTGAGAAGAAGAGGAGTTAACTAAGTGTGACTAAACACCTCATCCATTGGTTACTTCACCATTTTATCTCTACAACCATCCTTCTATGCATCCTCTATTCAATAATCCATATGCTAAGAATGTCATAATAGTGTATCACATATCAGCGGTGTCCTTGATCCATCTATTATTATTCCCCCACTTCCCTTCTTCGTCCCCTTTTTTATTATCTGTTTCCCATCAAAGTGGCTGTGATTAAGTGGTGAGATCTGACTTTTCTTGACTTTTAGCAAAACATAACAGAAAGGGGACGATGACTTGCACATGTGGATGGAGATGGGACGGAGATAGAGAGAAGGAGTCAGAGGGGAGGACACGTAGAGGGAGGGGAGGGAAAAAGTGAAGGTTTATAGCAGAAAGAAGGAGAGCGAGAAACAGAAGAGTCGGGAAAGAGGGATGAGGGAGGGAAGTGCGAGCAGGGGATGAGACGTTGAACGATGACGTCGCTCGTTCACGTTGCCTTGCCGTGGAAAGATTCTCACCGGTGTAAAATGGAAGTTATGTGGGCTAATGGAAGGGCAGGTCCTCGTTATTTTTTTCGGCATTCTTTACTCACCACATCTCTGTCTTTCTTTACGTCTCAGTTTCTGCTTTCTTTCAATTTTAGATTCAGTCACGCTCCGCTGGCATGAAAGCAAAGAGCATCGAGAAGATCAACATCCTCCCGTTTCTGCGCGTTGTGTCCGTCTGTCTCTTTTCCTCCCGATCACGGAAGTCTTTCTTTCCCTTTCTTCCTCTTTTGTCTCACCTCCTCATCTCGTTTCTCTCGCTCTCGGCCAGTCCTCTTTGGAGTGTCAGGCTAATCTCCATTGACGTATCAATCACGGCGGCTTTGTTGTCGTCCCTTCAACTTGACCTTTGTGTGAGTGTGCATGTGCGAGTTCATAGGAGCACATGCGCGTCTATCAACGTGTTAAAAAATATTAACACGTCACCACACTCTGCTCACTGCTGTCCATTGATGCTGATTAGTAGCAGGTGTTGGCTCCGAATTTGAAAACACACAGGGATTCCCACACACACACGCACACACACACATCCATGATAGCTGTGATTTATGGGGCTGGGACCTATGGGTTGCTGGAACAACACGGTCCTACCCTCGAAGATAATATACGAAGCAGGCACATGCACGTAATGCGCACATACGTATGGCATCAGCGCGTATAGACTCACATGCATGCACATTTTTGTCTGACGGGGCTGGCTCCTTTCAGCCCTGTGGTGAGATCAGACGTTAAAGATCTAGTGGTGAAAACACTCCCCGTGGAAATGCCACTTATTCATCTTCAGGAGGAGATACGGGCCCTTCACAATTTTTTTATTTGCATTTTTTGGTATTTCTCTGGCCCGGTAATCCACCTTAAACAGCATTCCTGGACTGAGCCGACATATTTCAACATTAAGCTCCGTCTCTGAACCGGCTAGTGGCCGCATCATTAATCCTTTAATCTTCTGACAGTTGAAAAAGAGAACAGAGTTGCCCGTAATGTGCTCACGTATTACATGATTTAATACAATACTAGTCTAGCGAGGAGAATGCACCGAATGGTACGTAACGGATGATTTCAGAGCAGCACTTCATGAGGCTGTTACTAACAGTGCATTTACACTTCAGACATCTGCTGTCGTTGTATGAATGAATAATATTGCCGGCTCGGTTCGGTCTCATTGCGCACAACACAATTCAAAAGTGGCTTTTGGATGTTATGATCTCATAAAGGTCACACAGTCCCATTATAATCTTTGTAATGAGAGAGACTCTGATATAACTTTGAACGCAAGTCTTATTCTCATAAATGTTGGCATTTCATTTCAATAGTCCTGCTATCATCACTATTTTGGAAATAAAATCACACTTGATGACACAAATATATGTTAAGTCCTCCGAGTTAAAGAGGATTCTTCAGTGATTTAAACAACATGTATATGTTTTTCTACATATGTAAGGTTTCAAAAAATATATTTAAATATATAATTGGCAACAGAAGATAGCTGAACAGTGTATATCTTAAAAATCACGCCGACCAAAAGATAATGCAACCAGTCACGTTTCCTTAATCTCTACAACAGATCCAAAGATAGGGGGTAAGAATGGCCACAATAATAAGAATAACATAGCTAGAAAATACCAGAATTTCCTTTTAGGACGAATGCAATATGTGTAACACCCTGTTCTGTTTCTCCTGTGTTCCGTGTCTCCTATGTCTCCTCTGTGTCTTCTCTGTCTTAATTGTTTAATTACCTGCACCTGCCCTCAGCCACTCTTGTCTCGTTACTGTCTGATGTCGTACACCTGTGTTTCCCCCCCTATATATTGTGTCAGTCTTTCCCTTGTCTGCTGTCGGATTGTCGTCTCTAGTTCCGTGTCCTTTTCCCATCGTCCTGTCCGTGTTCCTGGTTCTGCCTGCTTCGACCCTGCCTGCCCCTTTTGGACCTTGTTTTTTTGTAAACTGTTTTGCCTCATTAAAAAGTGCTTTTTTTGTTATTTATATTGCGTCCAGCCTGTCACTCTGCCCCTGAGACAATATGTACACTCGCTTCACCAACTCATCAGCTGAGGAACATTCCCAAAGCTTTGAGCGCATTACCTTCTGCATGAAAAAGGCAATTTATGCCTCAACAAATTATTCCATCCATTTGAACTTCTCTGTAGTTTCTACACGAGTGACTTGAATGAGTTTAACGAGGCCGATATCCAGGGACGAGGGACGAGCTACACACAATGACTACAGTCGCTGCACGCGGTCCTCTAACAGATGAAGCCCTTCTCCCACCTCGCTGTGAACCGCAACAGAGCGACCGAACCACCGCGCTGCTTACTCAATACCGATTAAGAGGGTACCTCGATTTGTTCCGGGATTTATTTTCCCCACATGAAGAACAAACGTTTCACTCTAATTCAAACTCATTTGCCTTTGGGGTTGTGCAGCGTTTCGGAGAGAAAGAACGACACGAAGACAAAGACCCCGGAGTCCCCTCAGTGAGTTACAGTCTGCCGCGTTACAGACGAGCCATTAGTACGACTGTCAGTGGCTCCCAGTAGACCTGGCACTACTCCTGTCTTCGCACTCTGCTCGGCCGTGTTATTCCTCGGCCTCCGTTTGTCACCTGCCGCCGCTGTTCGTCTGCAGCTCTCTACAGGACGCAGTGCAGTTTGAAGCCATGACTCTATCGCTCTTCATGTCCCTTCTCTGCGGGACATTTCTATCTTCTCTCTGTTTACTTCCCTTCGATCCGGCGATGCTCTTCCGTCTGCGACTCCTAAAGTTATTAGTCGAGGGGAAAAAAAGCTCATTGATTCATCGATGGGGGATTTTGAAACACGTTAAGCAGAAAATTAAATCACGTTAATACTTATTCAGCCCTTCCTCTTCCTCTCTCTCTCTCTGTCTCACACACTCCCATTCATACAGACTCAGACCTAATGATTCAAAGACTACGGTTTTGTTAAACAGAACTAATGCAGTGGAACGGCTTCACATAACATAATGAAGTGTGTGTGAGTGTGTGTGTGCGAGAGCTTGTGTGATTGCTATGTGGGACACACAAATGCTGGTGTGGATATGTATTTCCTATAATGATACTACTAGTCTGTGTGTGCATCTGTGCTTGTATTAATGACATTGTGGGGACACGGTCAGGTTGCGGGGACTCGACAAAAAGCTGGTCCCCACAAGGTTAACCATTTATTTCAGGGTTAAAAACTCTCATTAGGTTAGCTTAGCATGCGCCCCCCCGGGGAACTAATGAAAGGGAATTTAATGTCCCCGCAACTGGAGAAAAACATATGCGTTTGTGTGTATCGATATACGACCGCATACGTTCTGGAACATGATTAACCACGGCTGCCTAATTTCAATGAGCCGTGGTACAACATTATTTACTTTTTGAATTAATATCTCCAATGTGTTAATGGTATCCATCCATCATTGTTCAATAACAGCAATATATCTTTAATGGATTCTCACATTTGATACAGTTATACACTTTGTTGAATTAATCATCGTCATGAAGAGATGATGAAAAATGATGAGAATAATGCGGACGGAGGAGAGAGAGAGAGAGCGGTCAGGGAGGCACGAGAAACAAGAGCGGGTCGGGCTAACAAGCTCACCGTGGAACGCCAACGTCCTTGTTTTGCCCGTTTCTTTCTGCCCATGTTCCATCAGCAATCCAATTAAAGTGAAATGCCATGGGAGTATAATAAAAAAGAATCAAATTAGGTGTACTGTTTTGTCAGAAAGAAGGAAGAAAAAACGAGTGGAAACTTAACAATTAGAGTGTGTAATGAGGCAGGCGGTTTGTTTGGTTCTGAAGTGAGCCGGGCTTTACGCGCTGTTGTTCGACTACGTGTTTGGACTATACGTGTCTGGTTTGGGGAAAGAATAAAAAGAAGTAGAGGAAGTTAAAGACATGCTGCCACTAGGAAGATGGATGACAAGATAGCTTTTAAATTCTCAATCGTTTCTTGAATTTGAGATGAATAAATTAACCGGGTTATTGTGGAGAATGGCCCAATTGATTGCTCAATGGACCGATCTCCATGTTATTTGATGCATGAATGCTGAAGTCATGTATCATTTATCTGCCATGCGAATTGGTCCTGTACATTAATGCATTGCACATATCTGAAACACATAAGTTTATTTCGCCAAGTTTGTTTGTTCTTGGAATAAATGACATGTATTGTTAATGTTAATTAATAAGTATGTTCATCTGATGCACTCCTTTTTTTTATTCTATGGTGTTTATCATCACCTTCCACAGTCATCAAGGTTAAAACCCCGGATAGTTCAAACCCTGTGTGATACGGACGCTTCGGAGCTTCTCCTTTCTTTCCATGTCATAATTTAACAAATACATTTCATACAGAGCTGAGGGATATATAGAAGCTGAATTAAAGGTTTGTGAAAGCATAAGAAAACCGATTTAGAGAGAAAAGTGTTAGCAATAGCTTCTAGTTTAACGATACATGTGAGATATTAAAATGTTGCAGTCTGTATCCATGGTGACTCACAGTAGTAACTCACACTGTTGGATTTTATGATAAAAGCACGATGATGAAAGCACTAAAAATGAGGCTAGTAACACTTTAGTGTGTTTGCGGTCGCATGTTTGCCAACATGGAAACCGACAGTATTAGTTCTGAAGAGCCTTTTAACTGCGAACCGTTTCATACGATACATTTATATTTTTGGGAACGTTGAACGATGAATCACACGTCGCAAGCTTCCCAATGGAAACTAACTTTCTGTAAATTCAAGCGTGAAAGTTGCGCTCACATTTTGGAACAGGGTCGACTTTAAAAACAAACATATGAACTGGGTTTCTCTCTCAAAGTCGCTTCCCACCATTAAAACACATACCGATTATGGCTCTCCTTTTGAGTTATGAATCATCT
Source organism: Pseudoliparis swirei (assembly GCF_029220125.1). Classification (NCBI taxonomy): domain Eukaryota; kingdom Metazoa; phylum Chordata; class Actinopteri; order Perciformes; family Liparidae; genus Pseudoliparis; species Pseudoliparis swirei. Next base: position 22,064,443 of record NC_079406.1, on the reverse strand, counting down.
TAATACATGATTTATAATATTGGACGATAAACTACCTGTGGTTTAAAAATATTGACCAAAGCGATTTTAGGAAGTGTTTCTATCCCCAACTGTCGTGTGTTTTTGCAACGGAGCCGATTCAATCTGACTTCTCACTAAAGAGCGTCAGCAGAATCGGACCCCCTGTCTGGCCACTACAGGCTGGAATGAAAGATGAATCCATCAGGTTGAGCTTTTCCACATTCAACTGATGCAGATTGATAGTCCTTCCCTGGGAGGTAAACACACACACACAGATACATGCACCTACACATAGTTAATCATGTGTGTGAAGGTCCATTGGGGATGAAGGGAAAATCTGGAATACCAGTTGGACTCTGTCTTCCATATGTGTGTGTGTGTGTTTGTGTGTGTGTGGTTGTGTGTGTGTATGACTTGGCCCTTTGCCCTGTCCCACCACGAGCCACGCGGCAAGAGGTCCTACTCCGGATTATCCCCACGAGTCTGGCACACACAGACACACACAGACACTCGCTTAACCCTCCAGTCCGCTGTGGGTCGTCCACCAAACTGCCTGTCAGCCCGAAGCTCCGCCTCCAGCTGTCAGAAGCTTCCTGTCCCCTTCCTGTTTCTGTCAGACGCAACACAGCGGCCTTCTTCTGCACATAAGCGTCCCATTCATTCATCAGCATTACCATTCATTCTAATAGGAGCTTCCTGATATCATACTTTCTTCTCCCCTTTTGGTGTCTTTCATCACATACCTGCTACTACACACAGTCACGAAGTGCATATGTGTGTGTGTGTGTGTGTGTGTTGAGTAAAGCCAGTATGCCCAGTAATGTTTAATTGCTCAAATTAACCTGTTACTATGGTAATTAACCTGGGCAACAGTTCTGTCAACATTATAATGACAAACAGATGGCACCACTCCTGCCAACCCTGACACACACACACACACACACACACACAACGACAGTTAACTGTTCAAACTATATATCCTTGCACTTTGATGTGGACACACAACCTGGAAAAGGTTATGTAAACACAGAACCTACTTTTTACCTCTCTCACACACACACACATACATGCACACACACACACACACATTGCATACACATGCAAAGAAGTGGGGATTCACTGAACTTTTGAAGACGCATTTTGTCTTTATATAGTTTATTTGGAATTCCCATTAGTTCTCACCATCGCACACCAGGTACTGGAGATACACAATATTACAAAACATTTTTTTATTTTTATGAAATGATGTGAAACATAAATAAAACTATTTGCATATCTACAAGAGTGCAAATGATATTGAGAGTAAAATAAAAACTGTTAAAATAATCACATTGAATAACGCTAATTGCAATTGTGCTCAGTAATACAGCGAGCACCAGTACATTGGCAAACACATAACTGCACATCTTTTATTGTGGATGTAAAACAACCATTTATGTTCAACTGATGGCCAGTTTTAACTATTGGCCAGTTTTACTGCTGTGGATGTTAATGGTGTAAATAAACCTTTAGCAGCACTACCTGTCATGTTAAGTATTGTTCCGTATTGACGAGGTCATGTTAAAACCTGTGTATCGGTGTGTTTGTTAAAGCTTGATTCTTGGTGTGTCCCTTTTCTTTAAGCAGCTCCACAAATTGATCTTTATGGTACAGTCTCCGTCCTGAGTACACGATTAAAGCTCAGTTTGCCCACGATGGAAACAAGGAGCCCTGACAGCTGACACAGCGGCTGCCATGAGAAGTCCTCATATGGAACCCGGTAGTAATTGTGTGAGGATTTACGGCGTCACCGCCACGGCCTCCTCTGGGCTCTCTGTGTTGTTATCCCACTGACAGGCTGCATCAAGGTTTCCAACGGGAACAATAGAGATTAAATGACTCTCGAGCACATTGTCGGATGGTGTAATCAGTGGAGCACGATGGGGGCTTTGATTTGATTACTTCCTGGTGTGTCGGCCAATCAGGAAGATATTTTTTTTGCTGCCATCGCAATGTCTGATCTGATCAAAGAAAGGCCATGTCATCACTGCGAGGGAGCCATTTGAATGCAGTACGAAGGGGAGTATCGAAAGAGACGGAGGCAGACGGAGAGAAAAACTGAAAAAGTTAGAGATAGAGAAAGAGAAACGGCATGGTGCTGATGGAACGACGCAGAGAGAGGGAGCTTTATCTTGATGAAGAGCAGACCCCCTCTAAAGCCCCTGCGTGTGTCTCTGTGTGTATGTGATAAGTCTATATCGGGACAGTTTGATGGCGGTTGGAATAGTTACCAGGCGGAGACGTCGCCTCGCTCCTCTCACCTCTACCACGGGGATCCAATCAGTTGGCTCCCCCCTGACAAAGAGCAGAGCACACGTATTAGCACAATCGCTTCCCTTGAGTATAGCAGGTTAGCAATTGAGTGTCTGCCACACACATTAGTTGTGTTTGTCATAAGCCTCGCAGGAGAGTATTTATACCTCTCGATCCAATTCCCCCTCATCGTTTCGCCTATTTCTTCCTCGAGGATATGAATGACCCTTTCAAATCCAACAAAACACGTTTAACCCTTGTGTTGCCTTCGGGTCAATTTGACCCGATTCAATGTTTAACCCTCCTGTTACCTTTATATTTACTAACATATTTTACCCTTGAGGTCAATATGACCCCAGCTATTAAAATCTCCAGAAAATTATTAGAATTAATATTGTTTTCCAAGTTTAAGTGTGAGGTACTTTATGTTTGTTTGTTGACTCCCGAAAGAACACCGACATTAAACATTGAATCGGTTCAAATTGACCTGAAGGCGACAGGAGGGTTAAATATTGAATCGGGTCAAAATGACCCGAAGGCAACACAAGGGTTAAGATAACTTTGTTATGTCTCAGATAATGTCATAAAGTCACAATTATTGTCGGAAACACACAAAACTAATGTGAAATAATCTCTTTGTTTGATCAGCTAGAATACATTTTCAATTTTGAACAAAGTTGTAGAAAGCTCGTGAGTTCCCTCAGCGTGGCAACATATCAGTTGCAACAGATTAAAAGTATTGTTTAAAGTTCTAAACTCTAAAATACGAATGAACTAATACTTAATCATGCCGACGTGTGTTTAAAAAAACAGGATTAAGAACTTGATTCATGCAGAGAATTCCTGGGAGGGTTTCACCTTGAGTTGAGGGTAAGAGGTGAGCTCAGGAGTCTGTGTTGTGTGTGTGTGTGTGTGTGTGTGGATGACATGATCTACACACACATACCTGTATGTCTTAAGGGAACGTTTGTGTCAGTCTGGGTCACGATGAGAGAAAGTGTCCACGGGGACAGTGAGGCGAGATGGGAAACAGACTCCTTCAGATAAACACAGTCCTCCCGCTTGTCAAGGTCAGTGTGTACACACGTGTGTGTATTTGTGTGTCTGCATGCAGCCTTAGTGCAGCGGCTCTATGTGTGTGGGTATATATACGTATACGTGTATCTGTGACTCATAGAGGGCACATCTGGACATGTGTCCCTACTTTTAAGCGTGATCTTAACCCACCCCATTTTTACATCGGCCTTTGGCAATTATTTATGCAAAGATGTCAACTTTGTCAAACCAGACTGTTGCTGTGAATCAGGCGTCAACATACTGACACGTGAAAATAGAATTTCATTGGTTTCAGAATTGTTCATTAACAGATATGTAGCTGTGAGAGTATTTGTGGATGAAAGTCTCTTTAAGACACAACGACTGTATTTCCATCTGGGGTCTGTGTGCCTTCATGTTTCCAGAGAAGAAGGACAAGGAATATGAATTCACGGCCCCTGGGTTGTTGTTTTTTTCCGGTGGGGGGGGGGGTTGAGGAAGTTGTGGTCGTGCTTCATGCTTGTCTCCACCGGGTGGCGCTGTGTTGTAGTGTTTCCAGCCTCTTTTCATGTGCTGGTAGGGGGAGGGGGGGGGGTACAGGTGGGGCAGGGATGATACAGCGGTCAGGTTGTGTGTGTGTGTGTGTGTGCCGGGTTTCGCTTCACCATCGCAGCCCGGCGGACGGAGAGCCATCGATCACGTTGACTCCGAAGGGCCTCAGGTTGTTGATGGCTTTGTTCCCTGAAGAGAAGGAAACGGTGAACAGATGCAGACGCTTTAGTGTCGCTCTGATCAGTCGGCCCGGCGTGGAAGAGACACACGGCCCCGTCGGCCCGGCTGCTCCTCAGCATTCTCTCCTTTTTTGTTTCTCCACCGCTCTGCGTTGTGTTTCGTCTCTCTCCCTCCCTGCCAAGTTTAGTCACAGTAAGCCCGGTTAATGCCTCTTCATGTAATCCACATGTAAATATGAAACACAATTATACTCGTGTCTAATTCCACTGAGCCTTAAAGGAAGCGGCATTAATTGAAACGGGACATATTCCTTTGGTGCTTCATTTTTTGGCATTTCTTTGTTGGCATTTCTTTGTTTCGGCGTGTGGATTTCTGGGATTTGTCTGTCTCTTCATACCGTCCTTTCTCTCGGAACATGTGTAGGTATTTTAGTTTGTGTGTGTGTGTGTGACTGCTTGAACTCGTGGAAATATTCGTGAAAGTTTCAGTTGTTTAATATCTTACAGACCGAGGCTCTGCGCAGCCAGCCTCCCTCTCTGTGAGTGTATCCATCGGGTCGGCTCGGTGAGGATACGGCTTCATGATGTATATGACGCCGTCTTCTCTTTTGAACACATCTTTGAAGCATATTGCGAGCTCTGAACGCAGCATGGCGGGTGCCCCTTTTTCTTCCCAAGCCTCAATCTGTGTCTCCTTCACTCCTTTTCTCTAACCCTCCCTCCATCCTCCTACAAATACTCCCTCATTTCCTTTGCTCTCGTTACCAATAACATAAACATTTCATAACAACGAATCCAATTTGTTGTGCAAATTCATCGTGGATTTTATGCAACACAATAAAAGAAGAAGGAAAAAAAACACACTTGCTCCCAACATGCAACTTTGTAAAACTGCTTTTTTTCTTGGCGCTCTCAACAAACATCAGATGTTATGTTTTTATGGGAATAACAGAAGTTTGGCAAACAGACGGACACATTTGGAGTCAGAGAGACGGAGAGTGATAGCTTCTCCAAACCATTTCTAAATTATAGCAAAAGGAAATGAGATGCAGAAAGGGAAAAATGACATAAAAGATAAAAGGAGGAATAAAACAATGGGGAGAGGGGAGAGGAGAAAAGATGGGGGATTTCCAGAAGTCTACGAGAGATTTGAAGTTAAATCAAAATGATTGGATCAAGGTGACTCGTGCTCCACTGTTGGCACGACATCATACAGATATTTTTTGTCAGTTTTCTTTGTGGCTGTCCTTTTTATTAGGATCTGAATGTCAGTACACTCGACTTTGTCTTTTTCTTCTTTCTGTGTCGCCCTGTCTTCATTACGTCATCATATTCACACAATGATATGCATCTCTCTCTCTCTCTCTCATTATATATATATATATACCTGTATACAGGACTCTCAGAAAATTAGAATATTGTGATGAAGTTCTTTATTTTCTGTAATGCAATTCAAAAAACAAAAATGTCATGCATTCTGGATTCATTACAAATCAACTGAAATATTGCAAGCCTTTTATTCTTTTAATATTGCTGATTATGGCTTACAGCTTAAGAAAACTCAAATATCCTATCTCTAAATATTAGAATATCATGAAAAAGTATACTAGTAGGGTATTAAACAAATCACTTGAATTGTCTAATTAACTCGAAACACCTGCAAGGGTTTCCTGAGCCTTGACAAACACTCAGCTGTTATAAATCTTTTTTTTACTTGGTCTGAGGAAATATTAAAATTTTATGAGATAGGATTTTAGAGTTTTCTTAAGCTGTAAGCCATAATCAGCAATATTAAAAGAATAAAAGGCTTGCAATATTTCAGTTGATTTGTAATGAATCCAGAATGCATGACATTTTTGTTTTTTGAATTGCATTACAGAAAATAAAGAACTTTATCACAATATTCTAATTTTCTGAGACAGTCCTGTATATACCGGTATATATAAAATCCTGTCTATAACCAAAGATGAACCATTCGGGGTCAGAGTGGGAACCGTTCTTGACCATTTTCTTTTCTTCATGTCTCTTCACCTCTCTTGCGTTGTAAAAGAAGGGAAGGCCGTGAGCTACATCACAATATAAAATACATTTTAAATGTTGTGCAGTCATATAAAACTGCTACAGAAGATATTAAAATAGCCCCTGGAGATGACACAATAAGTGGTAAAAAAATGCTCTCTGAAAGAAAATAAACACCCATTCCTCACTCTGAGTAATGCTGTTGAGCCGAATAAATCTCAAGCCGCTTAAAAGCATAACGGCCATAATAAAAATAAAGAGCAGCAGCTGTGCGATCAGTTGGTAGTGAAGAATAGTCTTTTTCAAGGATTATTAAAAACACAATGTAATTACTAAGCTCGATTTAAAGGAAGGGCACAATGAAATGAGAATATGTAAAACTAAACTGGTGGTTCTTTCAACTGTCCCTAATGTAATGAAGTAGTACAAACAAAAATCCTTAATTTGCATATACAATATATATATATATATATATTCATACATATATATATATGTATATATATATTCTTCTCACTTTCTCTTTTTTTATTGTGGTAATTTTGTTTTTCACTTCTCTGTTTTTGAGATATGTCTTAAATATGTTTCGGTATCGCATTGACAATTTCCATGACAAATCATCCAAGCTCATCTGTTTTTCTTCCTCCTTCTCTCTTTTCCTCATTTCCCCCTACTTTCCCCTTCAGCTTTGTTCCCATCATTACCCGGCTTGCCTTTATAAGGTTTTTCCGTTGTTCCTTTTTCCTTCTCCGCACCGTTTTATTGTCTGCGTGTCACGTCTTTTGCCACCAAACTGCTCGTCTCCGTTTCGCATCAGTGTGTAAAAGCCATCAGGGATCAATTTAATTTATCTGCACATTATAGGAAACCACGCTGTAAATTCAATAATGGATGCTCTTTTTTTTAATGATTTGTCATGCTCAATTCTCAGTGCTCAAGAGTCTGTGGTCCCATTTTCATTGGCTGGTACTCAGTTATAATCATTATTGCACTGAAGTAATGGGAAATAAAGATGATAGTTGTTTTCTGTGTTACCATACCCCAAAATATACACTGGCACTGACTAAATCTCCTTAATAGCTGCTTGTAAGTTTGGTAACAGAGTGAATAGACTGAGGGGAGGGAGGGGGCACACAATGTAAGAAAGACAGAGGGACAAGTGATGCAGGATGAGCAACAAATAAGGACAGGAATAAAACTTCATGTCACTGCAGGTTAAAAACAATTATTCTAATTAAAACAACTCCACAACTGAAGAGGCTCAGCATGTTGAGAGGGTTTCTTTATGAAAGTAAAAAGTGTGTTAAATTAAGTGTATTTATTCGCTTTTATTTGACGTTTCTCTCTGTCAGTCGAAGCCTTTCTCTCCTTATGTCATAACGCTCTTGATCGCCACGGCGACCTCAGTCACTCAAAAACATGTCTGACTGAGTTTTGAACCTCACACATCATTAAAGCCGCTGAGAGTTCACGTCGTGCCAGGCCAGATGAAAGCGCTCGGTGCCCCGCAAATAACAGCACGTTAACACACATGTAGCCAGGGACGAGGCAGACAGACAGACAGGCAGACAGACAGACAGACAGACAGGCAGACAGACAGACAGTTCATGTCGTGTATTAGTTGTGTAAAGGCCTTGAGTGATAGAATGAATGCTGGTTGCATTTCAACTGGGCCGCATGGTGGTGAGGTGCCTCGCGCTGTCGCCTCACAGCATGAAGGTCCTGGGTTCTATTCCCGGCTAGACGGCCCTTTGTGTAGTGTTGCATGTTGCCAGCATGGGTTCCCTCTGGGTTCGCCAGCTTCCTCCCACAGTTCAAAGACTCGCTGTTGCGCGGTTAATTGATTATTCCAAATTGCCCGTAGGTGTGAATGAGAGTGTGAATGGTGCGTCTCCCTGTGTCAGAGGCGTACCCCCCCCCCTGTGACCCTGAACAGGATCAGCACTTCAAGAGGACGGATGGATGGGTTCCAATCAGCTGCTTCAGTCTCAGGGTCCTGACAGAAATAGATAGACACAACACTAACAAGGGGTCTGACGGGAGACATTTGTGTCTCACTCTGTGTGTGTGTGTGTGTGTGTCTTTGTGTGTGTGTGCATGCGTGCACAAGTTTTAGTGTGTGTGTTCTGGATGCAAGACAGGTATGCATCCATCTAATTAGTTCTGAGGATTAAGCTGAAAGGTGAGTAGATTTAATGAGTCTTTTGTTCTAAAGCACACCTTCATTTCTCTCTCCTCGTTCATTCCCTTTCTCTCTCTCTCTGGCCTTTACACATTAGATAGATAGACAGATAGATATATACTTTATTAATCCCCAAGGGGAAATTTGTTGTAACAGTAGCAGCACCAATAAACCAAACACACAATAAAAAAATTAAAAAAACACAAAATATATAAAACAGGGATGAAAGATATAGAAGTATACAAAGTAAAATACAAAACAGAAAAATATGTACATATACAAATATACAACACACATGCATACACAACACACAACACCAATGACAAATACAAAAATATTAAACATAGACAGTGTGCAAAATGCAAAGTGTGTGCATGTGTGCTGTGCAAATGAAATGTGTGCGTATGTGTGTAGTGCAAACAAATGAAATGTGTGAAGTGCAGATCAACATAGTGTAAGTATTCAGTTATTGTTGTAGTTATTGCACTATGATCTGGCAAGAGGTGATCTGTTATAGAGCCTCATAGCCGCCGGCAGGAATGTTCTCCTGTATCTGTCCTTGTGGCAGCGGAGCGTGAGGAGACGTCTGGAGAAAGTCCTCCTCTGTCCCTGTAGGAGGTGGTGGAGAGGGTGGTCTGGGTTACACGTGCACACACCCGTAGACGTAGCATCCTCACCGCAGAAGCGTTTCAAAATGATTAATCGCTGCCCCTTGTCCTCTGTCGCACCTTCCACTTATAATGTAACATCAACCTCCATTTTTCTAAAGTCTCCCGTTCTCGCTTTATCCCCTCCCCCCCCCAAACACACACACACACTGTGTCAACATTAGAGCTAACATATATCTGCTTAACCAGACTGCAGCGTTTTGTCACGGCGGGATTAGGGTGGACCCAAATGCACGACTGAGGAGACAGATAATTCAAAGAAAGAATATTTACTGAAGGCTTTTGTCAAGATCGGAACAGACAGAATAATCAGAACTATGGAACGCTTGAGGGCTTGGTCAGAAAACACAAGACAATCTGGCAGAGGACAAGTGGAAGTGAGGGAGCTAAACAGTGAGGGACTAATGAGGGGATGGGCTGCAGGTGAGAAGGGCGTGAGGACCAGGTGAAGGGAATGAGGGACTAACGAGGTGATCAGAGGCAGGTGAAGGGAGTTGGATTGACGAGATGGGAAGCAGGATCTGGAATGACATGATAGTTAGTGACGGGATGAAAACAACTCCTACAAGAAGGAAGGCATGGAGCTAAACTGTTACACGTTTGAAACATGTGTCGTTCCTCTACGCACTTATTTCATCTTCACTTACCCAGAAACAGTTTTTCTTCATCGTTACATTTCCTAACAAACCATGAGCCGATTTAGAGACCGTTTACATAAATCCGAACATTATCCAACGATGGCAGTGCTTTGATGGACCCCTTGAAACACAAAATATATTTATTATCCATGAAATTTCTTATTCAATGACAAAATGTCACCACTTCTTAAAGAAATAACCAGCACAAAATATGTCAAACTCTGCATGTTACCACGTTATACACACTTACTTTTTATTATGTGACATTATGTATACGTATTTGATTATGCACAGTTATTACTTCACCATATTCTCCACATATACCTTTTCCTCTCTTCCCGGGAAAAAGGAAATATAGTAACTGGATTTTCTTGAGCTTGGAGTTTTGATTGGGGTGTGCGCGGCTCTGTGTGTAAGAATGAGTGTGTGCTGGTTTAGTTTCAGATGGAGAGGTTGATAACATCTTCTGGAGGTCAGCCAGGGCTGAATCCTCCAACTTTTTACCTTTCTTGGCTTGTAGGGCTGTGTGTGTGTGTGTGTGTGTGTGTGTGTTTGAACCTTCCTTGGCTCAGACTCCGAACAGTGGGTGGTTTTCTCTGTTTCCACTTCTCCCAGCAGCATGTCTTCAGTCCCTTCCTCATCTCCTACATCAGTCTTTCATTTTACAAATTTGCGTTGTTGTTTTTCAAATATTTACATCCTCGTCTCCCTCCATCCAACATTGATTATTTCATTCATTTTTATTCTGTTTCTCTCGAAACAGACTTCCCTTTCTCTTAGCACTAATTTATTCCTGTATGTCTTTATTCTTATTTCTACTGTTTCTCTCTCCCTCTCTCCTTCTCTCAGTGTCACCACCTCTTTTAATGTGTGTCACCTGGTGGAGTAATGGCCAGAGCTCAATGTGCCGTTGCAGTAATTTACCATTGCCACACACACACACACACACGTTATGTGATGGATTACTCTGGAGACTGCTGCAGAAGTGGCTGTATAGGACAATTTCGCACGGAGATGACAGCAGTACATGTGTGTGTGTGTTTGCTTGTGTGTGTGTGTGTGTGTGTGAAGCAGAAGTGACCACTACCAGTTCAATGTGCTTCTAGAGGAGTCGTCTCTTCCCAGTGTGTCATTTTGATCTGGTTTTGCAGACCAGTTTAATTCCAGTTTTATGCGTTCGGGACCTGGCGAGAGGAGATTGTCGGCGGTTGCTGGAAGAAATGGTGAAGTAATAAACTGCGACATGGTAGTGAGAATAAATGTCTGTTTTGCCACTCGCCATCAGCTTCGGATGTGACGTAACAATGGCAACATCTATAAAGCCAGTTCAAGCTTTGGGATACAGCCATCCGAAAACCAGCTGCCAGAACCGCAAAACCTGATGTTCATGACTACATGGACACACAAAGGCAGAAATATGATTATGACAAGCTGCGCTTATGCATGGTTCTATTTATTGTAAACTTGCATGTGGGCGCAGCAGCTTGAGCCTGATTTCCTCACCTTGTCTTGGTGCACTTCCAATGAAAAGAGAACCGCTGTTTAACTGCTTGTGTGGCACGATAGCTTCGACCACGACGGCGTGTCCAAAGCTTTTGTTCATATTCCCCGCCGAGGCATCTGGTCTTTACACGAGGTGTTACATTTTAAGTTTCCAGTCAAGGCAGCCGTGGTTTGTTTGGAAAAAAACAGACGAGAAAAAACTGGGCAGCTGGAGTTATCCATGGCTCAACGGAGTGGAAAAAAAAGAGGGCAACCTTTTAAAAAATCAGACCCTGTTCACAGAATAGTCACGAAGAAGACGTCACCCGTGTTTGATTGACATGCGTTCCCTGAGGAATGCGGTAGGAAAACACCGGAGCAACATGCCGAGGGCTGCCTCGTTCATTGTTTGCCCTGGCTCGGTGGGATGATTGATGCAGTTCCCCGTGAGCCGCGGAGAGGCAGCGCTACGGAGCGGTCGGTACTGTAGGTGGTCGCAGACACGGAGAGATCAGAACATCTGAAGGCTCTGGCCCATTAACACCATGCAGTCACACACACACACACACGCAGTCACACACACGCAGTCACACACACGTGCAGTCACACACACACACACACACGCAGTCTCCACTCGAAAGCGGCGGCATGGTGGATGTTCCTTTTCAACACCTGTTTGGAGAAATGAGAGAGAGAGAGAGAGAGAGAGATAGAGAGAGAGTGAGAGAGTGTACCATGCAGTGTTTATCATCCATACACAACTTTGGAGGTTGACAACACATCAGTCACACACACACACACACACACACATGGAGACTTCACAGGCAGGACTGCTAAGTGTTTTTTGTGTCCATGTGTGTGACTGTATGCTCCATATTCTTTATGCATGTGAGTATTTATGAGCATTTCTGTGTTTTCGTGCTTTGGGTTTTGTGTATGCGAGGGTATTCAGACTCGCGTTGTGTGTGTGTGTGTGTGTGTGATTGTGAGTGTTTTCAAAAGCCGTTGACGGTTGACTGACACTTGAGGAAGATGGATGGGTTGCATTAACTGGACAGTGGGGGATCGGTTGATTGTGTGTATTGGTGTGTTTGCTTTTGCATCAGTGTGTGTGTGTGTGTGTGTGTGCGAGGTGGGGACACCTGCTGACTGATAGACATTTCAGCCTTTCAGGCTTTGGCAAGAAGAGATGAGATGACCATATGTGTGTCATAGATTTCCCCCTCAAATAGTTCTCCACAGCAGCAGCAGCAGCGTAGCACTGGGCACCAAACAGACTCCAGAGAGCAAAGACTGCTTCCAAATCCCACTCGGCCACCATCAGCCACCATCAGCCGCCATCAGCCGCCATCAGCCACCATCAGCCGCCCCACAGTTTTCCTTATTGTTCTCAAACCATCAGTGGGAGAAAAACTGTCTTCCCAACGACTCTTTCTTGTACAGAAATATTTACTCACGTGCACGAACTGCAACTCGTTCGTCACGGTCCGTTATTTTGTTTTTTTTCTCCCCGGGGTTGCATATGTTTCTTCTTTCAGCGCTGGAAGTTTTTGCCTGTAAACGTGAACGCTACTGGTAAATGTTGTTGTGATGACAACAGGACGCGAGTGAGATTTCATACCACATGTCCGTGAAGTCTTTAATCGCGTTTCTCATGCACAGTAGACTTTTACATGTGGGCAACACAACGGCTCTCAAGTGTCCGAGGGCCAACAATCTCCTCTTTCGTGGACATTAGACCGTATGCTTTGACTTAATAGTCCCTTTTCTTGCTCCTCCACATGGTCGTAATAATAATCTGGAATTGCAGAAATCTGGTGAATCTTTCTCTCTACGTCCTTGGTGCAGTTGCAGTACTTTTTCAGTGGTTTGGCTTTGTCTAAGGAAATATTTCTTTCCATACCATTACACAGCTACAGCAGGTATCAATTACAAAAATTAGTATTCTGAAATTGGAGCTGTGTGGTTTCTGCCGACAACATGTAGCTCTGATAATGTGTTTATCGTGCAGCGCATGAATAAAAAACAAAACATTTCTTGGAACATTTGTGAAGCAATGGGAACGCTCGAAAAGGACTGTTTGTTTGACTGTAAGTGCATGTTGGTGTGAGCTTGTTTTTATATGTAATCAAATCATACAGTAAATACATTCGGCTGTGATGGAGACAATAAGCAGAAACACAGCAGGCCTTGACTTGGAAAAAGGACAGTTGGCAGTTCTATTAATCATATTTTACACCTCAAGAATACATTGATGTTTATGACGTGCGTTTCGTGACACTCAGCAACTTTAAACTCTGCTCTAATTTGTCCAATTCTGAGTCAACAGTCACCAAAGATGATCCCACTGCACTGCGTGTCATGTGTTTGAATACATATGACGTTTCAGAATAAGATCTGACTCTGATTTTACATTCATAACTCACAGTCAGTCCCAGAGTAGCATATGTTCATTTCAATATTCCATGTGGTTAAGTGAGAGGAAAGGTAGATTTGCCCGTAATTGAATGGATATGTGAACTCATATCCCCCATATGTGTTCCCATGAGATTGGGCCAGACGCGAGGGTTCATTTCATGGTCATGAACAGCTCGCCGTACATTATCCCGCTTATTGCACAGCCACTTATGAAGGTCAATAAATAAACCCAGAATATTGTTTTCCAACATAAAATGCTTCCACTAAAAAAAATAGACCTCTCGCTGTATTCGGAGATAAAAAATAAATAAAATGTGTCCATAGCAACAGTCTGTTATCCATAGCAGCGCTCTGAAACAGCAGGCCGTAGAGGGTTGTAATTGACCAATCAGAAATGAGTGTTCAACAAAGCCGCGTAATAAATGCTAATGATGGATGGATAGCAGCCAAGCATTTAAGGGCAAAGAATGACTCAAACATGTGAAGATTATCTACTTTTTTGTTTTTGAGCTTTTGCAAAGCTCGGTTTATACAAGATGAATATTGTGAACTTAAGGCTCTGTCGTATTTCCACATCATGAAGTCATCCTCTCCTATCATTACAGCATGGGAGTCACAATGCCGCTGACATTACAGTCTCACTCCTGACAGATGGAAGGGAGACTTGGCAGATCTGAAATCTCATGTCTGCAAGGACAGCGGCATCCATGGTAAAGAAATGGCTTAATGCATTTTGGACCGCCGATCTGGTGCATGAGTCCAGATGTTTTTGTCCTAAATATTGCAAAGCAGCAAGTGAAGATATTTTAAAACACCACCTCACGTCAAACGAAACCGTTCCTCGTAACGCCAAATCGCTGAAAAGAGAGAAAGACGTGACTCGTAGGTCGGGAAGAAACAAAGCATGCCGTGACTCCGTTTTAACCTCGTCCCCACAGCGGCCAGTAAAAACATTCTCTTGTGCAGTATATGCAGAACATGTTATGTCTTCAACATATGTTACCATTCGCCCAAAGCAGTGCGTGTAGAAATGTAAGCTGCGGTTTTAAATCTGGCGTGTGAGTGTGATTTTCTGGACAGTTCATTTGGTCATTTTGTGCCATCGAATGGAAGAGTGCATAAATATACTCCATGATAGACTGGTGGGGCAGTTAAACTACGACCTGCATTGGATGAGATAACCGGGTAACTTTAAGATTAATCCGAAAATATCTAAGGCTACTATTTTATCACAACTCCCAACAGCAGATTTGGGTAAAACAGCCTTTTGTATCATAGATATTAGCTGTATTTACTTATTAATCACATGCCGTTCCACATCCATCTGGTCCACTTTAATCAATGGTTTCCATTCAGTATATTGTGGTGTATTGCGATACTGTAAGCAAGGTGATTTATTGCAATTTGCCAAAAACAGCCATAGTAGAAAGAACACACAATAAGTGACTATTTTATGTAATCATTAAAAGTGCGATCTAGATTTTGATGTATCACTGTCCCTGTAACATCCAGCATCACAGTACTACTAACACATCTCTGCATGGATTCCATACACTGTTTTCCAGAATCAATGCAGTATCCCAAAACATAATCATGTAATACTCAAGTGTGCTGATGTTTTTAACCGCCCCCTCCTCCTAAATTGCAAAAGGGGAGGAAGCATGGGCAAAAGGGGGGGGGACACTGATAGTGACGGACAGTAAGTGCCATCTGGGCAAACCACCATTTACAGTGATCATCAGAGCTCAGCCACAGACAACACAAACTACTCCGACGATCCTCTTAGTCACCGTCTTGCTCTCTCTCCACACACACACACACACACACAAACGTTTATCTTCCCAAACAGACAAACACGCACAGACTCACACACGGTGGTCTCGGCGAGATCAGAAGTGTCAGGAGAGTTTGTGGCAGTGAGATGAGAGATCTGCATCATCAGTCGGGTACATCTTGGAGCCATTGGCTGGCTTACCATTCAGAGGCCTCAGACAGGGGGGTCCCTGCTCCCAGAACAACACACACACACATGCCCCCCGCAGCACTGCTTGTCTATCCGCTGTAGATCAGCAGTTCACATGAAAGACACAGAGTATTATGTAGAGACGCGGCACACGAGAGGCAGAACCACTGAGACAAAAGGGATGGAGCGGGAAGAGAGAGGGCGAGATGAAAAGGAAATAAGATCGATGGGCAAAAAGGTCTGAATCCCGAATGTGTGTGTTGGAACAGGGAAGGGGGAGGAGGGGTTGGGGTGGGGGGGGGTTGTTCCTGTCATCTCCTTGTCTGAATTTTGGCCACGTTGCCCCTCAACTTCACTCGCAGATGAAAGACTTGTAGCTCCGTCCTGTCGTCCTCTCCACACAGACAGACACATGCACAGCCCCCCCCCCCCACCCCGCGCTATTTTAACGACTCCCATTGTTCCCGCGCGGTTCTTCTCCCTCCATGTGACCTCCATGTGGGGGCCCCCGTGGCGAGCTGTGAAAACTACCGTACTTCAGCTCCAATCTGTCCGGCTCTCTCTCTACAAGCCCCCCGTGGGTCCTGCTGAGGTGTCAGGACCAACGTACAACACATGGGAGCCCGACCTCCACGACCGCTACGCAGCTCATGTCTCACAGGTGTCATTCATGCTCGCCAGGCACACGGTGGAAGCCATATGTCTGGGGAGCAGGGTGAAACAATCAGGAGCAGAGAGCTGGAATAAGTTTGGTTGCATTATTCTTATTATTTTCTGAACACTTTCATCAGGACGTCAGAGTTTGTTATTTTGGCTTTCTACCTCCATGCAGGTGTGGGTTTCAGTTCCTTTACTACAATATGACAATATATGGAAGAGAGTGTACGTTTTGGTCGCTTTTACTTTATTTATTTGTTTAATCAAAAGGTACTTGATGATTCAATTAGTTCTCAGAGTATCTGGGATTTTAGAGTTGGCAGCCAAAGAGCAAGCTGTTGAATTCCTTAAAAAAAAGTGATGTGCATGGATGCAAATTGTTTGTTTTCTGGGTTTGATTTTTTCAACAAAGCAATTAAGCTCATACATGTGTCGAAAACAGATTCTTTAATCTTTTAATTTTTTTATCATGTCGGTATGTGTTCCCAACTACATTACTGCGTGGGAATGAGGTCACTGACTAAATAAACAAATTAATAGAAAATTATGTTTTTATAAATTTGCACTCCAAAATCTGGCTTTGCCTTTACTTTATTGGTTCATAACTCAGAGTTTCATACGCATGGTGGTGCAGGTTAAGTGTCCCAGGCTTGAGGTGATTAGTGGTCATGTTGATGCTGCTGGACGTGGTTTTTGGGCTGCTCCGCCTTTGCTGCGGTATGTCTCTGTGGCCATGTGTGTCCCATAAAGGTGTCATAACCAATGCAACACATGGTAACCAAAGTTCAGCCACTTCTGTAGATCACATTAGTGGGAGCCTTTCTTTTTTTTTTACATACGATTAGCTGGTTTTGACTTTTGATGATTGTTTTTTTTTCTGCAATAATCCTATTGTGGTAAAAAAAAAAAAAAAAAAAAAACCTGAAGCTCACATGGAAGTTTAAAAATAACAAAAAGATTCAGGGCCCGCAGAACCCCAGAATCGTTCTCCTGGCATGCAGAGAACAGAGGGAGAACGCACTGCGTACAGATCAGGTGTGTGAGGTGAAAGAGAGCGAGAGAGAGAGCGAGAGAGGCAACAAACAGAAATAGCTCAAGAGGCTACATGGAGGCTACAGAGATCAGAAGAAGCGCACACGTATATATATATATATATATAAAAAAAGAAATAAAAACAGAGTATAAACAGAAGGCCGGCAGACTTGGCCTGTTAGTTTATTGTCTCCTTCCATCCACTCCCTACTTCATTAATCTCTGACTCAAAACATTCAAATTACTAGCTGGCTCCATCATAAAAAATGCAAACAACCGTATCTATGCTTGTTCTTGTAAAACGCTGGAATAGAGGAACATTGATGAAATGGCAGTGGAAAAAACTGAATAAAAACGTTTTTAACCCTTTTTTTGGGTTCATGTGATATTGACCCGATTGTCCCTTAACCTCCCTGTCAATTGATTCAATTCAAATGATATAATGTTGTTCTTAATGTTGTTTCAAACAACAAAACAAAAAACACACTTAAACTTGGAAAACAATATAAATAATATTAATTATTAATAATTTTTTTAATAATTGGGATCATGACCTCATCATTAAAAATAAAAATATAAATATAATAATAAGGAGGGAGGAGGGTTAACATTGAATGGGGTCAATGTTTTGAAAAGAACAGGAGGTGAAAAGTGAATCGTCAAATTGATTGACCCGAAGGTAACACAAGGGTTAAGAAAAGGACACATTAAACAAATCATAGAGATGTGGAAAGATTTTTGGATGTGTTGCATTCTTTCTTCGTTATTTATTTAAAAGCGTCGGCCACCTCGGAGTCACCCCTACCCTGAAGCTCAGCGCTGCCCCAAACTGGAAGCAGATTTCTGGGAGGCCGGGAGGTGGTGGATGTTTTTCTGGGTCCCGAAGGAAAGATTGGATCAAGAAGGAGGAGATTTCATGGTTTTCGGGTTTTCGGGAGAGAAAAAAACATTTCGGGGGTGGTTGTGTTTTTTTTGCTCTGAGGGCCTTAGGTTGACTGACAGAGGGCGAGCTTTAGAGTCTCTCTGCTTCAATCAGGCCCAGTTGGATGGACTAATGCAGGAAAGAAAATATGTTCTAAGGTTGAATTACTTTATTGGCCAAGTACAATAAACATGCTGTGATTTAATCTCCACATTTCCAAGTGTTGTATTAGCGTATGATTATTTGCCGTTAGTGTTTAAGTGTATATAATGATTGAAGAGTGCCGCAGTACTCCAGATACTTTTACGTGTATAATGTGATTTAAATGGCACTTTTAGGTTGTTACAGTAATACCGAGAAAAAATTCGACATGATTTTTTTATATTACCTCATTCAAATATTTAGTTTCTAACATAAATCAAAAAGTGCAGCAAGTACGTTTTATTTAAAACAACCTTTATATAGCCAATAAGGATAAACTAAGGTAATGAATGCATAAAGTAAAACATAATATAATTCCAGCCTCCCAAGGACTTACAACACTGAAGAACGCTCTATTTTAATGAATTGTAAAACAAGCATTTCAAACCTAAATCAACAACCTACCTCTTAAGTTTTATAGAATGAATAGATGATACTGTTGATAAGTGAAACCGGTCAGACGCAGAGCTTTTCCTTGTGGATCTGACTGCGCTGCGTGGCGGCTCTAGTGAACCTCTGCTGGCTCTGACCAGCAGGCTCCTCTGTGGTTTAAGTGGAACCAGTCGGGGTCTGAAAAGCACCTCTCCTGTGATCATCAGTGATGAGACATTCTGTCTTTGTGTCCCTGCTTTCCGGCTGTCTGTTTTTATAACGCTCGTTCTGCCTTCCTCTTTTCGGTCTTCAGTTCTGTCTTTCGACTTGCTTCCTACTTGAACTTTTTCTCAAGTGCCGGCGGAACTCTGTTCCCATTTTGGTTCATAAAAAAGAAACATTCATTTTCCCCATATCTGTTGTTGATTGATAAAACACACAGCTCCAGTTCAGACCATGCGGTTAGAGAATGCTCCCAAAATCCTCAAATACCCAAAAAAACAACGATATATAGACATTGTTTTTGTGTCACTTTATTTGGCAGCCAGAAACGGCGGTTTGCGAGGACAAAATGAAACGTTGTGGTATCGCCTCGAACATTTGAGTTACACATTTATGTGAAGTGGGAGAGAAACTCCCGACAGCAACAGCTCAGTACCAAAAGGTATTACCAAAATACTCATGTTGGATCACAGAAATGTTTTACCCACCTTCTTGACAGGGATACAGTGGAAATGTTGTCGCTCAGTAAATACAGTCTGTAAAAGACGTAAAGCTCCTGTATGTAATCAAAGGAATACACTTTCAAAGTGTTTACTCAAAATCATAAAAGTTGATGGATCTAATATGATTTTCACTGGCTGTCCCCACATAACTCACGCGTAATGAAATGGCTGTGGTGTCCTGCCCCAAACGGAGCGAAAAATACACAAAATATGCTTTTCATAATAGGAAGTAAAAAGAGCCGAAGGGGGAGAAAAAATAAAAAAATATTACAAATATTTGTAAGCAATAAAAAAAGTTTTTACTTTCGTTCAATTTTAATTTACCCTATTTTCATTTTGATTTTTAACTTTTTGTTGTTGATTTATCACATTTTCGCAGATTTATTTTATTATTGTATTTTCATAGTGTATCTTATTTTAAGAAAGCTCCATTAATTAACCAATATAAATACATTGAAATATTTTTAAATGGTATAATATTGTCAAGGATGAACAGCAATGTGATCCGAGTGTCTTGTCTTTATTATAGCACTTTATTTCTCATGATGTGTTTCTCATGACCTTCAACAACAGGATGAGGTGAATATAGGCGACGCAGAGAAAAAACTAAATAGGATTAAATCTGAAAGTGATCGTCGGAAATGGATGAGTGAGTGAGTGTGTGTGTGTGTGTGTGTGTGAGTGTAGCCTTTGGATCAGAGAGCAGTGTGTGCGTTGGCTGAGGTTGGGGTGAAATGAGGCATATTAATGAGTTAGTTAGTGTAGCTGTGTGTGCTTGTGTGTGTGTCTCTCTGTGTGTGTTTCCTGAAGCCCACATAGCTCAGGATGAGGATTAGCGTGTCCGTGCGTGGACACACACACACGCAAACTCCCCGAACATCATATCATGTCAGTGCAGATGAGTTTGTGGCTTTACAGCAACACGCCAGCTGCATTGCGCTCCGATTGCCACGTTACCGACTCGTTTTGTGACGCCTGCCAAACTTGATAAAATATGACCTGAGCATAATGAACATTTGCACAAGTGAAAATATGAGTATTCATACGATGTTTTTCCAGTTTCCTCTGAATCTAAATTGTGGCAAAGAGCACTTTGGGAGGAAATCTCTCGCCATGTGCTTGACTGCGACTGCAGTAAAGTAATTATTCGAAAGACCATAAAAAAGATCCGCAATAGAGAAAGTCGATGACATTTCAAGACTTACATTTAAGCCAATTGTTGCATCTCGAAGGCGAGGGAAACTTCACGGATGCCTTTGGCTCAGACGAAGTTACGAAAATAATGACTTTGACTCCGTGGCAACGCTCACCGCGGCCTGCTCGGGCGATCCGTCAGACACCGTTGGCGATGTCTGCAGAATTTGATCGCCGCCACAAATCAAAATGACACATGTAGAATAACAGAAATGTCAAGTTGGTGGGTGAGCGTGTTTCTCCGTCTCGATGGGACAATGCTCCACGGGGTCCAGCTGGTTAGAGTAGAGTTCTGGCGGGGAGGGATGGTTAGGCAGTGAAACAAAAAGCATCACGTGAAGAGCGACTGAAGCCTCAGAGACGCAGCTCCTGAAACACGTGACAACGCTCAGCAGAAGTTTATACGTCACAACCTCTGTTGCAATCAACAACAACAACAACAACAACCTTATTCATTCTAGGCACAGGAGCTCCTCCTCATCATCCAGCTCCTGGTGCCTTTAAGACCAGTTTGTATACATTTGTTTGTTTGTTTGTTTGTATTTTTTATTCAGTCAATCAAATCAAATACAATACAATACTATCCTATATATACATACAAAAGAGAAAGACTGAAAAGGTATAGGTAGAAGCAAAAAAATGCTTATAAATTCCTATCCTAAATTGAAATCAAAATAAATCAGAAAATTAATTTAAAATAAAGAAGAAAATTAAACAACAACAAAAACAACAATAAACAAAATAAAAACAAAATATATTTATATATACTACCACATACATCTTTCATATTAATACATTTTTAATTACATTTATAACTCAAGATTTTTTAAATAAATATTTCCCTTAAAAACCAAAATGAATCCACCGCGGCACTCTGGACGACATGTGATACTCTGTGTTCCTGGGTCAAAGGTCGCCACAGTACACACAGCCACAGGAGTACCAATCAAGTATAATCTGCATGAAGGGAATATAATTATCAAATATATGTATAAATATAATATAGTTATCTTATATGTTGGCTGTTGATTGTTTTTGATTGTTGTTTTGTTCGTCTGTCTAATGTGTACGCCGCCAAGTCAGATTATTCATGTGTCTAACACACTTAGCTAATACATGTTTCAGATTCTGATTCTGATTCTGAAATCACATTCTAAAGAATCTCTTTTTTCTCACCTGAGCACCAAGACTAGGTGAGCATTCTCAAACTAAATGTCAGCTCAGTGGTTTGAAGCTTTTTATTTATTTGTCAATGTTAAATCAAATTTGTGAACAGATCAACCATGAATTGAAGTTGCCTTATTATAACTCTCGCTTCCCCATTTTCTTATTGTCTGCTGCTTGCTTCAGGTGAGGTCACATGAAGAGCCCACGCAGACACACACACACACACACACACACACACGGAGACTTCACAGGCAGGACTGCTGAGTGTTATTTTGTTTGCATGTGTGTGACTGTATGCTCCATATTCTTGTGTGAAGTGTAAATAAATGAAGCGTGACCTCGGTTGATAATCTATCTCAATGCACCTGGTGATGATGTAAATGGATCATATGTCCTTACAGTTAATCACACACACCTGGGGACACAATGTGTGTGTGTTGGCTGCAGGACTCCAGCAGGGAGGTCATTTGTTCATTTTCTATGAATATACACTATTACCATCAGACCTCCTCTCCTTTCACCCTTTCTTCCCTCATTATTTCCCTCTTTTTTTCACGTCTCCTTTATTTTCCTCCTCCCCTCCCACCTCTGTTCCTATCTCCGTCTTTTTTCTTCGTCTTTTTTTTCTCACTGCCACATCCTCATCCCCTCCTCTCTCCTCCTGCCCCGGCTGCTTCCTCTTCCTTCCCCAGGGGGGGCCCCTGTGCGCTCCACCCGGGGCCCTGTGCGTTGGAATATGCTCCTCGGGGCAGCGTGCATATCAATCAAGCCTACCTCGTGATGTCATGATCACGGAGGTCACCTCTGATGGAGGCTGGCTGCCTGGGCCTCCTCAATCTCAAAACAGCATTTTCCATACATTGTGTGTGTGTGTGTGTGTGTGTGTTTGTAGCTATCCATATTACGGGGCAGGCACACACCGTGTCACACAGCGCACTGGGACTCACACAAGCGGTGCAGCAGTTTGTCATTGTAGCAATTTACCTCTGTCTGTCCACTGCTCAGCCGGTCCACTTAACCCTCCCCAACCTCTGTAAGTGACACTGAGTGTTTAATCGGCCCCAGAGGATACAAACTGCACGGGCCATGCTGGAGGAGGAGGAGGAGGAAGAAGAAGAAGAAGAAGAAGAAGAAGAAGAAGAAGAAGAAGAAGAAGAAGAAGAAGAAGAAAAGAGTTCCACTTTGAAACTCTGGTCTACTGAGGAAAAGTGAAGAAGAAGATTTTCCACCAGGCTAAATGGTCAAATGCTCCACAAGTTGTCCCCCGGTGGTGCTCAGCGTGGAGGAGGGCCCCCTCTTGCACAATGGGAGCACTAGGTACGTGCTATATTTGGTGAATCGGCACTTTCTGGAAAACAGAGTTCAGTTCTTCATTGAATGAAATGATCCGACGCTTCACTTGTCCCCGAAGTGGCCCAGTCTGTCTCGGGGGCAGCGACCGAGCGCTTTTTAATGATATTTAGGGAGTTGCCGGTTTAGAAATGGGCTTTTATTTGGACCACCTTGGTAACGTACACTCATTCGGAGCGCACACTTAACCTATTCACACATGCCATTGAGCACCAATTCACATTTAGATGGGGAGCGGGCGGGATTTCTGAATGTATTTTTTCAGTTTTGGGGATTTCACCTCCCCTTCCCTCTCTCTTCTTCCATCGCTCCCTTTTCTCTCTCCGTCCTCCCACTTGTTTTCCTTCGAGCAGGTCAAACAAGGCTTGCCAGCTCGGTTCTCCGCCTCGCTCTTTTCCCGCTACCCCCCCCCCCCCCCCCCCGTCCTTCTGGTTCCTCTAGCAGCCCTTTGAGACTCGACAAGGATGGTATATATTTGATTAGTGTCTACATGCCCGACGGCGCCACACGTAATCCTCAGTGGCTTAACACCTTCAGCCTGTGTAGGAGGGGAGTGCCTCATGTTTACAGTCATTCACGGGCAAATAAATATGGGCGGATGCATGTCCTCTCAAACGGACAAACACAAATGAAAAATTGCCCACAAGACGTTAACAGTGGTTGAGTTGCTGGACATGAAAGTGGATGAGAGGATGTATGAATGTTAAGAGAAAGCTTACTGTGCCAGGAAATGGGAACAAATGAGGAATAGAAAACTACAGATTTAAGAACAAGGAGACCAACCAGACATGTACCTAATTTACTTTAGTGCGGAAATTAGATGTTGGATTGAGTTACTTTGGCATTTTAATTGATCTGCCATCTTCTGTCTCAGTTATCCAACTTAATAACACAGATGCTCATCAGCTATGATCCCACCTCTGTGTAACACTTTTGGTAAAAGATGCTCAAATGAAGAAGATTTAGAGGAGAATGATTTGTTGTTTTTTACCGTATTCTCGAGTGGAGTTTAAAGAGACCTCAATACATCATATGTGTTGTATCTGAACAGTTGTGTCCGGTGAATTAGTTGCTGACTGTTCATTTCCTTCCTCTCTGTAAATCAGAGGCTCAGATAGCATCGGTACATACACACACACACACACACACACACACACAGACAGATGAACACACAGAGTGTCATATGTCTAGAGTAGGTGTGGGGTCTGAGGGGATTTCCTCTCTGTAGCACACTCGGTAGATGCCTGAGTCGAGATAGCAGCATGTGTGTGTGAGTGTGTGTGTGTGTGTGTAGTTGTCAGGAAATGGTGGCCTGTTCTACATGTTTCACTCTCACTGATTTGATTGAGGAAGAGAGATAATAAACTTAGTTGGGCTACCACTTCCTGGAAATACCCAATAGACTCCTCACTGAGCCGCATGTGTGTACACATACTGTTGGAGAAATATATATATATATATATATATGCTTTTTCTGATGCTAACTGACACTTTAATATATGGGATTTTATACTTTATTACTATAATTAAATTTATAGAGCTGTTACATATTATATTCCATTACTTCTAAAATCATGGAGACACACGTACACCCACCCACACACACACACACACACGCACACAGACACAACGTGCTACGATGATGTGATGATGCCTCCAATGTAATCAAACACAAGGTCTAACAGAATGGTTCAGGACGGGTGTATTTGTTTTATAACTTTTCCATGACAAGTGTTTATCTACATTTCGCCGTGTTTGTTTCGTTGTCGTCATGGTGACCTGGGACTACCGAAAGAGGAGCGAAGAAGATGAAAAGAATGGTGGGAGGAAATGGCCTTACGCAGACGCCGCCTATCTGAAACAAGTTTGGTTTATATTTCCGCGCGGAGGCTCCTTCTGATTGGCTCATTGCTTACTTGACACAACATGGACTGACAGATGGGACTTCTAGTGACAGCGAGGAGTGTACACGCACATCTGTAAGAGAGGGTCAGCTCAGGAGGTGAAAGAGGAGCAGCAGGAGAGGAGGAGGACCAGACAGAGGTGAGGGAGATGGGATGAAAAGAAAGGCAGAGGAGCTGAGTCTCCAACTGAGATCTCATTTCCAGCAGTCTGATAATGCGGCTCCTCTTTGGCCCGAATCTCTTCATGGAGGTAATGAGAAACACACACACACACACACACACACACACACACACTCAGCTCCTCTTGAGGACACACGAGTGAACACATATTGATTTACAGACAATAGTAAATACAGACACACTTAACCCTTGTGTTGCCTTAGGGTAATTTTGACCCGAATCAATATTACACCCTCCCCCCGCCTTTGGGTAATTTTGACCCGATTCAATGTTTCACCCTCCTGTTACCTTTATATTTACTAACATATTTTACCCTTTGGGTTCAATTTGACGCCAGCAATTAAAACCTCTAGAAAATTATTAGAATTAATATTGTTTTCCAAGTTTAAGTGTGAGGCACTTTATGTTTGTTTGTTGACTACCGAAAGAACACCGACATTAAACATTGAATGGGGTCAAATTAATCCTAAGGCGGGGGGAGGGTGTAATATTGATTCGGGTCAAAATGACCCTAAGGCAACACAAGGGTTAAGAGGAGGCACATGGTTGAAACATACAGCTAACACATACAGTATAGAGACAGAAACATGACAATATGTATACAATGATTCCCTTCACAAATCTTTCTCTCTCACACACACACACACACACACATGTGTATTCCCCACTGGGAGCCTATTAGCTTCTCAGCATCACAGGGTGAGCAGAGGATAATGATTCACAGATCCCTCCAGTGTCTGTCTTTCTTATTTGTGGAGAGAAGAAAGACAGACACTGGAGGCGACAGACTGACTGACATAAGCAGGAGAGGATAGAGTAAGAGGACACACACACACACACACACACGCACACACAGAAACAACAGGTGTGGCAGACATCCCCTCGCTGGCCCAACTCTGCCTCTCAGAAGTCCGCTTAGTGAACCGCGTGTCAGTGTGATTCATGTGACTGACAAATCTGGACGGCGTTGGGTGAGGAATCAAGAAAATGATCATCACTGCATCTGTGCTGTTTTCCAGGGTTCCCGCGGCAACGAAACACGAACGACAAAAGGTTTAAATGCAACGATACATGTACTCTCTTCCCCCCCTCTCCGTCTTTGTCTGTCGTGCCGTAATGGATGCAACAAGCAGAAGAATTGTATTCCTGCCGATACGCGCCGAAATCACAGAAACATACGTACACGCGGGTGCATTCCCAGTAACGGCCGGCGTTCTGCACGTTCACAGGGATGGGAAATGGAGATTATTGACGATGTGTTCACTTCAGAGAGAGTCAGGTGGTCCTGAAAGAAGGGGAAAGCTCGTCTCCGAGTGCCGGTGCTCTTCAGGTATGTTGGTGTTGATGAGTGAGTGATAGTGATCTGGGAGAAAGAAGCTCAGAGAAGCATTGCGGCGCCATCTACTGTCTGGAAACCCCGTTTGTCTCTTCTGCCCCAGAGAAGGGTCCGTGACGCAGGAGGCCTACCTGCTGGGTGGGGTACCTCGCTGCATGTGGCGGCTTTCTGCTCTACCTATCACCCTCTGTTCTATCCGTGCACATCAGCAGATATGGAAATGGTGTTTTTTTTGTCAGCAAGATAAACAGATTTATTAACCGATTCATGTTTTTGGAGCCGATCCGTCTCCTTGTCCGCTCCCCTTCAGCCGTAACACTCGACACTGTAATGGTTATTTGATTGCGGCGGCGTGCCTGCGAGCCGAATGAGCAAAGGGAACGCCGTTACCGTCTGCGTTGAGACTGTACATGATGACCTCATAGGCGCACACGGAGCCGCTGCGGAGCTTCAGCGTAATTTGGTGTCATTGTCGAAGCTGCAGTGTGATGTTGCGTCCGTGGTTCCTGTCACCGACCCGATAATGAAATACACTCCCGTTCAAAAGTTTGGGGTCACTTAGAAATGTCTTTATTTTTCAAAGAAAAGCACTGTTTTTTCAATAAAGATAACATTAATCAAAAATACACACTATACATTGTTAATGTGGTAAATGACTATTCTAGGTGGAAACGTCTGGTTTCTAATGAAATATCTCCATAGGTGTATAGAGGCCCATTTCCATCAACGATCACTCCAGTGTTCTAATGGTACATTGTGTTTGCTAATCGCCTTAGAAGACTAATATCTGATTTGAAAACCCTTGTGCAATTATGTTAGCACAGCTGAAAACAGTTATGCTGGTGATATAAGCTATACAACTGGCCTTCCTTTGAGCTTGAAGTTTGAAGAACAAAATTAATACTTCAAATATTAATCATTATTTCTAACCTTGTCAATGTCTTGACTATATTTTCTATTCTCAATTTTCAATTCATTTGATAAATAAAAGTGAGTTTTCATGGAAGACACGAAATTGTCTGGATGACCCCAAACTTTTGAACGGTAGTGTAGCTCAACGTGCGACGGTGAAGCCTGGCGTCGTATCTCGCAGCTGTTCAGAATCACTGCCACCGGGATGCTCGCCCGTAAAAGCCTAACTCTGATTTAGAGGGAATGTGGGCTTCTACACTCTTGGAGACCTGGGTGGAAGCTTTTATTTTGGGGGGGGGGGGGAAATGATGTATTTTTGTATGGCTGTTGACTGTAAAAGGGGGTAATTTAAGAGTTACCTGTTATATGTTTATGTTCAACTTTTCCTTGTGGTAAAGGCCTGTGTGGTGGACACCAAGACAAAAAACCCTGTGCGTTGTATGTTATGGACCTATCGGCTAGTTGTTGTGTGTTGATGCCGTAGCTTAGATACTGCAAATTGCAGAGCTGAGGTCCTGTTTACTATCATGGTAATGGAGTAGCCATGTGGCTACGCTCTGTTTGTGTTGCTCATAGCGGATTGCTGAGGTTTTGGTGCAGTTTCAGAGGGAGTCTGGGTTTCAGACCCGTGGAGGACTTTGCCACAGCGGTCCAAAGGTTCCATATCCAACAGATTGTATATAAACTGAAATCATCGCGGACACACGATCTGATGGGATACAGTGCAATGCAATACAATGTGACGGGCTGGCGATCGCTCTCCTCACTATAGAGCGGGCCACCCAGCCCGGATGAGCTGCGTTCACTGGGGAGTATCAGCATCGCATAGTCTCCACCAGGAGATCCCAGGGGTTGATGAGATGGGATTTACAGGTTGTATTTTTGAAATGGTAGCAGATGACTCATATTCTGGATTGACAGCGTTAACTCTTTCCGCAATGACGTCATCATCATCAACTAGAATGGGCACTCGATAGAGCGCATACCTTCGCATATCACAAGATTGGGCATTGACTTATGAACATTTTGGCATTAGTTGCATGCCAATTGGATAAAAATTGACCGTGCTATGGTAAAAAAAACATGTTGACCTTTCCATGACCTTGACCTTAACCTTTGACCCGATTGATCCCAAAATCTAATCAAATGGTCCCCGGATAATAACCAACCATCCCACCAAATTTCATGCAATTCGGTTTAAAACTTTTTTTGTTATGCGAATAACACGCATACAAATAAATAAATAAATAAATACACGGCGATCAAAACATAACCTTCCGCATTTTCAATGCGAAGGTAATAATGAATTGAAATACAATCTACTTCTCGTTTCCCGCCCGTTGTGATCTCTTCGGGGCGGTTGTAAATGCGGTTGTCGGCCATTTTGTTGAGGTAACGACGTAAATTAGTGAAATTAGCCCGGCCTTGTAAAGACTGCTGTCGTTTTATCCTGGAAAGCATTAACAGCCTGGGGCAATTACCTCTCAATGGCTGCCTTCTGCCGAGTGTGTGGGTGTGAAAGAATGCGTTTCTGTGTGTGTGTGTGTTTGTTTGTGTGTCTTAGTGGGCACTCCTGGGCCCTGAAAACCCACTTGTTCACTACGTCCTTCACCTTTTTTCCAATTCTTGCTTTCTCTCTTCGTTCACTGCTATACTTTCCCATCTTTGTTCTGTTCTGTGCTCTTCGTCCGTCTGCCTCTCTGGACTCTTCTCATCGTCCTCACTCTTTCGACTTGTTTTCCTTTAACGTTCTCCTTTCGTCGCTGCCTGTTGCATTTTCATCTGTATCCTTCCACATTCTCTTTCCCTCCGTTCTCCTCCTCTACCTTCCTGCCCTCCATCCATTCCTCTCTCTTCAACCTTTATTCCTGCCACTGCCGTCCTTTCCCTTCTTCATCCATCTCCCCCTCTGACTCCACCTCGTCCTCCTCCCTCCACCACCACCATCCCAGCCCACGCCCCTCTCTCCATTAGCAGATTAGATTTGGTCCCATAATGCCGCTGGGCACCATGATTTTACCGTCTCTCATTACTCTTAAATCATCTTTTCCTTCCCTATCTCTCTCTCTCTCTCTCTCTTTTGTCTGCCTCTCTCCCTCATCTCCCAAGTACAATATGCAAACACACACATGCTCACACACGCGCCTTATGCCAAGGCCTGCGCACCGTCACACCCTGAATGAGCAGCGGCGCTCGTGATTCGTGATGCGCTGTGATTGGGTGGGAGGGAGAATCTGGCTCAATTTCTGTCCGTCCGCATCCATCCTTTATTCCTCTCCGTATATTCCCCCGGGGCATGAATGATTTCCATATCCCAGAGTTTGAGTATACGTTCCCGTGCGGTTATACGAGGTGTTTTGGAGCAGACTTCTCTGGAATGGAGGAAACGGCGTAATGCAATTTTTTTGAATGACAGGTTGTTTCTTTTTCTTTTTTTTTTGGAGAGAGAGAGAGAAACAGAGACAGATGGTGACAAGACGGACAGGGAGAGATGGAGGAAAGAGAAATAAAGAGTCGGTTATATTCATGCGTGCGTGTGAGCGAGCGGGAGCCATGAGCTCAGAGTGTTCATCATTCCCGCTGTCAGCGTCTTATCGTTTATGATGGCAGCGGGTTGAGTTACCTCTGCTTTTACCCTCTGTGACAAAACTGCTGATAGCCACGTCCGTTTGAATCACGCCACGGCAGCTTCCAGCACATTTACAACATTCATCTCCACGCCGCGCTCATATATTAAATACCGCGATGTACCGAGATATTACACAGCCTCTGAGCATTTAAGGCATGAAGAAAACATATTTTGATTTGAACAAAAGCAAAACAATACTCACGGTCGTCTTATATTGTCTTAAAATGGTTTTGAGTTTCACAAGGAATGATTTTCCAGTTATGTGAACATGATAATGTTTTAATTATCTTTCTTATGTATTCATTTGAAGTGGAATGCCAACTTAATTATTAATCCCAATATGTTATTTTCGAACAATATTTGTGAACATGAGCTGCTCTCTCTGTCAAACTTGTATAAAGGTGATACAAGTATAAACTCTGGAGCTGCTGCATAGACAATGCACACCAAAATGAGCAACTCATAAAAGTCAACATCATCTTTGCTATTTTATTCGATGAAAATAATAATTTGGCCTCAGGTTTGTTGGGAACCGTGTTTACTGCACCTTTAACTTTGCTAAACCATTAACAAAACCCACTGTTATACGTTGCAGTGGTGACCAGATGTTAAACGCCCAAATTAGTTTTCTCTGTTCTTTAAAATTCTCCCTTTTAACCCTGATTCTACTTGGCAAATTAACTTTATCCATTTGAAATGATGCGTTTCCTGCACCTGTCTGCAGACCGCAGAGAGAGAGCCTGCTGGAGTGGAACACAAGCGGAGAATCTGGATCCACTCAATCTAATCTCTCAACCCTTAATGGGCACTGCTGCTTTTCAGACACACACACACACACACACACACACACACATACATGGAAGTGGACATTGTTGCAGGCATGATAACATTTATTCGACCAGTACACAAACACTGGTGTTTCCTTACAGTTCGAGCCTGACAGTCTCAACAGGGATATGGAGACAGTCGCAGGCACACACACACACACACACACACACACACACACACATTTATAAACACACACTCGCATAGATCCCTCTCTTCCAGTTCGCCCTGACATTAGCCACTCGCTGTTTCTAACTGGATCACGGGGCTTACTAAAGAGATTAGGGCCGAGAGACTGCATAGCAACCATACTCACACAAACACACACACACACGAAACCACACACACAAGTTCCCACAAAAGTGCTCTCTTTCTCTTTGTCTTATTTCTTTCTCTTTCTCCATCTCCCCAACTCTTCCCTCTCTGTACATATATATATATATATATATATATATATATACACACACACACACACACACACTCACACTCAACCAGACAGGCCCTCAGGCTAAGAAGACAGCAGCCAGTAGCCATTGTGGAAGAAAGTCTGCCAGAGGAATTAGCGGAGCGCTGCACGGGAAGAGGGGATGACAGTCTGCTCTGTTGGACATCACAATCACTTTATTTCACCAAGACAGATACAACCACTGTAACAAAAAAGAGTAGCTCTACATTTGCTGCTTCACTCCTGTGCTACGCAATATATTTGACTTTTCGTCTTTTTTTCAACTGCTATGCCGAATGGGACAATATGACTTTGGATTTTCAGGTTTTTGAAAAATGACATTTAATCTATGGTGTCATTTATTTGCGGGATTCGTTCCCTGAACATGTTACATTTGCAGTTTGCTTGACTGAATGGCGCCTGCTGTTACACACGGGACAGCTAAACAAGGTTGTCAGTTGGCATTTACGCTAATGTCCACTTCTGTCTGGATTTAGTGTCCTCGCGGTTAACCCTCGGCAAATCAATTGATGCATTGTGCATGCCGTCTCCTCGGAGTCACGACTAATTCAACCCCAGGTCTCACTCAATAGAATGTTTTGGATAAACATCCAGGAATTTGCCTCGAAAGCATATCAACAACATTCCCAACAAATTCAGATTTATCAGATTGAGAAATATTCAGCATTAACAAAACGCACTCAATCGTTGTCAGCACACTCATGTTTGCAGTAGAAATAGAAACCTGTCGAATACTTCACCGTATGAATTTTAATGGGGTTATTTTACCTTGGAGGACTTTTTTTGGTAAACACTTACATGTGAGTTGTGTTATTGTGTGTTTCGTAAGTTCTTTCTTATGTGACTTTGTATTTCTCATTTATGTTTTCAACTGTACAAGGTCCCTTTCAGATACAATTAAATAAAGAAGCTAAAATACCAAATCTTCACAGTGAAAACTAAGCAAATATAAATGATTTAATGATGGAGCTTCACTGCCCTGCTAATTGAAGTAATTATATACCATTATTTGTGAACAATATAGATAGATAGATATATATATATATATATATATATATACTTTGTTAATCCCCAAGGGGAAATTTGTCGTGACAGTAGCAGCAACACACAAGAATAAAAAACAAAACACAAAATATAAGAAACAGGGATGAAAGATATAGGAGTATACAAAGTAAAATAAAAGTAAAATACAAAACTTCAGATATTCAGATATTTAGTTTTCAGATCATCTTTTCTGAGACATTATTTTGTTACATAATGAGTTCCTGGAGAAACGTTCTCCCTGCACACAGGGACATGCGTCAACCTTTCCAGGAGGACGCGTCGTCGTGTCATCCTCGGCTCACAGGAGCCGTGACTCTCGTACGTCTTGCTTGCGCTCGGACTCGCATTTTGCCGACATCTCGCCCCCAATTGTGTTCTCCTCTCGGCATCATGAAAGGCCACGCAGTTTTCTGCCACAACAAAGGCTTCCTGTGTGTCCCTTTTTCTCTCTTTCCTCTCTTCCATACAACACACACACACACACACACACACGGTCTCATTTCATCTCGCGCACGCCCGCTCTCTGCTCGGCGGTTTCTTTCAATACGATACACTTAGACACAAAAACACACCACACGCACACACACACACACACACACTCTCTCTCTGTCTCTCTCTCTCTCCCCGATGAGACACCTGCGCTGTTCTGTTTCTGTGCTAAAAGTTAATTGGCCCGCCGGTAAAATGGCCTGCAGTAACCTTGACAACGCTGACCTGCTGAGAGACGGATCAGACCTCAGAGAGATGCCTCACACACACACACACACACACACACACACACACAGCCATGTACACAGATAACCTCAAAGACATGCATTGTTCTAAAGGTTGTACAGAACATGCAGTACATTGTGTTTAATGTGGACAGACCCGAAACACACACGTGCATTCAATATCATGGATTTGAGTTCATGGAAACACTCCCTGTTTGCAGCACACAAGCTCACACACACACACACACACACACACACACACACATGCATGGGCACGTTTCCAGCAGTCCCCTTCTTCTGTCCAATCTGCTAATTTGCGGTGTATTATTTATGGGTGCTGAGGTGCTCCCCAGATGCTTATAAAGGCAAAACGATTCAGTCAGCATCTTTATTTCCCCCTCCTCCTTCATCTCTTTCTCCACACCTCAATCACACATGCTCCCCCGCTCCTTCATCCCTCTATCTTCTCACAAACTTAACTTTCTCTTAATGTTATTCTCCCAGTGACTCCCTGTGCTTCCTTCCCACCTTGTCTACTCCCTTCAGTGGTACTTTGTATCCCTCCTCACATAGAGCTTCATGCTCTCTCTCTCCTCATTACTCCACCTTGCCTTCTGCCGACGCTTGTCTTTCCCCTTTTCCTCCTTCCTCCCTTTAGTCTCTCTAACAACCCATCACTTTCCGAACTCGTCCATCTCTTTTTCCATGACGACTGATTCAGCCATTCAGTAAAGAGTTAAACGGCTTTTTTGGGGTGGTCCTAATTCTAATGTTAAGCACCCATGCTCTGTTGCTACGCCACACATGTATTTATTTGCCTTAGCATTTACTTTTATGACTTGCTTAGCCGTTCACCAGGAGAAGGATTTAATGATGAAGCCAACAACACGGTTTATTGGGTATTTATTTAATTTTCTCTTTCAAATAAAACTGTTTTTTCCAATGTTTTTATTTTATTTATTTCAACAACAGAGCTTACAGATAAGCAAGGATTGGCATATCACATTAGAGGTTTAGACAGGGGCTCTCAAACAGCCTCATGTTGGTTAAACAATTTCCCAAAGAACAAATCCATTTAGTCAAGGAGCTTTGGGCATTCTCAGAATGAGAATCCCCGTTTAAATCCTCCATAAACCGCAATGCTTCAAATCCATTTCTCACTTCGGATCATTCCTCTCACATGTGAGAATCCATTACAAGTTCATCTTTGCGATGCAGATGTATTCCATCGAGTTGCATCGCAGGCATTCGTCTTCGGTGTGAATATGTGTGTGCGAGAGCTTAATCTAACATCGGTGTTTTTATTCATTTATTGTTTATTTATCCTGTGGTTGTAAAAACAACAACACACATTTAATCTTCAATTTGATCAAAGTTGCATGGTAAATGTACTCTATTGGAATTGATTATGATTTCTCAGCACACCCAACAGGTTAATGCCAGTTAATTTGACCTGCAATGCAAATAAGCATATGTTGTTAATTTGGTAGGTTTACCAGCTTTTTGTACATCAAGCAACAGATTTGTATGCTTGTTTTTAACAAAGGTCTGAAGACGTTTAACTACATGTTTCTGTCACCAGTATAATGTATTATTCTGGTCATGTCTTTAAAAGATGAAGGAACCACATCATTACCTGTTTGTTTCAAGCTGATATAAATTAGATATATCTGCTCTTTTGGTCAAATCTAATTGTTCATATTTTAATCTTAATTGAAGGATACCAAAGTCCTCTGCGACTGATACAACTCCTCAACGCCTTCTTCCTTCACGATACAGAAGATAAGCCCAGACAAGCAGCACCTGAAAGCAGCGACATCATCTCTCACCAAACAACTCTCGTCATGTTAGAAGTGACTTCAATATCGTGTAATTTTTTTTATTGAGAAACATTTGGATTTTGTTTCTTCAAATGAATATACGTATATCGGACTCGAACACACTGCAACTCATTACTTCCTTTTTTACATCGATTTTGCTAGGCAACCCCAGCATGTGTGCTGACGTTACGTCAAAAACAAACCATAAAACCTAATAAAGAATAAAATATATCGTTCACAGTTTTAAATGCATGAAAATAAATTCCCCATGCCTTTTCCGTCCGGATCATCGTAACTACGGTAACGTCACATCGCTACGGGAATCCAAACCCAAGTCACCACAACGAGGGAAAACACATATGACGTTGGGCACTTTTCCGCTCCCGCTTGACCTTTTTCACATAAAGCAGGGAGAGAAGAGAAAAAAACCGCGAGGCGCTCGGCGACGCCTGAGCAGCGTGCGAAAACGCTTCATTCTCAGTGAAAACAATTACAAAATGCCGCCCAGGCTGCTGAAATGCTCTCGGTCCAAAGTGTGCTCCCAGGAGAGCTCATAGTTTTATGGGACTTGGTGGAATGCATCTGGATCACTTGTGGTTGGATCCAGACTGCTCCACATGATCATAACAGTTTGGCAGTGTCCTCTCTCTTGGATGTAAATTTGAGAAACTGGATCTGTTCCAATAGAGAGACAGAGACATATCTTTGGTCCGTCTCCAATCGATCTATCCCTCCATCCATCAGACTACAGGACGTTTCTATCATCCCTCGCCGTTAATCCGCCCTCGCCTCCCTCCGTCCGTCTCTGCGTCCGCTCTAATGCCGCCCCTTGGTCCTTTGCTGCTGACGTTTTATTAGCTCTATAAATGTCCTCGGAGCCTGCAATATCGCTTCGCTAAAGCGCGAGAAGAAAAGGAAGGACTAACCAGAAAGAAAAGAGGAAAGATAGGCAGAGTGCTAATATCGCTTAGTCCCGCGCTTGACAATTCAACTAACAAAAATGGATTAAAAAATGGCGTCAGGGACATTAAAGTGAATTAGCCAATTACAAATGACCATGTGTGTGCTCCGCTGCCTTAACCTCTCCAACTATTTGTTCCTTCTTCTTCCCAATAGTAACTCATCTAAATTTGTTGGACGTCTTTCGGGCGCGGGGCCAGAAAAGCTTTTATATCCATAAAGGCCGATGGATCACAGAGAATTGCATTAAGCTGTCCAATTTAATTACAGTATCGACAAAACATAATAGATACTTACAGCCTCACGGAGAGCGATGGGTAGAGGAGGGGGAAGAGAAGGGGGGGGAGAGAGAGGGAGAGAAACCAAAAGTGCAGACAATGCCCATTTATAATGCTGATGCAGTGTGTGTATCAAAGGAGGCGTTTGAGGAATGTGTGACCGTGTGTGTGTGTGTGTGTGTGTCTTCGCAGGTGTGTGTGGGCGTGTGTCTCTAACGAAGGATTTGCAAGGGCCCATGGGAGCTTTTGAGGATGCTTAGTTTGATTTAGATGCTGCTGCTCCCTGATGGCTGTTTCACTCGCAAACACACACACGGACACACACACGCGTAGAAGCACTCTACACGCACACACACACACGCCGACGCTCAATCTTACACAATGTCACTCATTTGCACACACCTGTCCATGCACACACACTGATAAAACTCCACACACACACTGAGTTGGATCAGTGTAATGGAGTGAGTTAGGAGAGTGGCTGTCCTGTCCCAGCCAACTCGAGCCGTCATCCTCCCGTCCATGATGATCCATAGAGGGGGGCAATATTTTTATTCATAAAGCGCCCACTTAATTAAATCACAGGGAGCGGAGCGGGGGGGGATGAATAGGAGAGGAGGATGGATGAGGCGGGGATTGCGAGACGAAGCAAGGGCACCGAGTCAAAAGACTGATGAAGAATTACAAAGACTGGAGAGAGAAAGGCAGAAAAGGGGGATGCATATGGGAGGAAGACCATTCAGCGTGACCTCTATTACACGGGTTCTCCGGGATGGAGAGGACAAAGTTGAAGGCAATGTGTGTCTGATTGGAAATACTTTGAGCGGCAGCATTTTCGCAGGAGAAAAGATGACATTTATTCGGTTATTTTAAGAGCAAGCTTTCAGACAATGTAGTGCGGACGAAGCACATGCTGAAGACAATAATGTTCAAGGGGAAGATTGAAGTAGGAACTAAAAGGCTAAATACTGTATATCTGAAGATAGAATGCACTGGAGTCCATGGAGATTTAGCAAGAAATTGGCATTGAAAAATAACTTTAAGCTGTAAAACTTTTAAACATCTAGATTCTAGAAGGTCCGACCCACACTGCGGTCCTACTGTCTGCAATGCACTGCCAGCATTTTGTATATTATATCCCCCCCAGTTTGTTGGCACACGTTGGAATCACTCAACTAAAGTGACTCTGCAGTCAAGACTGTGGTTGTAATGGGAAGGTTCCAGTTCTGAATGCGTGGAGCTATACGTCTGTGGCTTTGCCAAGAGGCAGCATTTAGACTCAATGTGTTTTCCCAGGATAAATGAAGGTTAGAAAAAAAGTCTGACAAAATAATATTAGGAGTATAAAAGCAGACCTCCCGCTTTGTAATATATATTTCAAAATGTGAGGGAAACATTTTAATAACAGTTTTCACCACTTAATATCGTAACATGAATGGAAGTTATGAATTTATTCGGCTTTTTCAGCAACAAGAATACATGAATGTAAACTATCTGCTATCGCTCCTTGTATTTGTATGATGACTTAAAGGCAGTACGATGATATAATGGACACTTTAATCAATCCAAAGGTTACAGATACCAGGGTATATTTAAATCACGATTACTGTATGTGGCACGGTAATATCTCCTGTATGACTTTGGTCTTACCCTACAGTAGAGTGCCTTAAAAACAAGGGGAATATGAGCTAGCCAGCAGTCAATATTTATTACTCTCTTTATGGAACAATATTAAATGCAGTTACGGCCCCCAAGGGAGAGGAAGAGACGGACAGAGAAAGAGAGAGAGAGAGAGAAAGAGAGATAGCGGGAGGGGTGTAATAAGAAAGTGAGAGAAGAAGAAATAGAAGAGACACTAGGAAAAGACGAAAGTGAGAGGCTTGAAACCATTGAAGGTCTCTCAGGTTTCAAAAAAAGAAACCGTCTCTGTCTACCTTCTCCATCCCTTCTCCCTGCCAAGGGTCATCTCTCTTTCTTTCTCCCACTCCACGTCGCTCTTCTCTAAATAAAAGACACACACAAAGACGCATGCATTGCCGCCCCCCCGCTCTCCCAGGCCCGCTGTTTGTGTCACGCAGAGACTCACAGATTCTACCTGACACGGGGGATACGCACTTGTATCCGCCCTCCATGTCATCCGTGTCGGACTGAGACCTCCTGTGATGCCATCTGACACAGAGGCATATGAGAAATAAACTGGCCTGGTTCCACTTGCCCCCCGGTTGGAAGGTTAATGCTTCAGAGTGGCCCTGGCTCATATGTGGGCAAACCTGCGGGCGGATCCGACTAATATCTGGTGTCCGCTGTTACACACAAAAAGTGTCGGGCGAGATCGCCTGGGAGAAAAGTCCATGTGTTCAGTGGAAAAATTGATATGTGTGCTCAGTTTCTGTGGGTACACTTTGTGTGTGTGTGTGTGTGTGTTAAAGGGTTAACAGTAATATCCGAAGTGGCAGAGGGTGACCTGGCGAGTGTTATTATTCTCCTACCATGAATAATGGAACTTAATATGGAGGAGGTGATCGCTGGGAGCCAACTCAGACTCACACACACACACACACACACACACGACCACCACCGTCACCACCCCCAACCCGAAGAGGATCCTGCTGCCATCCTCAATCCCTCCAGACTTCTAGGGGCCGCAGAGAGTCAGCGTGCCCAGAGAGCAGAGGCCTTGGCTGGGGGAACATGAACCGATGGTGGGGGGTCCGTGTGGTGAAAGGGGAATGTCTGGAATACATTTGGTCAAAATGCAATCAATTATCCAGTACTCAGGGAAGCCATGGTAAACAAGGAATGGGTAATGGAAGACTACGTTTTCTTCTTCATCTGCTGCTGTTTTGTTGTTCCTGTTCTTCTTCATTTGCATCCTGTGGCCACAAAGACTAAACTTAGCTTGCTTGGACTTTTTGAACTTGTGCGTCGTTTGTCTACATCCAGTTCGAGATCCTCACAAGATATGCAGTTGTTTTCATCATCAAGTATCACTACAATTCACGGAATTTGCCATCCTCATAGAACGGATGTATAATTCAATCAGCCATCCGTCTCTTTAATATAATTATTAAGAAATGAATTGCCCGCTCCCTCAAACGCTGTGGCAATAGACGAGGACCAAAAAAAAGCTAAATCCAATAATTGAAATGTGGGAGTAGATTTCTAGACTGGTGTACAAACCATCCAGCTATCCGAGTGAGCCGCGCGTGTACCTGTGTGTCTGTTGTGATTATCCGAGTGTGTCTGTTGGTGTGTGTGTGTGAGTGTGTGTGTGTGTAGGTTTGTGTAGTTAGTCTATCAGAGAGTATCTTTTTCAAGGAGCACAGGCCAATCTCCTGCTGGGGATCGTCTTTGCTCTACTTAAGGTCGGCGGGTATGACTCACAGAGAGATGAGAGGGCAGCTGTTGCCATGAAGACGTAACGCAGCTCTGGACGTTACGTCTGAACCTCGCGTACTCGCTCAAATCAAATGTGTGTGTTTTCTCTCGTTTCCAATAAAATGGTGTCCATCTGCTGTTTACACCTCTCAAAATGTCACCCAAAGCATTTCCATAACCATAAAACCAATTTTACAAATGAACAACTAGTAACCAACCGTATAAAGAAAACTCAATCCAAGCCTTGCGACATACGAGGTTTATTATGGCGGCCTAAACGGTGGACTCCCGGAGCCGGTGTCAGTCACTCAGCTGGAGTCATAAAGGCTGACAGAGACACAGGCAATATCATAATGGCTTTTATTTGACTTGGATGGCTTTCCTTCTGTTAGAGACAATAACAAATAAACATCACCCTGGGTAAACAAAACAATAAAAGATTTATTAGCCATGCAACTCCTCTGAAATATGACTTTTTAATGATTTCTTCCTTTATCTTGTTCTCCTTCTCATGCTTTTCCACTCTGATTGACAGCAGTCCACGGGGGGTGGGGGGGTGAGGGGGGGGGTTAAATGATGCAATTGATTGCGATACAGAAAGATAGATGAACGGTAATAGTTAGATTGTGAGGTAGGGGGAGAGAATAGATAGTTAATGGAGAAGAAAAGGAGTGCAAGAGCGATAACATCTCAGATTTTTTAAAATCTGTTTCACATTTACTCTGTCGGAGCAAAAAAAAAAAATAGAAAAGAAAAAATCCCATCCCGACCCAAAAAGTGTCAAAGCCTTCAAAACAAAAAGAGTGTAAACACAAGGAATATATTCCGGCTGTGCTGCACATTAAAATATCATAACACCATTCCTGTCTGTCAAACAATTGCCTTTTTTGCGATCCTTCGTTACCGCAATCGCTGAGCAAAACTGCACATTAAAGCGTATGTATTTTCCTGGAGAGTACACAATGCCAGGCACATACTTCTCCCATCAAGGTCCGGGGAGCAAGAGAAACAAACTGGCGGGGGAACGCAACGCTCATGTCTTGTCAAACAAAAGCCAACGAGCAGGAAAACACCGCGCTGGAAGTGAAACGTCCAAACGATGAAAACCTTGTTAGTTTGAGGAAATTAGTTTTGTTTTTGTTTTCCGAGCATGCCTCGCCAATTATCATCCACGGCCCTAATAAAAGTTAATTGGCTCTGGAATAACGCAAAACTAATTTTCTTCCTGTGTGCGTGGCTGTAAATTAGGCGGCGTGAGCATTTACAGTGTGAGTGTGAGGGTTCATGTATGTGTGACTATGTTTATTCCAATCTGTGTGTGTGTGTGTGTGTGTGTGTGTGGCACCAATAAGAAACTTTCTTAACAGCGTGACAGGAAAATGTTATGAATATAGTTAGTACATAATTACCTTTCTCCACAACCGCGTTGGTTGATTTCCATGCGCGTGCGAGTGTGTTGTGTGTGTGTGTGAGCATATGTGCATGTATGTCAAGGTCAAACAGAAAAGTCCAGGCAGTGGTGATTATCCGAGTGTGTGTGTGTGTGTGTGTGAGTGTTGACTGTCTAAAATCCATGGTCATGTGTTTGTGGGCTGCCGCTGATTGGCTTGGTGAGCACATGTGCGTTGAGGATGTGTGTGTTTTGAACTCAGGCCTGACTGGCAGCAGTAAAGGGTGATTAGCTTGTCTGATATTTCATACCTCTCGAATTACATTGTGTCCTCTGAACGCAGTTTGCCTGCCGGGCCTTCTCCCCGACAAACAACACTAATAGAGTTAAAGCCGGGCTGTTGTGTCATGTCAGAAATCATTTGGCTCATATCGGTATTCATTACGCCGGAATAAAAGGGAAAGAAACCGAGCTAGCAGTGCTGCTGTATGTGCTGCCATTTTCATTGTGTGTGTTTAAAGAGGAGGAGGAAAAAGAGGGATATATATACAGTATATATAGGGTTTAAGATCTTTTTACAAAATAATATGCACAAAAACCCACATTCAACAGACACACACACTGGTCCTTTATTCTGATTTCTCACCTCCTCTCGCCTCGTTCTCCCACCACTGCCTCTCCATTAATCAGACACCCACACTCTCATATGCGCACACACACACACACACACTTCAAGGTAGAAGATGGACTCGTGCCAGCAGTATTTCTCATCGTTCCTTTTGTCTTTGAAGCTCTTTGGACCAAATTGTTCCACTGATCATAAATGTCATATATCATCACCTCTTTCTCCCTTTCTCTCCTTCTCTTCCTCCTCCATATGCCTTTGTAGTGTAATTGTGTGGGTGTGTATGTGTGTGTGTACACTTGTGGTACACATGTATAGGTATAAATATGTATGGTTTTGTTCATCATTTGACTCCATATATCTGAGTTATCGGAATATCTCAAGTAACTAATGTCTTCTGTGTCTCTCTCTCTCTCTCCAGAGACTTCAGCGAGAACCAGATTCAGGCGGTCCCACGGAAAGCTTTCAGAGGAATCACAAATGTCAAGAACCTGTAAGCACAATCACTTCCTTCCTTTCCTTTTCTACTTCCTCTCTCACTCATCTTATTTACCTGCCCCTTTATCTGTTTGTTTCTGTTCTCTGTGATATTGATCCCTTTTTTAAATCTCAAAAACTAGATCCCAATTGCTGCTGCAATATGCAGTTTCCTTTCCTAAGCACAAACTATAATATATTGACTATATGTAGGTATCCCACCGCTTTCACACATACCTAAAATGACGGGCTGTATTTGAAAGGAAATGTGTCGAATGTGATCCCCAGGAATCCTTCCAGTCAGTCTGTGGTTTAAATATTTCCCTCAGTGCAAACATCATATAAAGGCTGCTGTAGGTATGTGTAATATTGTCAGACAGGGTGGAATAAGATTACTTTTCCAACATTGAACCTCTGGAACGAGGGAAACATGAAGACAACCTATATCATGCATATTTAATTTGTTCACAGAGCACTGGAAGAAATCGGTGCTCTTCCTTGACATGGCATCAAGTCTCATTTCTGAATCACACATTCGGTTTGGATTAGTTTCACATGGTGTATCTCATATTTCCATCGTCTTTCTTCTCGTCTTCCCTCACCTCTCTTCCTGTCCGGAGAGTTTTTGTCCTCACGTCAAGCGCTCAATACCCCCCTGTCATTTATTCATGACGTCCTAATCACCAATAGTGTGATCGATACGTGGCCAGATCAATGCTTCTCATCAATTATGGCTGACCAATCTGGCCCGATGCTGCATAGGAAACTACTCGACAGACTCTTGGGGATAAACAAAGTCCTCAACGTGAGAGAGTTTGATATAGAATAGTGTCACGACGCTAGTAGAGTGGACCCAAAAGCACGACTCAGACAGTAGTAACAAAGAATACTGTCTTTGGTTGGAAACAGGCTGGGTCAAAACCGGGAGATCAGTCGAAGAAGCAAACAAGTCCAAAAAGGGGCGGGGCAGAGAATCAGAGGTCAGGGCAGGCAGGGTCAGAACAGGCAGGTCAGGAACATACTCTAATAACACTGGAGAACTTGGCACGAAAACACAAGACAATCTGGCAGAGGACAAGTGGAAGTGAGGGAGCTAAATAGTGAGGGACTAATGAGGGGATGGGCTGCAGGTGAGAAGGGCGTGAGGACCAGGTGAAGGGAATGAGGGACTAACGAGGGAGTGATCAGAGGCAGGTGAGGGGAGTTGGATTGACGAGATGGTGTGACAGGATGAAAACAACTATTACAAAAAGGAAGGCGTGGAGCTAAACTGTTACAGAATAGAAAAGGATGGAACTCTATGGGGCAGTACAACAACGCTGAAAAGAACAAACAAATATTTGCTGTGTAAATTAAAGTGTGCTGTTGTCTTTCATCAGTCGTGACTGGCATGACAGAGCAGAGCATAATAACTAAAAGATGCAAAAAGATAATCGCCCATCCTTCTCAATGTGGCACAGGAAGTCTTATTTCCCTTCTAGAGCTGTTGACTGACAGAAAACAAACAAATAAACAACATGCTTTGGCTAAATGAGATTGAAGTAGGAGATGACTGAGATCTCCATACAGATGGTCTTCGTAGTGATTCCATTACAATGTGAACAAATTATAGTAATCACTCTTTTTTAACATGCGCCATGTGTGGGAAACCCGTGTGTACACTGAGAAAATAGAATACGATTTTCAAAAAGCTCACAAGATATAAAAACATCATCATCGCAATCGCTGGTGCGAAGATGGGGTCATAATTGATTGCATGCCAACTGCATTTGTCATATTTATCCCCTGGACTAGTGCTGGGTGAAAATAAATCATTTATTTCATTTATTTATGCCAATGAAGATCATGAAATATGCATGAACGCCCCTGAACAGCCACACAACCGAAGTTGTGTTGAAATTGTTTTATCAGCTGTAGTTCCCTCACAACTGGGCGAACTCCATCTGCTGCTGATGGTCATGCGATATCATGAAGAGAACAGCTGCTAAATTACCCTTGTTATATAATATTTTAATTAACCACATCAGTTATATGTGGCTTTGTAAAGCTGTACTGCTAATTGGCATCCAACCCTGTGCACATCAAATTACTGTTTTCTCATCACAACAGTAATTACTTCAGATGGATTTATTGCCAGCAGAGACATCGGGCCAGATTTGGGTTCGCACTGACAACCTTTCATCCACCAGAAGAAGAAAAAACACTGTAAAGCTACGTTTAGCAAGCAATGTCCGAGACAACTCAGAATAGTGCAGATCTTCAGCCAGATGTGTTTGCAGCGTCCACTGCTGTAATGTTTGATTGAATGAACACACCCACAATCCAGCCCGGTTTAACCGCCTGCGGATTAGAAAAGCATGACCGCACGCAACATATGTATTCTCATTTTAATCTAT
Source organism: Pseudoliparis swirei (assembly GCF_029220125.1). Taxonomy (NCBI): domain Eukaryota; kingdom Metazoa; phylum Chordata; class Actinopteri; order Perciformes; family Liparidae; genus Pseudoliparis; species Pseudoliparis swirei. Next base: position 22,020,065 of record NC_079406.1, on the reverse strand, counting down.
GCATCTGCATCATTTCCGTGCAGCTGAACTGCAGTACGTTGTGTAACAGTTCATGTTGACTTTTTAACGCTTCCTCTAAACAAAAAACAGTCCGGCTGTGTGTTTTTGTTTTATTTGCCGTTAGCTCTTTACGCTGTATTAGCCGCGTTAGCTGCTAGCTTTGTCAGCCAAACTCAAAACAAATTGGAGGACCCCGCCGACTCATAACAGCTAACCTGCCCATCTCCTCTACGGACATGAGAAGGCGAGCTCTGTTTGTCATCTGCTGAGCAATAGATATACCAGGGCTCTCAAGTGTCACGCATTGAGCGTGACACTCACGCATTTCGGTCTTAACTCACGCACTCCCGCCACATATCGTATTTCTCACGCTGAAAAAAACTCTCGGCTATTTAATGTTTTAATGTGCCGCAGCGCGCAAACATGCATACATACACTCATGCAAAATGACCGCTGAATTGAAGAGTCCAAAGAAGAGTCCTAAATGAAGCAGTCGTTAATCCCCTACTGCCCCTAGCGGCTAGTTAAGAGTCGTGAGGAGTCAGCACTCAATGATGGTATGAAGCGATCAATGAATTATGTTTTCAAAAAGTGTGAATCACTGCGACCATGAGAGGTCCTTGAAAATAGGCCTACAGTCATAAATTGAGCACAAAAAGATATGAGGCTGATGGGTTCAGCAGTATTCAAGATTAGCCGCAGACAGACGCAGAGATGGAGACTCACGCAGACGACCAAATACACAATCTCCTCGCAGAGATAATTACAATATGCACTTAAGCTTATTTCCAGTACATCCGAATAGTCCCCTTAAAATGTGAATGAATGTGTCCTTGAACTGTAAAGATCTCTTCTGTGTTTCTAGCACTTTTTCATTGGGCAATATGTAAATTGATTCATATACGTCTCGCTACAGATCAGTAATTCAGAGTTAGGCGTCAGCCAAATGAGCCCCTCTGCTTAGTGTGTGTGATGTAAGTTCAATATGCCCGCCAAAGTCCACAGCAGAGTACTACTCTGAAGTTAAATGGCCCTTCAAGTGCCTGTACAGCTGTGTGTGTGTGTGTGTGTGTGTGTGTGTGTGTGTGTGTTTGAGAGCGAGTGTCAGCTCTCGTGGCTGCGCTCCAAACGATTGAGTTCAGGTTGGCCTCCGATCATCTGATCCTTTCTGCCTCACGTCAGACACAATCCAAACTAAACGCTGCTGCTCCTTTGACTTTAGACTTGAGTATTTGAAGTTCGGTGCCCGGAAGCTGCGGAGCAAATCACATCTTAGTGTTCCGACGTTGCAGCGCTGTGTGTATGTTTGACATATTGAAGCTGAGTTTCCAGACTCTGCACATTGGATGTATTCCACTCGCTGGCCGTACTGTTCCCGTTTATCACCAGGCGCTGTTCTCACGCGACTCTCCACTTTCTGCCAACACTGCAAAGTCATGTCACTCAAATTTGATGGGAAAATTGTCTCTAACAAAAAACAATGTTGCACTAAACGGCTTTGACCTCCGTATTTAGAGGTGACCCGGACACAAGGATCATTATGTTCTTCCTTTTGACGTTTCAAAGCACCTCCACATCCTCCTTCTCTTCTTCCCTACTCTCTTCATCTTTCCAACACTTTTTCCTCGTCTTTTCTCCACTTCAAATTGCATCACTTTCCCGTTCCTCTTTTTTCTGTCCTCCATCGCTTCCTGCTCTCTTCCTTCATCTCTCATCACATCTTCATCCTCCATTCCATCTATTCTCTCCCGTCATATTATTATTCTTTCTCTTGTTTCCCTTATCCCATCATTGTCTCCAAATTGTTTGTCTTTTCTACCTCTTTGTCTTTTGTCTATCTTTCAATTCCCTTCTCTCTTTTCTCCAATCTTTCTTTCTTTCCCTTCTTCCCTCCATCAATTCCTCCTTAATTGTTCATCATCCCTCCATTCCCAGCTCACTCCAAATAGCCCCCTCGTCCATATTCTCTCTTCCTCTCTCCCACTTTTTCCTCACGATTTTCTCTTTCATCCTTTCTCCCCCTCTTCCCTCTTCCCTCCATCCCTTCCATCCCTCCATCCCTCCCTCCATTAGACAAGGTGACTCCTCTAGTAAAAGGCTCCAACCTTCCGTTACGCCACAGAGTGAAAAAACCTTCATGACATTCTGTCCCTGGTGGACACAGCATTGATTTTCTCGCATGTCTCTCTCCCCCTCTCCCTTTATCTCTCTTCCCCTCCCTCTGTCTCTCTCACTTACTTTGAATCTCTCTCTCTCTCTCTTTCTGTCTCACTCTCTTGTTTCTTGAAGGGTATGGTCTCTCTCCCTCTATCCTGGTTGTTCTCTTTCATGCTGCCTGCTGGCTAGCATTTATTACACTTCCCTCTCTCACACACACACACACACACACACACACACACGTACACACACACACACATGTGCGACCCTGCTATCAGATTGACTGCTGTGCTGAATCTGCCAAGAACCTGGCAAATATGATTACTGTGGTCTTCTGCTAACATAAGGAGACAGGTATACGCCATACATCTGTGTGTTTGCTTGTGTACCTGTGTGCCCCCCCCCCCATACATTGTGCTGACTGCTGGTCCTGTCAACCCCCTAAACCTAACCTGTCAGTCAAACCACAGATGATAAAGGTAAATGTAGAGTTAGAATGGTTAGGAAGCACTGTGCCCAAATACCTGTCACAGGCTCTCTGTTTTATGTTTATGTTTGTCTGCCGCCCGTCATATTCTGGATGCTTATCTTCTGGTATCTCATTTTACCGAATCTGATTTCCTATGATCTAATCTCGTCGGGTCGTGTCTTGTCTTGTCTGGTCGTGTCTTGCCTCGCCAGAACAGGCATCATGTTAACCACACCAGTGCATGTCCAACACTGATGCTCCTTTGGCTCAGACTGTAAAGCCTGGAAAATTCAGATTCCTTCCGAAAAAACCAGAGGCCATAGAATCTGCCATCCCCCCTGCCATACACTGCCCTTTGGATCCACAAGCTACTGGATCTTAACATGAATTTGTCGTCAAACATATTAACTCGCAAGGCTTGAACTCTGTCTCTGTGACCAACATCCAGTAGCACTCCAGCTAACGAGCTACACGCCAATGGTGTGAAGCCGCAATTGAAGTGTGTTGTGTTGTAAGGTCGGCCTTCTTCGTACAGCTAAGCGTTTCCTCAAAGATATGAAGACATCTTGTGAACATTTTCTATCTAAAAGAAACTTTCTCACATGAGCAACACTAATTTGCTCAAGGACATATTTGCAACCCTTTGCGTGTTGCAAATACACCACGCCCTTAAATGTCTGGTTTTATAACTCCCTCAGGGTGCAATTTGAAAGCTGTTTTGCATAAACACAAATTCAAGTCAAACAATTAATTCACCCATTTTAAACAATGAAAAAATATATATAAATATATATCGACAGAGATAAAAAGAAAAAAATCAAATAAAACAACGATCAAAAAGTGGCGAGCAATTGTGAAAAGCACTTCACTAAACAGGAGGTGATGTTGACATTCCCTGAGCATGGAGTCAGTGCATCCAGTCAGATGAGCGCATAGTAACAGGTTTGTTGTGCCTACTTCGTTGCGTGATAAGTGACAACAACCTCAACCAGCCTGATGCAGTAAACCCCACACTCAAAGAAATGACTCATTGGATGAACTCAATTAAATTGTTGGCAGGTTTTCCATCCAATAATTAAATGCAACTCCAACTCAAATTTAGCACATCAGTGCAATAAAATGTCATTAAGTTAGTCCAACTCATTTGTATCAAATACATCAAAAATAAAATAACGATATTCATTAAATTAAATTAATTTGTGTATGTCCAACTCAAAATATAAACTAACTAACTAAAAAAATATGCAAACTCCACACAGAAGGAACGCCCCTACTGGGAATTGAACCCACAGCCCTCTGGCTTTGAGGTGACGGTGCTAGCCACTACACCACCGTCCAGCCCTGAAAATGACTTCACCTCATGCAAACAACTGATTTTCAGAAGGCGCATGCGCAAAGGGTAGTCCTCAATGAAACACATTTATTTTGAGTTGATATGCACACCATCTAACCTAAATAAATCTAATAAATGAAAGTATTCATACATTTTGTGTTACACCCATTAAATATAAATATCTATTTTTGTAATTGATTTATTTAAATGTATCAAACAATATTTAAATGTGTCACCTCTAAGAAGGGCTTGAATCGTTTTTGGGAGTGTAACCTAAATAAATCTAATAAATGAAAGTATTCCTACATTTTGTGTTACACCCATTCAATATAAATAACTTCGTTTTGTAATTGATTTATTTAAATGTATCAAACAATATTTAAATGTGTCACCTCTAAGAAGGGCTTGAATCATTTTTTTGAGTGCACCCAGCTTGCATCCGATTTGCAGATATCTGCAGATGGCATCCACACGTGATGAGATTCAGGAGACTACCAATACAAAGGTTGTGCTGCCGCTCCTTTCTGCTTGCGGTGAGGAGAGACCATTGTGATCCACCACAGAAGCTGTATGGGCACAGTTACAGTCACACTTGAATCACAACATGTGTGAGTCAGCCCTGACGGGAGGCTTACAGCCGTCGTTGTCTTACGGAGAAGCATGGACGCATCAGATAGGATACAGCTGTTTCATATGGCCCCACATTACACCTCGGAGCCCACACAGCCACGCCTTTTATCTTCTGTAGCCATCCCGTTCTCATATTAAACCTTGTTTTTTCATCTGCCTGCCTTCTTACTCCACCCACGTTTTTGTTGTGATAAAATGTAATTCATTTCCCCACTGGGTCCACGCTCGGAGCACCTTCAGGTGGTTTGGAAGAATGGATGATGTAATCCTTTCCAACGATACAACCTCACCGTATCAGTTTCAGTGGAAGAACCGACCCCATGGCTTTACTCCTTTACCTTTCTCCTTCTTGTCATCCTCTCCTTTCTCTTCTCCCTCATAAAACGCCTCCACACTTCACGCTTCCCGACCCACAATGCAGTGCAGGATGGCCGTTTATTTGAATTACGACTACGGCGCCTCTGAGAGAGGCTGTGTCGGCTGCGTGCACACAACCGCGTGCACACACACACAGACGTGTGTCTTTCCTGCACTGTGTGTGTCTCTGTCATTGCAGATGTTTGCCGTCAGTTATGTTTATGTTCACTGCAATTTCAACAATGAACAGCTTGAGCATATATCTAACAAGAGTGTGTTTTAAAATATAGAAAACAGATTAATTACGGCCGTCCTTTTGGGGGCAGAACATCTTTATAGAGAAGGTGACGCCAGGAGAAATAATGCATATACACACACACACACTTCAGTGTCATTTCACAATTAACCCTCGTAATGTCCTGGGGTTAAGCATTCAAAGTCAGGATGAAAAGAGTGAAGAGGGAAAACAACAAAGACACGAAAGCCCGCTGTCTGAAATTATTTTCTTTTCTTGGATTCCTATCATTCTTTGACCTACACAACCTTCTTAAATGGCAGGATGTGGCTGATTAATTTAAGGTCGTCATCAACCGAGACAGGGGGGAGAAAATGTCAAAAGCTGTTTCTGAATTGTAACTCATTGAGCACGACAGGATGCCTCTAACAGTTACACTTTTCATTTCATTTTTCATTTGAGTGGGGATTCTGTTCTGATGTAGAATTTACTAAAACCAACGTACATCAAAATGCAACCTTCAAATGGTCACGAGTAGTTTCAGTTCTGCAGCTATTGATTATGATTAAGTGCTATTTTACATTCTGAATTGCATGGCATCCGACCTTTCCATTCAACTTCTGTTCACAAAAATACATTTAAAAATTCTAAGGTATCCTTTTACCTTGTTACCTTGTGGCTATTTGCGTAAAATTAAACTTTCATGCAAATAATTTGCATTGATGGTCTTAATTGGAGTAATTTGAGTTTCACGAGGAATCACTACCATAATTTCCGCAAGAGGCAGAGATCTATTTTTTCCCCTATAGTGCATCAAATTAAATTTCAGCATGGATGCCTTTATTGAACCTGCACTTCCATATAGGGCAAATGTTACCTTCTCTTTTCAATCTTTATTTCATAGGGTTATAACATTCATAAATCCACTTGAAGGAAATGTACGTTTATGTTAATCTTGTCAAATGTGCAAAAGATAACTCAGATGGAGAGTCACTTGGTGTCCTTCGACTGCGTGCATCTCAGTCAGGAACAGGGTCGACCGCACCGGCCTTATAATTATAAAACACGCAGATGGCTTCCTGAACCCTTGAACATCCCTAAAAGCAAAGAAACCATTTGCAGGTCCGAGTCTACCCTGTATTGTCAACATTATCATGTGCTGCATTAAGGCTTCAGGACATGCAGTATTAGACACTGCAGATGTCCTTCCACGCTGCTACATCGGCTATCCTGACGCTTTTCCAAACATTTGCTCTTGGCTCGAACAGCACGGCAAACCAGCATCAACCGTCTCACTTATACAAACACGTTCGTGTCAGAATGTTAAGTTGAGATAGAGAGAGATGCTAAGAGATGTATGTAGTGCAATCAGAAATCCAGAGCAAATCGTTTGCCTCCACAATGCCGGCATCTTGCTTTTGAGACAACGCCGTTGGCTGGGATGGTATTATCATCATCTTTCTTGATCGGTTTCTACCTAAACGTGCACTCTAACTGGCAGTTACAACACGAGACAAAGCAGTATGTTCACCTGACAGACAGACAGTGGGGGACTCTAAATGTATGCATAAGTTTAGCGGCGATGAATACTTTAAGTAATGTTTTGGTCACCAAAAGCCCTCCAGTGGCCTTAGTATTCATGTCAGGAGCAAAGGAGGAAGTAAGGTGCCATTGACAAAGTCCAAGAGGTCAGATGGTCGGTGTGACCAAACATTAGACCTTAACAATGGATATATATATATCTTTATTCCAGACTCATGGGTCCATAAAACAACAAACACAAATACAACAACAATATATAAAATACAATACGAGGACACCGGTCCAGCCAATCACTCGGGATTAAAAAACATACAAACATTTGTTCCATTGCTTCCAGAAACGAGACGAATACCTGGTATCACTCAGTGCTGGGTCAGCCAAGGCTTTTATAACTACATTCTCTGAGACACTTAGTCGACATTTAAATTTATACATAAAATTCCTCAGAACAGCATGAAAAGTGGGAACATTCCGGCTCACAAACATCTGACTTGCACTTGTCCATCTCGGAAGCTTGAGCAGGATTCTGAAAGCATCATTAAATGCCACCTGCATCTTTTTCATTTTCCCTTTACTATAACTGCACCACAGGTGGGCTGTATACAGAGGAGTACAGTCGGCTCTAAACAGAGCAGTTTTAACATCTTCTGTACACATGTGAAATGTACGTGCCAGCATGTTGGCTTGTGCATACAGTTTGCAACACTGCCGCTGCACATCGTCATCATCACTGAGGTCGTTCCTGATGATGTGACCCAAATACCTGTATAGTCCTATTTCAAACTCGCATCCAATGGTCACTTTTAAAAGTAAGTAAAGGCTCTAAAAGGTTCTCGACATGGCGACGCATGAGCCGGTAGCTGACAATGCTAACAGTACAAATATATCGCTGAGGCTCACCAGTGTGTTTGTCTCACTGGGATTCTCTAACGAAACTACCAGCACACACTCTAATGTAACCCACTACCTTTCGGGTCTACATCACTATTTGTTAATGCGATTTCTTCATTTATAAATTTGTTCTTTGCCACGTAAATGGGAAAACACTTTTGTAATTTCCTCGAAAACATTTGTGCTGTTTTCATGATTTTTTTTCCGATTTGATGAAGCACTATTTGTTGGTATAGATTGGACGGGAAGCCAGCTAATGTATCGTCCTATCTTCCCTCGGTGCTTTCATTAATTACTTAGTCAGGAGTGGTTGGCAGGACTGCTGTGTGTGTGTGCTTCCCTCTGCTCCAGATGGTAGCAGAGGGACGCATTGCATCAGTCTGCCAATAGGCTTTATGATCGACATGATGAAACACACCGACTAGTTATACGACCCCCGCTCCATCCCACGGAACAAACATCTGTGATCTGAACACATACAAGCACAACACACACAAGGACGACGAATGCAACCCAATGGTACAGATCTGGAGAGCACACACACTCACACAGACATACAAAGTACACCCTCGTCCCAATCATGTCGCTGCTAATCAGGGTGCTTGGTGAACAAAGCTGTCAGAAGAATCCAATCATATCACAGATGATGGAATCGTTTACTGTGGATGAGGATAGAAGATGAAGTACATGGTCTCCAATATGAATCTCCCAGTTATTCTCAATTCTAGGAAGATTCCAGACATGAGGAGCATAGTGATAATATGTTCTCAAAATGGTCAAAACAGCATCTTGTGGAGTTGTAGAATCGAAGACATCTCACAACAGACAGTCCTTGTCAGCGCCACTGAGTGGTGGCAAGCCCCTAGACTCACTTCAGAGTGTCAGCGGTGACATTGTGGACGCGGAGACACAATGGGCTCCAATGAAAAGCCGATAGATGTGGAGGTCGAACCAAAAAGACCCGTAGGACCGTTGCAAAGATGACACATAAGAGCACATTCAGATTGGCAGGCTCCGCCGTTAAGGGTTGGTTATATTGTAGAAGTCAAACTCCTTGGTTAGGAGAAGCTCTATCGTGATTATAGGGTCAACACATACAACTTTAAATACATCAAATACATGTATTTCAATCTCTCCATTTAACTTATCCTAAGCATTAGGAGCAATGGACTACTGTAAAGCATCCGGGAGCAACTTGGGGTTCAGCCTCTATCTCAAGGACAGTTTGTGATGCAGACTGAACCACCAACCTAGATTAAAGGACAGCCCGCTCTACCCCCTGAGCTTCAGCCCCATGACACGATGCGAACAACGGCCTCTTTTGTCAAAGTCAAACGGACATCCATCCAGCTTTTCAGCAATTGACAAAACACCCTCAAAACATAATATACAGCCTTAAAATATAATAACATAATATACAGCATCAAAACATAATATAGCCTACAATATTTCATATATGCGAGCTAAGAAAATCAACTAGGCTATACACACACTGCATAAACATCACCAAGACTAATCTTGCACGCAACAACTATGTTACAACTATGTGCAGCAGGTTCATCATAATTCCATTCAGTCAAAGTGTACTGAGTCGTTATTTTTAAACGAGAGTGACCTTGATGTGAAAGAAAAAGAAAATGCACTGCTTTTCCTGCTGTGCGGGTTATTGATTTCTAAACTACACAACATTTGCATTGGGGTCAATTTGCATCCATCGAAAGGAAAAGCCTTAAGCAGTAAGTCGATGTAAAAAGAATAACCGAAACATATCGCTCTATATATAGCGAGATTTTTGAAAAGGCATCATAGTAAGATTTAAAAAATAATTTTTTTGTGGCAATTGCAAAGTGACATATCATTGATAAAAAAAAATATCCAGAGACTGCCCATAATTTTGTTGTTGAGGACATACATTATTAGACATTATGAGGTTCAGAATCATCAAATATGAATATGATTACTAATACAAGGCCGTACATGGAGCAATGAAATAATATGAAGAATCAAATGAGACAAACCTTGATAGACCTCTTTCTCTCATTACAGCACACATAGCCCTGGACTTCATATTCCGTGTAACACAAACAGCGCAACTGAAAATAGAATAGCTGTAATAACTACAGTCAACCTTGTCGGTGCCATGCGTCTCCATATGGCCACTCAGCCTGTTTGCCAGTTCTCTTTACAAAAAATAAATAATTATGCCTTTTAATTACATAAAACACGGACACGGCATAGCCATATGTTGTTATGATCCCCAGCCTCAGTATAATCTAGAGTCCAGTCATTTAACAGATGCTCACACTCACAGCTCCCTTACAACAAGTAGCCGAAAAATAAAAGACATCCGAGAATTTAAAACATTTTGAAAAAGAGCACACAGCCCTCTCGGCCTACTCTCATAGACACAACTCTCAATTTCAATCACCATAGCAATCTTTTACAAATTGTGCTCAATTGATCAAGTTATCTCGAAATATTTGTTCTCATTTATCTTCTATTAAGTCACAGCGTTAGAGCCTTTCTTTAACTTGCTGTTTAAAAAAAGAAACGCAGCTACATATTGAGGTGCACTTGTCATGTGCCATAGTAAATACATTTGCCAGATACTCAAGAGGACTTCTTCTCGCACACTTAACACAAACATGCACACATAAAAGCAAACCAAAGAATAAGTTGCTCCAGAAGCCCCGGTGTAATTTATGTCGCCCTGCAGACGCGAACCAGCTCCTGTTTTGGGAATCACCTTCCTCCGGGTTAAAAACTCACATGACTGATATAACAGGTGCTGCAGTGTGCAGAGCAGACACATGGGGCTATGTAGAGAAGAAGAAAATGACATTTAGAAGGTTGATAAAAGAAAACACAGAGAGGAAATGGATTAGCAATGGATAGATGGAGTGTGAGAAGAGAAAAGGTGAAGGGGAATTAGAGAGGAGAGGAGACGAGGGGGCATTAGAGGGAGAGAGAAAAGAATAGATTGTGAATGGGGAGAGAAAGGGAACATGAAATATGGAGAAGATTGGTGCTCGGAAACGAGGTGAGAAAATAGAAGGCTAGAAGTCAAAGAAAAAAAGGATTAGGGATGGAGGGATCTTTTGGAAGAGAGATGAGATGGGGACAAGGAGAAGAGGATTAAGGTGAAGTGATATGCTTTTAGCTTCTAGTGTCTGGAGAGCCGACAGTAATGGTGTGTGTATGTGTGTGTCTGTGTGTGTGTGGGAGGGGGGGCTTTATGATTAGGTGTATTACTCTGTGTGTTTCTGAAAGTATGTTTTTTAGTTTAAATGTTTTATTTTCTACTTGTGTTTGATCTTTATGTCCATGTATCTGTGTGGTGTCCATCTGTTTGAGTTTTGTTTTGTATGTGTGTGTGTGTGTGTGTGTGTGTGTATGTGTGTGTGTAGGTGTGAGACAGTCTACGATAGGGTAAGATGTAGTCTCAATAATTGCAAATGCACACAGAGAGACTCACGAATGCAAACACGAAGATTCTCAAATGCACGCAGAACGATTCACAAATACATTCCAATTGACACGTAAAAAAATTAGGATTAATCTGAATATATACAAATATATTCACACATTTCGATGTGGATTTGTCTATTTGTTTGTGGATTTATATGTATTTATGTGTGGCTCGCACTGCATTTGTTTGTGGATCGCTACACACTTACACACGGATTCATGAGACTCTCCTGGCGCATGGCTCAATGTGTTCTTTTCAACATGGACCTACCTGTAGCCAATCAGATTTCGCCCTCATTTTCAACCAATCACATTAGCGTCATTAAGAGAGGCGGGGCTTATCTCCGTGGCTTGACTGCTGCTACTCTAGTGTTGGAAGCGGCAGTCTTTCATACGTAGTCCGTGAAAGTCACCGAGCTGTGTGAGCGTACGGTGATGTTATGAACCCAAACACGAGGGCGTTAGGTGTTCCGACGTGTGAGGGATGTCCACAACAAGTATAAAGCAGAACTAGTGGTTGTTTCTTCTATGGTGGATGGCGGAAAACTTCACTTTTTCCCTCGGAGTCAAGCCACGGAGATAAGCCCCGCCTCTCTAGGTCCATATTGAAAATCCGCGTGCAAGTGTGTAGCAATCCACAAACAAATGCAGTGCATCCACAAATAAATTAATATAAATCCACAAACAAATAGACAAATCCACATAGAAATGCACAAATATATTTGTGATTTTTTAAAAAGATTTATATAAACCGGAATTTATTCACGTGTGCATTGGAATGTCTTTGTGAATTGTATATATTTGTATTTGTAAATTCTATATATTTGTGAATTGTTCTGTGCGCATTTGTGAATCTTCGTGTTTTCGTTTGTCTCTCTGTGTGCATCTGCATCTGCTGAGACTGATCTGACCCCGGAGTCTACATGCCACTCATCATTCCTGGTTGAGTTAAAAGGAAGGACGATTCTTCTAAATGTCTGCCCTTTATATCAAGGATGGATGAATGGGAGAAGAGGAAAGGAAAGAAAAAAAGGAAGGAGGGAGGGTGGGTGGGATATTTCTGGGGTTGTTGGGTTCATGGATGGAGGGATGGATGGATGGTGACAGGGAGGTGGGTTGAATACCGAGAGCCAAGCAAATTAAAGTAAAAGCAAAAGGATGGATGATGCCGGGGCACTCGGTGCATCTGGGAGTCCGGCAAGTGAGGCGTTGAGTGAGCCAGGGAGAAGTAGAAGAGTGAGGAGGGAGAGCGAAAGAGAGAAGAAGGAAGGAGAACCAGAATGAGAGGCCGAGTCGTGACTGAAGGTTGATTTACGGAGACTTTCCTTTTAATGAAATTGTTTCAGTGACAGAGCCAGTAAAAGGCCCTTAATGGATTGGCTGGCCTAATGTAATGAAATTACTCCCTCTTTCACTACAGAGAGAGGCGGAACAAGAATAAAAGAGGACATAGGGAGGAGGGGAGAGGGGGGGGGGAGGATGGTAGAGGAGAAATGCAATTAATATTTACAGAACTGACAAGCAGGGTGGGCTTTAGAAGCATTGGCTCGCTCTCTTCTTCACCGTGTCTGCCTCTCTCGTCCCTCTCTCTCCCGGTGGCCAGTGTGCACTGGGCGTGCAACAGGGGAGGCAGGTGATAGGCTGACGCCAGGCAGGCCACTCAGCCCTCTCCTCTCTCGCGTTCTCCTTTTCCTCTGCTGCTCTCCTCAGGGCTTGCCATATCGGCGCCGAGGTGAGAGACTTAACCTGAGCTCGTGTGCTACCGTCTGGGCGTCCCCAGAGAGTGTGTCCGTGAGAGTGTGTGTGTGTGTGTGTGTGTGAGAGAGAGTTACCGCCGGTGTCTCCTACCTGCCACCTTAAGCCCACTTACTGGGATACCACCTCACACTCACACACCTCCACAAACACTCATTCACGCAGCCCGTCTTTTGTTAGTCCCTCCCCCAGCTGAGCGGACCTTGCAGACTTGTGCCTGACTCTCTCCCATCTCTCTCTCTCTCTCTCCTCACTGTGTGTGTGTGTTTGTGTGCTCGGTGCAGGCAACTGGACAGCAACCACATCGGCTGCATCGAAGATGGAGCTTTCCGAGCGCTGCGCGATCTGGAGATTCTGTAAGTAGAGAAAAAAGCCCGGTCCTCTCTCTCTCTCTCCGGCTCTCTCCTCCTCCCCTGCCTCCTCCTCTCATCCCGACTTCTCCTCGCTCCCTCTTCTCCACGTGCTCTCGGGGAAGCTCTCCTTCTCGTGTTATCTGCTTTGTTTTCTTTTATTATCCAGTTTCTTCATCCTTTTCGTGCTTTCATTGCGTCAGAGATTCTTTCCTCTTGGTCTACTTTTTTCCGTCTCATCGATCTCCTGTGTTTGTTCACCGTAAGAAAAGCGTCAACTTAAACGTGTTGTTATTCAGAACATGTGGTTTCTTTGGAGGTTTCTGCAAATTATCTTTTTGTTGCACCCTTTTGATGTGTGTTGGTGTGTGTAGTTGTGTGTGTGTGTGTGTGTGTGAGTGAGCTGAAGTGCACGTCTAAGTGCCTGTGTTCGTTGCTTGCAAGGATGAAGGGCAAAGTACCTGTTCATTCACCAGTAAAAATGCATTGTCCTTGACTTACAATACACTGATTCATACGCACACATACACACACGAACAACGACACACACACACACAGATTACAGAATATAGTGCATCTGCCACCTGCTGGGCTTTGCGCTTTTTCTGCACCATATGTGTTGGAGCGCGTGAATGATTCCCTCTGCAGAAGAGAATCCATTTATGCGTATTTGCGTCCAGCTGCGTGTGGTATGAAGTGTGTGTATGTGTGCGACTGTGTGCAAGTTTTGTGCGCACGATCTGTCCCCATTTGTAGAGCTGCTCATTTGTCACTGCGCTCACAGGTGTGACTTGCGACTGTGGAATGAGATTTTGTGTCGGGAAAGGTCGACGCAAATATATGTGTGCGTGTGTGTGTGTGTGTGGGTCTCACACAGAAGCAGATGCCGTGCTTCATTGTGGGTTGTGCGTCTGAACCGCATCCTTAGCTCCAGTTCATTTTAATCAATGCATACATTTCCCTTATGTGACGCCAAAATATACCCAGGTGCATTCTCACGTCTTGATTGTCTGAAACACCGAGCTGGAAAAAGTTAACAAAGGGGAGTCTTCCTTTTGTCGGCAGCGGCGTCGGTTCATTCGTCTGCCGCGTCGTTGGCGATGCATTTGTATTCTGCTGTACGGGGCTGAGAGGTGAAAGGATTAGTGCGAGTGTTGCTGAATATGTTTAACAGAGGGTAAACGTGTCTAGCAAATAAGACAAAGAGAAAGAAAGAGGGCACATGGGCAAAGAAAGACAAAGGCAGTTATAGAAAGATGAGAGGATGATTGGAACGAATGAGATCAGAAAAAGAGAAGACGACTGACATAGCACAGAGTCAAATGCTATTTGACCATTACCCCCAAGGGGATGTGGTCGGGGTCCTTAGAAAGACCCTCGAGAACACACTCGTGATTCTCATAATGCGTTGATGAAGTTCACATTTGAACAGGAACAGGAAGATATTGAGACTATAAAGCTTTTTTTTTTACCAGCCCAATAATAAAGAAAATAACTCTAAATGATGTAATGTGTCTCATCGTCACGTACAGATCTATTGTACCCAACAGCATTGTGGGAGGCAGAATATTTAAACCACAGATTATTCTTTAAAATGAGTCAAATCTGTGCTGAGTATCTGTCAGCACTCAAATCTGTTGGGTTCTTTAACCATGCACAAGGACAAAATACAAATGGCTCAATAATTCATTGACAATGCACTCTTTAATTTCTCTTGAAATCACTCAAGGACCAGGCTTAAAAGCAGTTTTTTTTGTCATAGATGTACACAGTATAACCCAGAGAGTTGTAATGTAAAAGCTCAGTGAGACGCCCCACAGTATCAGCCTCGCCGTGATGAGTGTCCATGGTGCAGTCTGGTGCTGCCTAATGTGTTCACATGAATGATTAAAGAGAGCAGCAAACGGTGGGAAATGCTTCAATAGTGGGCAGCGAACACCGTGGACAACATCCACACCACACAGCATTGTTTCAAATGCTGTGCATATTTTAGATTGCAGATATTCTCATCACGAGGACAAATGTCTCACCAGCTTGAGTTTTCTGCAACAGAAGGTTTATTGTCCCTTTTTTGCTTCGGCAAAGCCATCTTTTTTTGATTTCCCTGCCTCACTTCTTGGCTCAGTGCGCAATGGAGGTGATAGGGGCCAGATAGAGGGGGTCGGTAGATATATATATACACAACATATTAGCAATTCATAAGTCCCTGACAGCTGAGTGCTCGGCAGGATTTACATTCACTGTAAATACGCAGCCGTTCCCATTCAAGGCGGAGAGGATGACAGCACATAGTATATTCACTGAATGTGACGTTTTAATAAAGGCAGGTGCGTGTGTGTGCGTGCGTGTGTGTGTGTGTGTGTGTCTGTGTGTGTGACTGTGTGTGTGTGTGCGTGTGTGCAAAGGCCATGAATGGCTAAGCAATTCTGCTGCTGGTCTAATCTTCATTTCAAGCATCTTAACACACACACGCACAGACACATACACACACTAATGCACAGATGTATGCATTTTTTATAGTATGTATACACACACACACACACACACACAGCCCCATCTGTTCTGTTCTCGGGGGTTCATTTTGTGACCATAGTACAAAATAGGATGATAGAGTCACCAGTGATTGGAGACCACGTGACTGCACCATCAGGTAGGTGTGTGTTTCTGTGTGGGTTTGTCTGTGTGTGTGTGTGTGCATGGTTGTGCTCTTGTACTGCCATCATTGTGAGGACCAGTTTGTGTTTTAGACCTTAGCTGTGAGAACATGTTGTCTGTCTCTGCCGCTGCTTGAACCTCGGGTTAAGGTTAGGGTTAGGGTTGAAACGATGAGTTGATGTATACATTAGTCGACCACGAGTTAGTTCTTTGCACTCGCAGGTTAAAGCCTGGTTATTTCCTGCTTTTCTGTTTTATATCATTTTAATAGAATATATTTACAATACTTTGATAGTATAAGTATGTGTGAGCTGAAGCCCTGTTTAGGGTAATGTCTGGGATTAAGCATGTAGTTGTAAGGAAATGCATTACGTCAATGTGTGTTCATGCTGATGTGTGTTCCACTCTAGCCGGATATGCTCGTGTCAGCGTGTGTGTGTCTGCCAACATCCTTGCGTGTGTGTAGGTCTATCCATGTGCGTGTGAGTGTGTGTGCCTTTTATTCGTGTGCGTTGTTTTTCATTAATGTGCCAGTCACACATTTCTAAATGTTAACGCTTGACGAAGCTTTGAGTCGATAATAGCTGCAAAAGACGTCTGTTTCATGTGTGTCAGAATGTCCTTTTCTATATTTCAATGTGAGCGTTTGCAAGAGAATCGTAAAAGAGGCCGTGTGCTGCAAGCGAATTGCATGTGTGTTAATTTAGTGTGCTAATTGAAAGAAGCACTGCGCTGTGTGTGTGTGTGTGTGTGTGTGTGTGCCACTAACGAATCTCCACATTAATTAATCTAGTCATTTTTAATTAGCCGCTGCTTCTTGGTGGACTAGGCTTCATCACGGGAGCAAGTTGACAAGTCAAAGCCGAATATTTGGGCGTCGAGCTAATTTTTTAAATGCTAAATGGATTTTAGTTTGTTCGTTTAATTAATCTTGTTATAATTGTTTATTAAATTCGACATGCTGAAATTGCGAGGCTTTTCAAGGATTGGATTCATTAAATATTTGACCCATCACAAAATGAACTGCAATGCGTCTCAATGGCGATATCAGGAAGCCTCGTTCGACATTAAAAACAAGTTATTGCATTTTTATGGATTTTCGTTTCTAATTGTTCAACAGAAAATCAAAATGCACCACATTTTCAGCCATTTTTCACATTCCAAAGTATCACTCAGCAATTTATAAAATAACAATATATACCAGTCACACCGAGGCAAAACATCTCAAAGTTAGGCTGTTTTGAATTGTTGTGAACTTTGTTCTGCTTCAACAGAAGAGTTTTGCTTCTCAAATACATTTAGGGTCCAAGACAAAGACAACAACGACTAAAGACACTTTTACATTCCTCATTTCCTTTGACATCCGCTCCCTTTACTCACATGTCCTTAGATAGTCTCTATCTCTCTCAATTCTTCTTCCCTCTCTTTCATGGCCACCAGGACGAAAGTGGAGGTTATAAAGCGAGGCGGTGCTCGTCTATGATTTATTAAGACCCAAAAGGACTGCGGTTACAATCATTTCCTCTCTTTTTTTACAAGCGGAGGCAAGAGACTAGGGATATTTGGCAGAGTTGGAGGGTGTTCACGAAATAGAAAAAGGATTTTAGGGGAGTGAAAGAAAGGAAGGAGTGTGGTATCGGTGTTGGACAAGCAGCCAGTGTTCCGGACATCATTTATTTATCTGTTGTTGAACCTGAGGAGAGGCGACGAGGAGGGGAACCAGGGGATAGAGAGGTAGTGATAGGAAAGGAAAGGAGGCAGAGGAATCAGAAGATGGAGAGATGTCAGTGGAGAAAAGGTTGGTAAGATGGGAGCTAGACGGATACATCAGACACATCTGAACACCAGATGAGACCAAAAGATGCTAAACGTGTCCATTCAGAGCTGTCAGGAAAGCAATAGAGATGAGAGACCCAAAGGTGTAGAGGACATCAGAAAGAGGAAAAGCAGGAAGAAACATGATATGTATAAAGGGGGGAGGAAAGAGACCAGTGTTACAAAATAGATTGCAAAGATCAGAGGGAGGAGAGCAGGGAGGCTTTAATTATTAATGGAACAACTGTCTGACTGACTGACTCCATTTGGCCCGTTGTTGTTTCCAGACCACCGAGGCTGCCAGATAGACTCAGAACAATGTTTCTCAAATTAAGGCCGGAGACCCCGACTGTGTCGCCGATGTGTTGAGTTTCATCGACTCAAAAGGAGCTGTGACCGTATTAGTTGAGTTGAACCTTGATTGATATGTACTGTTAGGTTGGATGTCATTAAAGGTTTACGGTCTTTGCGTGGCTTTGAGCCCAACCTTTCCCAACTCTCCTCTCCCTGTTTAATATCCGTCCAGTCTTTTTTTTCTCCCTCTGGCCTCTAATGATGATAAACGCCACTACCGCCACGAAGAAGGAAATTAGCATGCTCTGGTGATTTTAGGCCAGCTCCCATTTGCATTAAGATTAGAGGAGTTAGTCTGGGAGGTTACCAGTACAATTTTTGAAAGTAACTTTTTGGCTTGTCCGCTCGTGCTTTTGTGCGAACATAACACAACCTGCCAGGAGTCACAACAGGAAACAGAGTTACAGCCTTGTTGAAAGGCAGAGAAGCAGGCAGGTGAGGCTTTGATTCAAGACTTCACACACTGGGGTTCACATGTTATGGTTTGAAACCGAAGCCACTGCAGCGCACGCACCCTATTAAATAACGGACTGCAAAATGTAGCGGACATTTGTTTTTAACTGGCGTGGATGTCAATTTCAAACCGTGTTGTGTAATTAAAAGCAAAAGACGGTGGGGGAGGGGATGACGATGCATCATCTCTGAACATCGAGCAGCGAGGGTGTCGTTGAGCTGGGATCAGCCCAGTGTGTCTGAGACATTCGTACGGCGTGATTATGCAGTGCGATCTTCAATGTTCTTGTTCAGTACCAGCGCAGGAATTAGTTCTGCCCTTTATGTTTAGAGGTAAGTCAAGCTGCCACGGTTATTTTTATTTTATGGTCATTTGTTTTGGGACGAGCATGTAACATAAACCAATGCCACACACCGTGGCATTTATAGCCAAATAATTTGCGATATCCAACCTTAAAGTAGATGGGCCTTTAAAATACATTCAACTCAACCAATAAAGACAGAAATCAACAGTACGTTGCACAAACTCAACAATAATTAAATACACGTTAAAAACACAAAACTCAAGAAGATACAGACAAAACACACACGAGGTAAACTAATACATTAAGGCACCATAAGACAAGACGCATTACATCATGCATGAGGACATGACTGATCCCTTTTCAAACTGGTTTCACATGTTCCCAGTCTGGATCCGGTTTGAGTTCTGTAAGGAGATCCGCATGTTGATCCGCCGAACGGATCGAGTTGGTGGACAAGAGACGAGCGTGACCTGTTTTCATCGCTTCTTTACCACTAAAAGGTTATGATTCCCATAAAGCTCTTTCTTCCTACAGCATCTGCACATGGCAGGTACAATCTGGTTATTATCCATCTGAAAAAACCAGCCCAGTGTTTTTTTTCTTCAGTCAGAGCATTTGATTAATTGATTGCAGTTGAGATGGAATTAAAATGTAAACAAATCCAAAGTAGATTACCAACCCAAGCTTTAAGGTTCGCAAAAGGTTGTCGTCACAGTTAAAAATGCAAGAAGCAAATGAATAATAATCAACCTAAAAATTTTTTTTTATTTAAAAGTATGTACGCTAACAGCTCCTCTTGCGCAACAAGCACACTCCTCCAGTAATGGCAACAAATCAGGCTGCTAACCCCAGTGTTATTCTTAGTTGTACTTCTTTACTTAGCTTTACTTTGACGTTCCCCTGCCCGTGTTCTGTGAAGCTCTGCCAGAAATTAGTAGCATTGATTTTGTGATATGAAAACAGCTGCCGTTTCAAAGGTGATCACACCGAAGTGCCGACACCAGTGTCCTTCAACGATTAAACAATCTTCTCTCTGACATCTACACATACAGACATTTAGCCACATAGGACTCATTACTCTTTCACTTAAAACCATGAAGAGATTGCATGCCACGGTGGTCTTATCATATAGTTGTCATTAAGCAAGAGATTTTCCCAATGGCGAATGTTATCGAGGCGTGACAGTGAGTCTCGTTCTCATTGTTACCATTAAACAAAAAGATGACTCTTGATTACGTGGCAGTCCTTTTTATCTCTGGTATGCTGCTAGAGTTTAAAAACTCATCTTGTAATTTGGGTCTTGACAATAAATACGGCATATCTTAGCTCTCTGTATCCAGTGCAAAGGTCAGACCCAGAATAAAGATATGACGGGGATTTGTTAGGGGGCGTCCTATTGATGCATGATTGATAAAAAGAGCTCTACTTACTTAAAGAAAACAACAAAAAAAGCTTTTCCTCCAAATATTTTTCCATTTTGAGTTTTAGTGGTCGAAGCCGCGGTGGCGCCACAAACACATCGAGAGAAACTGGAAGACGACTTTCCCTCAATGCATAACGTCGCAGCATACCATGACCGTTAAACTCAACCGCCCCGCAGTGGTCCCCCCTCCTCATACTCTGATTTGGCCTTTTCTCTTTTTTGAAAGCCTTTGATGGTCGAAGCTGTATGTGCTCAAACTTGTAAGGCCAATAAACACAGCAGAAGTGGAAACGTAATTATGTGATATCCACAGTCTTTATTTTCGGCTCCATCCACCTCGGCTTTGCAATCACTTCAGTGCAGATGGTCGGCGTTCCTCCTGTGGCGACTGAGAGGCGTTTTACTCAGCGAGAGTGGATTTAACGCTGAGGGACAGCGATGGAATTTGAAGTTTAACGGCTTGTTTGTTTTTTAGACAGCGTTTAATATTTATTTAGTTTGATTGTGTTATTTCAATTGCATTGAAGCTTTTTTTTCTAGGATCAAAAGAGATCAGATTTTTTAATCTATTTTAAATATTTCCTTTAAAAAAAAAGAATAGATTCATTTCAAAATGTTTTTAATTTGATTGCACTATTAACTTGTATATAAAACTCAAAATTAGTTAAATCAGGATCAAAGACAATAAATACTTTAAAGCTGACTAAAGTGTTTACTTTAATCCCTAACCCTAAAAATCAGAATAACCATTGCAAAAATGTTTTACAAATAAATAAAAGCATAGACATAAGACAGGGTGGTATGGCCATGAGCCTTTTCTAACTGAATTAAGTACAATGGTACATTCAGTGTGGTCTAGCTCACAATTACGTCTCCAATTGAATATTCAGTCAAAAATCGTACTGTTGAGCCTATTTTCTTGATTTATTCTTCTCTGTACAGTTGCGTT
This sequence comes from Pseudoliparis swirei, assembly GCF_029220125.1. NCBI lineage: Eukaryota > Metazoa > Chordata > Actinopteri > Perciformes > Liparidae > Pseudoliparis > Pseudoliparis swirei. The sequence goes on along the minus strand of NC_079406.1, from coordinate 21,998,924 downwards.
TGTCAGCACCGGGGTGGTCTTTGGATGATTTGCATTCACAAGGGCAAACCAATCATTACTAATACCCTTTAATGTCTCAATCCATAATATAATCTATCTTAAAACACTTACCACACAGCTAACGCGTGATTTGGAATTCCACTGTGTTTTAGCGAGTGTGTCTGCGTGTCTTTGAATGAGTTAATCCAGTTAGCGCATGTGTCTGCCAGGCCACATCAGAATAAATGATGGATCCCTCTGTGATGATGAATGGTAATTTAGATTTAACATAACTGGACTAACGAGCGGGCTAATGACTCCAAAGCTAGCCAGGACAGCTCTCACTCGAAGGGCTCTCGCTTTGCATCCCAATGAGCTGGGGAAAGGGCACACACACACACACACACACACACAGAGGAAACAAATTGTTTTAATAAATGCACGCATACACAATTATACATTCACAAATGGTCCTGGCAGGGAAGCACACACGTACAGCCACGTGTGGTCGGCGTGTGCGCGTGTGTACATGTTTTTAAGGACTCCATGAGTGGCGGAGAGGAGCGACGTCGAGCTAATACCAAGATGATTAATTAATAATTATTCATGGGTAATATTTCAAGCAGTTGACTTACATGCGTTTTTTGTTCACTGATCTTTCGACTCAAGCTTTTTTTTCTTCTCTCTGCTGACAACGAAGATTAATGAAAATAGATGATGAGTACTTGATCATTTTCAGACAAGAATAGAATTAATCACTTTCATTTTTCAAAAGGGTCTCTATCTCTGTCAGAAAAATCTGAATTCTTTTCAGAACTGAAATATTTCTCAAGGTATGTCCCGAACTTTGCTTCAAAGTCACTGCACTCTTTTGAAATTGGTCTGTCCCAAAGTTGTCGTTACAGCAAAGAAAAATACATTTAAATATTTCTTCGGGCATCAACGTGTCCAACGGCGTCATCCGATCTGCAGCTTCTTGCATCTTGGGTTGAGTGACAGGTCGTAAATAAAAGGTGTGTGGCTATTGCCGCACACTATCATGATTGCTTTCTGAAGCCACTTGTTTCCTTTATTTATGTACAATGATAAATCAGATCTTCTCTACCGTTCAGACCCTGAACAATCCAATGTGTCCATCAGCATTCAGCACTTTGGACCCAAAAGCTTAATTCTTACATAGTCACTGATTTTGAGTAATCTGGACACGAGTTCCAGTTTTATAGTACGTACATCATCTGTAATTGATGAAGTTATTTAAGTAGGAATATGTTAAGCCATTAGTTTCTATGTTTGAATCAAACGTTTTTCCGAGAACTCCGTAGACTTACATAGACCCATGGGAACCACAGACAAATGGAGCAGATTCATGACGGGACTTCTTAAAAGCATTAAAAAAAGCAACTGCTCATGTAGAAATGAAGTCGAAGCTTAAAAGCGAGCAGGAGCGCAGTCTGAATGTGAAGCCCATCTTTGATTCCCTCCTGCCGGATAGTCTACCTTGCTGCTAACGCCACAGAAAAGTGACATGCGGGGGCGAGAGTGAATGAGAAGGAGGTCACATGTCACCGCAATAAAGTCCACTGAACTGCAATGAATTTCATTTTTTTTCAGAAAGTAAAAACTATGACCGGGACAGACAGAGAATCAGACTGTGACAAAGAGAGACAGATGGCGAGAGGAACAGCAAAATGGTTCGAGAAGTGAGAGAGAAAATAGAGGGCTTACACACCGCCATTACATGACATGCCCACACACACACACACACACACACACCAGGGTTGGTCTGAGAAGCACTCTGAAGAGCAGAGGAACAACTGCATATTTCATGATCGCTTTTCTTCATGTAGCAAAGCTTTCTGGATGAGGGTGTACCACCGAGAGGAGGAGAGGGGGAATAAAAGAGAGTAAGACAGAGAGGAGTGAAGTTTGTACGTGTGTGTGTGTGTGTGCATGCAGGTGTGTGTAGGTGTGTGTGTGTGTGTGTGCGTGCGTGAAGCGGATGGGTTTCGGCCAACCAGCGACTTTCATAATTCATAAGGGGAGACAGGCATACTTGCTCTGTGCGCTGTAATTCCTCAAGGTGACTTTCACTCAAACGCACACTTAAACTCTCTCTCTCTCTCTCTCTCTCTCATGCTGCTCCACTTGCTTTCTCACCACTGTGCCACCTCTCATCGTTCTTGTATTTTTCCCCTTCGTCATTGTGTGCAATGTTGTGTCATTGAAAGCAATAGCACAACTAAATCTACAGTTTTAGGTCATTTAGCGTCCACTTTGAACCAGCAGGAGATCGACTCAAGAAAGTTCAGTGATCATACAACCGAACAGCGAGAACAGGAGAACTTTTTCAAACATCAAGACAGCAGAGCGGTGCACCAAGAGTGTACGCTCGAGGCATGAGTTGTATGTCCACCCACTGAGCTGTTGACCCCTCAGCCTCACTTCCACCAGGCCTCCCTTGCGCCTCTGACTTTCCTTTTTTTTAAACCACAACCAGCACGGCTGCAAGTTTAAAATACTCTTTCTCGAAGAAGAAGAAGAAGAAGAAGAAGAAGAAGAAGAAGAAGAAGAAGAAGAAGAAGAAGAAGAAAGTGGACGAGTTGGAATGGTATTGTTTGTGTTACATCACTAGTTCTCAATTTTCCTATGTTCTCATGTCTTAGTGACTAATGGGCACATCGTTATTTGAAATAAGTCCAATATCGATGATGTGTCTAACCAAGGCTTCCTAGGAGAAGACTCATTTATCTACATTGTCAAAATCACATATGCACTCAAAGAAATGACTCATTGGATGAACTCAATTAAATTGTTGGCAGGTTTTCCATCCAATAATTATATGCAACTCCAACTCAAATTTAGCACATCAGTGCAATAAAATGTAATTAAGTTTGTCCAACTCATTTATATCAAATACATCTCAAATAAAATAACGATATTCATTAAATTAAATTAATTTGTGTTTGTCCAACTCAAAATATAAGCTAACTAACTAACAAAATATGCAAACTCCACACAGAAGGAACGTCCGGACTGGGAATTGAACCCACGGCCCTCTGGCTGTGAGGTGACAGTGCTAGCCACTACACCACCGTACAGCCCTGAAAGTGTGTTCACCTCATGCAAACAACTGATTTTCAGCTGGCGCATGCGCAAAGGGTAGTCCTCAATGAAACACATTTATTTTGAGTTGATATGCACACCATCTAACCTAAATAAATCTAATAAATTAAAGTATTCATACATTTTGTGTTACACCCATGAAATATAAATATCTATTTTTGTAATTGATTTATTTAAATGTATCAAACAATATTTAAATGTGTCACCTCGAAGAAGGGCATGAATCGTTTTTGTGAGTGTAACCTAAATAAATCTAATAAATGAAAGTATTCCTACATTTTGTGTTACACTCATTCAATATAAATATCTTCGTTTTGTAATTGATTTATTTAAATGTATCAAACAATATTTAAATGTGTCACCTCTAAGAAGGGCTTGAATCGGTTTTTTTAGTGTGTTTGAAAACTCTCCGAGCTACACTTTCTCCATCCCAACACTCCTCTCTCCGACTATCACTCGCGTTTCCACCGTTGTCTTCCGGCAACGAGCCCTATGACAAAATATCAAACAGGCAAAAGAAAGGTAAGAAAACATTTGTATTTCTTTTTTTCTTTCCATAATGTTGTTAGACACTCATAATAACCAGCACTTTTAGTAGACGTACATTGACGGTGAAGTATTTCCCAGAAGAATTACGTTGCACCCTTTAATGTCTTTTTCCGACAGCACTGTTAGCAGGAAATCATCCAACACACACACACACACACGGCCAGAGTTACTGCCAAATGACATCGCTTACACTGGTGGGCCGGACACGCTCATGAGAATGATGCACCCTGGGAGAGCTCACGTAATATTATAATACCCCTTTCAGACAAAGGAAGCTTTTCTGTTGTACCGAAATAAAGATAAACAAAAATAAGTTAAACGAGAGAAAAATTATGTTGTATATCCATGTGTGTATATAAATATAAACAAAGCGACAAAGTGGCCCCCAGGGGTTGCATGTGTGTGTGTGTGTGTGTGTGTGTGTGTGTGTGTGAGCATGGAGGGGTCAAAAAAGAACAGAGTGCAGCTTTCTGCTGTTCAGTGATTTTGGTTTGGCTGGGCTCTTGTTCGGATTTGAGTCAGCGGGTTCAGCAGAGCCATCACACCCTGGCAGAGACTGAGGGTCTGACCTTACCTGAGGAGCGAGAGAGGAAAAGAAAGAGAGGGATGAGGTTGTGTGGAAAAGACAGAGGAATGGAGAAGGAAGATAAGATGCAGGCTTAGAAATGAAGAAAACAAGAGAGGGAATCAAAAGTGAATAAATATCTGTATAAGAGGGCGCGTGGAGGGTGGCTGAGGGGGGAAGGAGTGACAAGTGAGAGGGAGAGAATATAGGCAAGAGAGACCGGCTGAGATATCTGCAAAGTAACTACTCTCTTAAAAATAATATCAGTGGTTTCAGTTTGAGATTTTGAGAATCCAGGAAGAGAGCACGGAGGCTGAATACGAGGAAGAGAGGCGGAAGCAGGGTCTGAAAATGAGATGAAGAGAAACTGCGACCATTTACTGTTTCCATTGGCATAATGATGATGGTTTTATGAAGCACTTTAGAGATTTTTGGTCTGGGGAGTGACACCAAGGGGGGGGGCAGAGCTTATGTGCCATGGTGGGAATAGCGTCAGATATCGGAAGAGCTCAGTATCAGCAGTCTGACCCACTCGCAATTAATCACATCCCACTGGGTGGTAGAACAGGAAAGAGGAGGAGAGATGGTGATGGGGAGAGGAGGAGAAGGAGAGAGAGAGAGAGAGAGAGAGGCAATTTAAGGTGGGAATCAAGCAGGGCTGTGAGACAATTGAGAAAAGATGATAGGAGAGCAAAAGAAAGAAGGGGAGGCAATCTGCGATGTAATTTGTTCTCGTTTAAGGTGTAATGGTCTCATCAGTGGATTGTTATGTGCATCTCTCTTTGTGCCGCGTCCTCCCTCCCATATGGTTCGTCTCCTCCTCCCTAACCTCTCCATGGCTCGCTTGCAGATTTCATTTTGGAAACCCGCAAAGCAGGGTAACTTGTGAAATATAAAAAAGCAAAATCCTGGTATTGTGTTCTTATACACACACACTAATGCACGCACACACACAAACAGCCTTCTGCCAAACCACATGCATTCGTCCAATGATGGTCATCCAGTATCCCTGTTTTCTCAGTGTCAGATAATTTGATTACAATCAGCATCATCAGATTGTGGTTTTCGGGACAGCTTTTGTAACTTTACTCCACATTGTCGACACAATTTACTCCCACAACCCCCTCCCCCTCCCCCCTTTCAAAGATCCTTGATTTCTCTGAAAGATAACTCTAGACTTCAGATCCAGATCATGTTTTGATCTGCTATAACTCTTCGCCAAGAGGTTGGCACAATATTGGACAAAGTTCCCTCCTGCAAAGCCCTTCTGGTCTCAGTAAGGAATAATGCAAACATCCATTATTCAGATTGAAGCGCCGTTACAGAAACCTTTTCCTGCCTCCATTTGTGCAGCCATATTTCCAGCAGAAAGAAAAGCCAGACTGCATTTTAAAATGTTATGGTTTCATGGTTGAAAAAATTGTTTGTTTCTTTGAGAGAAAATCATTTCACTGTTTGCTCACTCTGTCAAGGATATAATTTGATTTGCAGCAAATCTGCCAAAAAAGATTTGGTCTGGAATCTTAACCCCCTAGTGCTTTTCCCGGTAAAGGTTGTAAAGCAGTCGGGCTTTCCCAGGGTGGTTACCAACAGCAACACTCTGGAAATGTCAATTTTCTCAGAGATGAGAGGAATGAATTGCGAGACTTTGGCTACGCAAACACTCAAGAGTTCATTAAACTGGCTTGCTCGTGCACTCACACTCGCTTACACACACACACACACGTATATGTTTGCGACAACACAAATGCACACACGCATAGACACACACAAAACACATATGCATACTGGATGTAATACCAGGCTGCCGGGGTACAGCAGCAAAGCATGCATTAAACCCCATGGGAAACTTCAAATGTGAGACGACTCAACCACTAAAGAGCCCTTAACTCTTCCACCCTTAAAGTCGGTTTGCGGGACTCATGGGCCTTTAGAGTTCTATGTCAAGGTCAACAGGGTCACAAATCACTTCAATTTACAAGCTGAAATCTCCTGATCAACAAAGACACACACTGAATGAAGGAGGGGAGCATTCATTTGCAAATCCCGCTCTTTCTCCGTTTCTCAGTGTCTCAAAGCTTCAGCATCCTTACACTCAAACACACAAAATACACACACAGACACACCGACAAATATATACACTACCGTTCAAAAGTTTGGGATCACCCAGACAATTTCGTGTCTTCCATGAAAAATCACACTTTTATTTATCAAATGAATATAAAATATAGTCAAGACATTGACAAGGTTAGAAATAATGATTAATATTTGAAGTATTAATTTTGTTCGACAAACTTCAAGCTCAAAGGAAGGCCAGTTGTATAGCTTATATCACCAGCATAACTGTTCTCAGCTGTGCTAACATAATTGCACAAGGGTTTTCTAATCAGACATTAGTCTTCTAAGGCGATTAGCAAACACAATGTACCATTAGAACACTGGAGTGATAGTTGATGGAAATGGGCCTCTATACACCTCTGGAGATATTTCATTAGAAGCCAGACGTTTCCACCTAGAATAGTCATTTACCACATTAACAATGTAGAGAGTGTATTTCTGATTAATTTAATGTTATCTTTATTGAAAAAACAGTGCTTTTCTTTGAAAAATAAAGTCATTTCTAAGTGATCCCAAACTTTTGAACGGTAGTGTATATATATATATATAATATGATATGATATGATATATACCTTTATTCGTCCCACAGTGGGGAAATTTAAAAAAAATATACATATATACAGGACTGTCTCAGAAAATTAGAATATTGTGATGAAGTTCTTTATTTTCTGTAATGCAATTAAAAAAACAAAAATGTCATGCATTCTGGATTCATTACAAATCAACTGAAATATTGCAAGCCTTTTATTCTTTTAATATTGCTGATTATGGCTTACAGCTTAAGAAAACTCAAATATCCTATCTCTAAATATTAGAATATCATGAAAAAGTATACTAGTAGGGTATTAAACAAATCACTTGAATTGTCTAATTAACTCGAAACACCTGCAAGGGTTTCCTGAGCCTTGACAAACACTCAGCTGTTATAAATCTTTTTTTTTACTTGGTCTGAGGAAATATTAAAATTTTATGAGATAGGATTTTAGAGTTTTCTTAAGCTGTAAGCCATAATCAGCAATATTAAAAGAATAAAAGGCTTGCAATATTTCAGTTGATTTGTAATGAATCCAGAATGCATGACATTTTTGTTTTTTTAATTGCATTACAGAAAATAAAGAACTTCATCACAATATTCTAATTTTCTGAGACAGTCCTGTATGTACACAATGCATGCACACACCCACACCGACACACACACACTTGCTTATACAGACGCATAGCATCATGTGACACTGATGGCAATGTCTGACCCATTGAGACACCCATTTACCTGAAGATCTACCCACAGACAGACAATATCGCCCCTCCCCCGTCTCAAGATGGCGCGGCTGTGTCCAGACGCCGTCGTGGTAGCTCCGCGGAGATTGTGCGCTCTTTTAGTTTTTGTGTTTATTTTTAATATTTTCTTTGCCACAAACACATCGGCACTAACAGCATACGAACGCAGCACACTTTTGGACATAAACTTCTGCGCAAAACAAGGGTTTTGTCCACTTTTTCCATCGATCCAGCGTGGCGGCAGAGATCGTGAAGCGAACCACAACAACAACAGTGGAGCCGCTACTACGGGGAGACGACGAAAACATCGAGGGAAACGGAGCGGAATTCGGAACACCGAAGCCCACCGTCCACCTCTGCCCAGCATCCTTCTTGCTAACGTCCAGTCTCTGGAAAATAAGCTGGATGATGTTAGGGCAAGGATCAGATTCCAACGGGACATGAGGGACTGTAACATCTTTTGTCTGACGGAAACATGGCTGACCCCGCTGGTGCCGGATCGAGTCATATGCCCAACCGAGTCCTTCTCTGTTTTCCGTGCAGACAGAATGGAAGAGTCTGGTAAATCTAAGGGTGGAGGGGTTTGCTTCATGACTAACAACAAGTGGTGCAACCCCAAGAACATTAAGACTCTTTCTCGTTCCTGCTTGCCGAACCTGGAACATCTGACGATCTCATGCCGTCCATTTTACCTTTCCCGGGAGTTCAGCTCGGTCATCACCACAGCCGTCTACATACCACCACAAGCGGACACCGACGTAGCACTATCGGACCTACATGATGTGTTATGTCGGCATCAGAACAAGTATCCCGACGCGGCTGTGGTGGTGGCTGGGGACTTTAATAGGCAAACCTAAAAAGTCATGCCGAACTTTCACCAGCACATTACGTGCTACCAGAGGAAAGAACGTTGGACCACTGCTATCGCCATTCAAGACAGGCTACAAGGCTGCCTCACTCCCTCCGTGGGACAAATGGGACCATGCCGCCATTGTCCTGCTACCGGAGTACCAACAAAGGATAGCACGGGAGCGGTAGTGACGAGGACGAAAGCGGTGGTCTGACCAATCAGAGGCTGAGCTACAGGACGCTCTGCGTGTCGTTGACTGGGACATGATCCAATCCAGTTCCAGTGACGTCAGCGGACGTAGCAATGAGCCTCATAGCAACGCTAGGACACCATCGCCCCACGGTAAAAGTTAGGGTCTTTCCTAACCAAAAGCCGTGGGTTGATAGATCCATCCGTGAAGCTGTGAACGCCGACTGCTGCCTATAACTCCGGTCTTGTATCCGCAACATGGACGAGTACAAGGCAGCGGTCTATGGACTGAGGAGGGCGGTGAAGGAGGCCAAGAGGAGGTACCGAGACAGAGTGGAATCACAGATGGAGCAGCGCGACACCAGGCGCCTATGGCAGGGGCTACGGACTATCACAGACTACCAGAGCAGACCCCGCAATGGTGAGTGCCGACGCATCCCTAGCGGACGACCTGAACTCATTTTATGCACGATTTGAGGCTAGCAACAACAGCGCTAGCTAACAACAACACCGTTAGCGTAGCCGAGGTGAGTTCTACCGCTGGGGATGAACACACACTCTCTGTGACCGAGCACAGTGTGAGGAGGGCTCTGTTGAGGGTGAACACCAGGAAAGCTGCAGGTCCAGATGGCATATCTGGGCGAGTACTGAAGACCTGTGCTAACCAGCTAGCTCCAGTGTTCACCACAATATTCAACCTCTCCTGGCTGAGTCCGTGGTCCCCGCCTGCTTCAAGACGTCCCCTATTGTCCCTGTGCCCAACTATGCTACTGCAGCATGTATGAATGTCTTCCGACTCGTGCCCCTCACCTCGGTGGTCATGAAATGCTGAGAGGCTGATAAAGGACTACATCTGCGCCTTCCTCCTTCCTCCATGGACCCGCTGCAGTTTGCTTATCGCCCAAACAGATCCACGGATGATGCTGTCTCCCAGGTACTGCACACACACTCTCTCATCTGGACAGCCAGAGGGGCTATGTGAGACTGCTGTTCATTGATTATAGTTCAGCTTTCAACACCATAGTCCCTCCAGACTGGCGGCAAGCTGATTGAGCTGGGACTGAACACCCCTGTGTGCTTGGATCCTGGACTTCCTGACCGCCAGGCCACAGGTGGTCAGGGTGGGCAGACACACCTCCAACTCCCTCACCCTGAACACAGGATCCCCCAGGGTTGCGTCCTCAGCCCCCTACTGTACTCCCTGTACACACATGACTGTGTGGCCAGGTTCAGCTCCAACACCATCATCAAGTTTGCGGATGACACAGTGGTGGTGGGCCTGATCTCCGACAACGACGAGAAGGCCTACCTGGAGGAAGTTGCTGATCTGTCACTCTGGTGCCAGGACAACAGCCTCCTCATGAATGTCACCAAAACTAAGGAGCTGATTGTGGACTTTAGGAGGGTACAACAACAGAGGACGTACTCACCACTGGAGTTTCTTTCCTCAGGCCATCAGGACTGTGAACTCCGACCTCACCAGGACCCCCACATAGACCCACACAACTGCCCCTCTTAGGCACACACACACACACACACACACTTAGTGTAAATATTGTACTGTAAATATTGTGTTGTTTTTTATTGTAAATAGTGTGTACTTGTTGCCCTTGCACATTCCTGCTGAGCATTGCCACTTTCATTTCACTGCACACCCTGTGTGTGTATGTGACAAATAAAACATCTTGAATCTTGAATCTCTGTCGTGGTGAAGCGGTGAATAGAATGAAGAGGTTAAATGATCATGTGACCTATTTGATGGAAAGCGTGACACATTTGCTGGCTCTCGGAGCCGCTCTCTTTCTCCCCAGTGAACGGGTAAATGGTGCTTGTGGGAGTGGGAGGGGGAGGGGGGGGGGGTAATAAATGAGTGATTGAAGGAGTGAAGTGTCTGTTTCTCCCCTTTGCCTCCTCTCCTAAGCTGTAATGAGGCTGAGGGGAAGAGGTTGAGGGCTCTTCACACAATTTTGGAAGAGTCATTTTGGCCTTTCGATAGTTGGCCCCTTTTTCAGCGTCTGTGTGGGAAATAAATAAATTCCTCTTTGAACTCATGTCGAAGCAATAAAGCGTAACACATTCCACATAACTCTAGAAGAGAAACTGTTGTTTAAAAATTAGATGTTGCCGCTGATGGTCATAAAGAGTGAAGTAATAATCTGTGATAGATAGCTGAGAAGATTGCCCTCACTCTAGGCACAGGAAATAGAAAGATCCTGGTAGCAGCTGGTTAGCTTGACTTGATATGATATGATATGATATGATCTGATATTCCTTTATTTGTCCCACAGTGGGAACATTTCAAAAATCACAGCAGCGGTGGACATCAGAGCAACAATGAAAATAAATATAAAACACAAAACACAATACTAAAAAACTAAATGCTAATACTAAAGACTAAATACTAAATATACAGGGGGGAAACAAAGTAAAGTGCTGAGTAAAGTAAAATGCAGAGTTTTCCAGGATCTCCAGCGATGTACTGCAGTTTGTTGTGCAGCCTGACAGCAGCAGGAAGGAAGGACTTGTGGTTCCTCTGCCTCAGACACCGGGGAGGAATCAGCCGGTGGCTGAAGGAGACTAAGCACAAACACTGGAAACAGCTAGCCAGGCTCATACACAATGTTGTATCTTGTTTGTTTAATCTGTACAATATATATATATATATATATATTATATATATACACTACCGTTCAAAAGTTTGGGATCACCCAGACAATTTCGTGTCTTCCATGAAAAATCACACTTTTATTTATCAAATGAATATAAAATATAGTCAAGACATTGACAAGGTTAGAAATAATGATTAATATTTAGAGTATTAATTTTGTTCTACAAACTTCAAGCTCAAAGGAAGGCCAGTTGTATAGCTTATATCACCAGCATAACTGTTTTCAGCTGTGCTAACATAATTGTACAAGGGTTTTCTAATCAGATATTAGTCTTCTAAGGCAATTAACAAACACAATGTACCATCAGAACACTGGAGTGATAGTTGATGGAAATGGACCTCTATACACCTATGGAGATATTTCATTAGAAACCAGACGTTTCCACCTAGAATAGTCATTTACCACATTAACAATGTAGAAAGTGTATTTCTGATTAATTTAATGTTATCTTTATTGAAAAAAAAGTGCTTTTTTTGAAAAATAAAGTCATTTCTAAGTGATCCCAAACTTTTGAACGGTAGTGTATATAAATTATACCTTCTGGGGTTATGCTGGCTCACTGGTTTCACATGAAGTTACTTCGCCATCCCATTTACAGTCTGTGTGCTAAGCTAAGCGACTAACCGGCTGCTGGATGTAGCTCCCAACTTCACTTCCTTTTAAGTGTGTCAATGTCTCTCTCTCTCTCTCTGTCTCTCTCTGTGTCTTTCGATCCAAGCGGTCGAGGCAGATGGCCGCTCACCCTGAGGTGGCAAAGGTTTCAGTGAACGGGAGAGTCACTGCTGCCTCAGTGCTTGCTCAAGAGGGAATGTTGGGTAAATTATAAAGTACGGTCTAAACATACTCAATATGCGTCTCAGGATGATTTCTGTTGACGCTATATAAATATTTGGGCCTCCAGCGTGTTTGCTTGACTGAGCTGTCTCTGCATACTAAGGTAGATCCTGTCAGGTGGCTCGACCCCGAGTCAACGCCACCTGCATTTATGGTCTGGCTCCGGTTCCCGCCGCCAATCGCTAACTCAAAAAAGGGCGGACGTACTTTCCTTCAAAAAACTGCCGTTCTTATTTTTTAGACCACTTTATTTAATTCCTGCTAATTGAATGTGATTAGCGCAGCTTTATGAGGATGCAGATTAAATTCCCCCGGTATCCGAGGTTTCAGTTTGTGCCCTTTTACAGTTCAATGTTGTTCTTTTGAGTGAGTAAAGAAAATATAGTGCATGTGTTATGCATATTCTCTGCATTCCTCCCGGATACAATTTATACCTGCGGGAACCTGTCCATCATGTTTGCGGTTGGCTTCATTTCAATCTTTCAAATCAATATGTTTTCCAGTCACAGTATTGGAATTGCATTTTTGATCCTGAAGAGATTAAAATGAGAGGAAATGCCTGTGAACTTGATTTAACCTGATAACATTGAGAATAACATAACTTTTGTATTTCATTTAAAGTAGTCTTTTTCTATATTCTTTTCCCCTTTACCCTAGCTAACCCCACATGCGTTAGTGATTTCCCACAACAACCTTAAAGCAGCATGCACTGAATAAAAGGCACTATAAAGAAGGCGTGTTATTAGCCATCGGCCTAAATGTGTCTGTCAAATTAGCAACTTTTAATTTGACGCTAAATATTTTCACCTGCAGGCAAATCCACCGATAGCAATGAGCTGTGTTTGATTTGTAAATGCTGATGTGACCGAACCTCAATCCTAATGGTTCTCGAGGCAGCGACCAGTCTTCTAACCAGTTAGATTGTTTGTTGCCTCCACCTGGCATTCCTCATGTTGAGTCCCAATGAAGACGCCCACACACCTTCCAGCACATAGATGTGAGAGGAACAGTTCACGTGTAAAGCAGCTCCAGGTTTGAACCGAGAAAATGTGTCAAAGAAACACGAGAGTATTCATTCATAAATCATTCATTGATGAAAACATTGTGTTTCTGGAATCTTTGTTTGGTCACATCAATGATTTATATCGAATGTTTGCAATTATTAGCGGCCGTCTGATCAATCGTAACGACAACACAGGTGTAAGTAGGCTCATGAAATTGCTTTGCTGAGCTTTCAGTTTGTGCACTCGTTCCCAGAATGGAGTATTGATTTGAGATTTCAGAGCAGGTCCAAGTGCACAAGAAGGTTTTTAATCTAAAATGAGATATCAGTGCTTGAAAAAGGGAAGTCTAATATTATAAGGGGATGTTTTTACACTGAAAACATTAAAGATTAGCCTCGATAATAACACTTCTGACAGCTGGTCTTTTTTATTTTTTTATTAGCAATGCTGGGGGAAATAATCTTCAGGAAAATAAAATGTCAATAATAAATGCTCAGCATTTAGTGAATTAAGTTTTTAGAATATTCCAAATAATTTACAAAATGCTTGCACAAGGAGAAAATAATGTACACACTTATATTTATCCTGAAAATGAATATGTTAACTGTCTGACACAACTTTTGCAGTGTGAGTATAATCAGAAATGTGATTTACAATAGAAGTACCAAACACTAACATGACCGTTCGATACCGGAGCGCTTTATGATGCGTTTTACATCCTGTTTTGTAATTCAGTCATCAGAACTCTTCTTTTACCGGGACCCTTTTCACAAGACCATAACTAATGTTAGTGATTACGAAAGAGAATAATCGCGTTGAGCGTGAAGTCAATATTGGTTGTAATCACACTCATAAAGTTACATTGTTGTGTTTTAGTGGCTGTAGTAATTCAGACATTACAGATCAGAGTATTGATCTGTGTCTGTGAAGGCCGATTGAGCATAATAGACACTAATAGAAATGCCTTTTATTACACACACACGCACACTCAGACACACAATAACAGCTCAGACTCTGTGGAGCCAAACACACATAAACAGAACCGAACTAAAGAGCAACCACACACACATGTACATGCTCCTGATTTAAATGGGACTCAAAGCTGGAACTTCACAAACCACAAGATTGTCTTATTGCCGTATTAATATCGTCCACGTCCTTATTACACGGTCAGAGCGAGAAGTCCGAGAGGGCAGGTAGTTTTATAAGGTTGAATGGGTCGAAGAAACTCTGAAGCAGACGGCTGTTTGTGTGAAACCAAGTCAACGTTGAAATATTTGAACTTAGTTTTGCAACATTGCTCGACGAGTAGTTTTGTTGCTTAAGGGAACCTATAAACGAAGTAAACCTACGTGGCGTTTTATTTTGAAAAGACACATATAATGAGCAGAAACTTACCAAAACCAAAACGGATCAAAAAGTCATAATAAAAAGCGGTTTTGGACAATTTTTTAAATCTTAAACACTTAAATAGTGTGTGTGTGTGTGTGTGTGTGTGTGTGTGTGTCTGTCTGTGTGAGGGAGGAAAGATTGACGGGTAAGTCTTTGACCTCAGTGTGTAGGCTGCAGCAAAGACATACATGATAACATCACTCTCTTTCCCTCTCTCACACTCACACACTCACACACACACACACAAGCGCGCACCAACACAGGCGATAGCATCTCCCTGGTGGGTCGCCTCTAAAGAGTCTCCTCCATCACTGACTGCAGAGGCCCATTTATTGCAGCAGAGAGACCTCTGCATCGACAACACACACACACACACACATGCACGCACGCATGCGGACACGTAAGCAGCACATGCTGACTCAAGAATACACAACGACGAGGAGCAAGCACACACACATGGGCATGTCAGCGCACACATTCAGGGATCATGGATCTGCCCTGCAGCAGCGCCGCAGCGGTCACTGCAGCCTATCTCGAATTAAGAAGAAAGAAATAGTGCTGAATAGGCATTTTGTAATAGAAACATTGTGCGTTTCGCAAACTTTGTTGGAGCTCTTTTTCACTGTGACTGCAAAAACAAAATGCGATTTTCTTTTTTATTCATTCTTTTACTCAAGTGGCCTTTTCTCAAATAATGAATCTGCACAGCAGCAAGCTTCCACTGTAATGTGGGCGTTGTGGCTGAATCTGCATTCAACCCGAGAGACATGATGATTGTGAATTAGAATATAGGAAGGAGGATAAAAAATAACAACTTTAAATTTACGATCAATCATTAAAAGAGTCTGCATGACATCCAATATCGGATATCTAGACAAATGTGTGTCTTCAAGCTATAATTCCTGTTGTGTTAACTCTGTGCCTCGATACAACTTCAGAATATGAAGCAAACATACAAAATAAGCCATAAAACAGAAGTGCAAATAAAGCTGTCTTACTCGAAGCATAACGGTCCTTTGGAAAGTCATTTCCCAACCATACGCAAAATCATCGGTCGGGAAACATTTGCAAATGGGACCGTGACTCCAACACAGACAATGTTCCGGTTCGCACCGTGTTGATTTGGGTTTGGAAGTGTTGGGATCCGTCATGGCCGCAGGGTTATAAAGTTAACGCAGACAGACGGTGGAGTGCAAAACCAGTGGAACGGCCCCATCCCGACCAATCACATGCTTTTCACTGCAAAACCATAGAAAATCCAACATTGTGGAGATCCACAGGTGCCCGCTATTCAGGCTTTTTCCCCTTCGTGTAAATCACTCACTTTAGTTATTAATTGCACACAAGGGAGGCACACTTTTAAAGCGGTTCGGTAAGATAATTTATTGTGTAGTGAAGCGTACACCACAAACCGAACAGACGTTGTGGCCACTAATCAAAGTGGAGCTGGTCTCAACTTTTTCTCCCGCTCCAATGACGCGGTGAAGCGTCGACCAATCACATCGCTTTCAGTCGGATCTAAAGAAATGCCGTGAGCCGGTCCCCGGTGTGGCTTCACAGTTCCAGCTACGCCAACAAGCGCTTGAGCAACACGTCAACGGCGAGTCGGTGTCAATGCCGCTGGCAACGCCTGCTCTTTCTGCTGCTTTTGATGCTCGAAGCGTGAAGATATACTTTGTATACTTTGCAATATTCAGAGTTGGACCTTTCGCGGCAATTTCTGCCTTCGTCGAGATGCAAATATTTGTTTTATGACCACTTCAAAATCCAAGTGCAGCCTTGGCCAGAAGTAGTGTAAAGTAAGCTGGAAAAAAGCAACCCGAATATAAAACATATTTGTGGATTTCTAAATGATGTTTTCAGTGTTTATCTTGGCTTAGATCCGTCCGCTTTATTAAGGGAGAGAGATGTGGACCAGGGCTGAACAGAGGGAACAACTGACAGGGAAATTGCAGTGGGAAATTATTGTTATTTCACAATTAAATTATATATACTGGGTGGAATCACCCTTGACAGGGCTGACCATAGCAGCACTCCTAATGCTGCGTGCGTGTGCGTGTGTGTGTGTGTGTGTGGTGGGGGGGTGCGTGTCTGTGTGTGTGAGAGAGAGAGAGAGAATGAGAGAGATAGATAGAGAGAATGCGAAACTCTATCCATCCACCAAGGCCACTGAGGCTACACTGGGAGGGAAATGTAAAAAGCGATTTGGAAAGAGAGAGAATTAAAGAGAAAGAAAAGTCGTAACATCAACAGAGTGAAGCAGAAACATCTATTTTAAGGCTGAGTGGGTGTTAGTGAAAACACAGCAAGCCTCCGTAATGAGCCGTTTTTGAACAGTTGGGACGACAGTGCGTAAAATAGACCTTCCTTGATGTTTGTCGATGAAATCCAAACCCTCACCGTGGTCGCGCTGTGTGTTTAGGCACAAACATATTGCAGATGCTGTAAAAAAATAAATAATAATCCACTCATCTTGAATTTGAGCCATTTTTCAAAGAGAAAGCCGACCTTGTCTGAACGCAGTAAAAACACATTGTCAAACGTGAAAAATGAATGGGTTTCCGTTATGAAAAATGGCCGCTTGGTTTTTCTTCGTCCTGAAGACTGTTTGAGAGGTTTCGGGTGATATGTAAAGTCAACTTTTTTATCCAGTGAAATTAATGATCCATGGAACTTGGGCAAAAAACAAAGCAAATGGTTATGCTGGCTCGTGCTGATGCTGGCTCCCACAAGACACCGGAGACGTCATGGAGTATACGTTCAAGAGATCCCTGGATGTGCGATGTCACAGGGAGCTCTCATTTACTCTCCTTGTCAATCTTGAGTGCAAGCCATTTGAACACGCACACACACACACACATACCAAGAGAGGTCATAATTGTTGCTTTGTATGGTTGTGTTTCTGCCCAAATCAATCAAGTGTATTTATTTTGGTTTGATTATAAAATAATACAGTGATAGAAAATAAAATGGATTTAAAAATTACAGCACAAGTTATTTCCACGTATTTTCTTTATATACACTACCGTTCAAAAGTTTGGGGTCATCCAGACAATTTCGTGTCTTCCATGAAAACTCACTTTTATTTATCAAATTAATTGAAAATTGAATAGAAAATATAGTCAAGACATTGACACGGTTAGAAATAATGATTAATATTTGAAGTATTCATTTTGTTCTTCAAACTTCAAGCTCAAAGGAAGGCCAATAGCTTATATCACCAGCATAACTGTTTTCAGCTGTGCTAACATAATTGCACAAGGGTTTTCAAATCAGATATTAGTCTTCTAAGGCGATTAGCAAACACAATGTACCATTAGAACACTGGAGTGATAGTTGATGGAAATGGGCCTCTATACACCTATGGAGATATTTCATTAGAAACCAGACGTTTCCACCTAGAATAGTCATTTACCACATAAAAATTGTATAGTGTCTATTTTTGATTAATGTTATCTTTATTGAAAAATAAAGACATTTCTAAGTGACCCCAAACTTTTGAACGGTAGTGTATATATATATATATATTTAAAAAAAAATATATATATATATATAAATATATATATTTATATATATATATATATATACTGTATACGTATATATATTTTTTTTCCTTTTTTTTTTTTCCTCCACTTTCAAACACTGTTAATAATTATCTTCATACAGAAATAAAATGCAAGACAACCAAACTTATCTGCTCCTAAAACAACATCCAACATTACGAGATATGCCCGCAGAACCTTTAAGGATAACAACCGAAGTATTTGTTCTGTTTTTCCCGAAGTACTCACGGCCTGACTCAACCACATCATGTACGTTGTGTGTCTTTGACCAGCCTTGTGTTGTGCTGTGTTGCACGTCTCCATGCGGAATACACTACGTCAGTCTTGAGGGACCTGCTTGTGTTCTAACTTCCCCCATCGGGTGGTTTGTGAGCGCTGCTTTACCAGCCGCTGCAACCGGATCCCCCCGTGGAAGGCTTTGATGGAGGAGCTGTCTTCTCCGCATTTCTTCTCACCGCTCGGATTTCTGTCTCCATTTCTGCACATGTGAAATCACAGAGAATCGATAGGTGTTGTGTTTCTTCCACACACGGGAGTGGGACTGCTGGTGTGTGTTTGTGATGGTGATGACAGTCAGCCTTGTTTTTCATTCCCCTTTTGGGTCGATACTACATATGAGGCCGAGTGTAGTTTATGAGCAAGCTAATCGTCAGAGAGAGCAGGGACCTGCTTCTGAGTCAGAGGTGGAAGAAGCACAGATCAAGGTATGTGTGTGTGTGTGTGTTTGTTTACATATCAATAAATAATGAGTTAAAACTCTGTGCGGTCACTTGGCACGAAAGCAGAACCCTGAACAGAAGGTCGGAATTCGCAAATGCAGTGTTTTGCCGTTTTTATGATGTTTGAAATAGTTCGTTGGTAGGAGTTTACATTTAAATCAAGTGATTTATATTCACACAACCGAGAATATGAAATGTGTCTCAGTGAGTTTTACAAGCTGTACAGCATGTCCAGTACACGCCTCGACTCTGAGACCCTGGAGTCAGATAAAGAACAGCTTAACTCGAAGGTGGAATATTGTTGCATAAAGTCATGGAGATCAGATTAGTTGGAGCTTTGTAAAAACCTTCAGCAAATAAGACGGGATTCAAAAAAAAGAAAAGAGTATTTTTTTATCGACTCATGAATAGGATTTAATATTTTACTCATAGACTTCACTATGAAACTGTCCCAGTTAATTACTGACATGAAGTCAATAATATTTTCCATTATTATATATTTTTTTTTATTAAAAAGATTGTATTATGTAGATGAATTTAGGAGAATTCTCTGCATGCAAATAGACAAAGTGCAATAGTGATGTTCCTAAACTTAAAGTATTTCAGACAAGTCTAAATGCTCTTCAGTTAAATTAAATTTCTAAACTAGATTCTTTATTACATCCACAAGTGAACTCAAAAATGTACTTCTCATGTAGAGCTTCTAACCACCGAAGTGTATTTGTGCTCAATGTAATTAGTTTGGTTTAACAGTTAATTGACGATTGAACTGTGATGTATAACATTTAAAAGAACATACATTTATATTTTTTTCAAAACTAAGCAATCAGTAGTTTTCACCTTTTTCAGTTGTGTCCCCTTAAAACAAAATATATCTTGGTCCCTTATCATAGGTTTAAGATAAGATAAGATATGTACTTTATTCATCCCCAGGGGGAAATGTCTTGAAGCAGCAATAACATGTACAATAAATACAATACATTTAATAAAATAGCAGAGCAGGATATATTTAAGAATTTGAATAATAAAGGAAATGAAAATGTTCAAATAATAAGGAAAGTTAGTATTTTAAAATGGTTTAATCTAAATCATTTTCCAGAACCTAAAGTGGTGGATACAATTGTCCATTATTATTATAATGATACAAAAGCCTTAAAAACATGTTTTGCTGGAACAGGAAATGCCTCAGATTCTTTGCTATTCTGTTAGCCACGTCAGGACCTCGTTGGGGTAAACCACCGCCGCGGACACGGAGTTCTTGTGAACTTATTCAAGTATGACTTTGACACAAAAATCCCCGAACTTGGAGATTCAAGGGGTCAGGGATAAGGTGACGAGAACTTAAACCTGCGTTCCGGATAGAATTTAATTTCACTTGCGTCAGAGTTTAAACCGCCAGACCAAAAAGTGGCACCGGGGTCTTATTTTTCTAACAATCTGTTTTTCTCTTTTCTCTCCGTTTCTCCATCCAGCACCCTCAACAACAACAACATCACCCTCATCCCCCTGTCCAGCTTCAACCACATGCCCAAGCTGCGGACACTGTGAGTATAACACACTATCACACACACACACACACACACACGGAAAAACTGCTAGCACACAGACCACAGACGCTCACACACGTGCACTCTGTGGTTGCACATTAACACATACGCACATGCACAGAGATGCATCAGTAACTACTTTCATGCAGACTGAGTAAGTTCAATGTGCACACACAACTACACACACCCCTCTCATACACAAACACCACAAACACACACACACACACACACACAGAGCATGGCAGCAGTGACTGTGTGCGATCATCTAATCATGCCATAATAAGAGACCAGCTCTTCCATTGTTTCATGACTGTGAATAATTATGTGGCCATGAAGTACAGACACACACACATGAAGCCACAGACAAACACACACACACACACACACACACACACACACACACACACACTAGTAACACACTGGTAACCTCATTAATGCCACAAGAAAGACTTGTTTAGGCTCTATACAGACACCGAGAAACTCACACACACACACACACACACACACACTCACACACACACAGTCATGATCCAACATGAACTCCAGGCCAAGTCATCCTTTCTCATTGATAGCAAGGGGGGGGGTAATTTGTCCTTTTTTTCTGTATTTCGTTGTGTGAGGGGGAGAGTTGCCAAGGCGATGGCACGACATCTCAAGGGGGACTACCCATAATCCTATGGGACTGTCTGAGAGGCAGATCATTGGTTGCATTCCTGCTGGCCACACTGGTGTTGGGTTCTGCCAAACCAGCAAGCAGAGAATGGGATTTCCTCCCCAAATCATCATTTTTAATAGGCCCTAGTGTGGTCACTCGACCCTACTTCAAAAATGGGGATTTCTAAATACAAGCAGGATAACAATCAGAAGTCCATTTGTCTTTTACGACCATTTCCCCCGTTGAACTTTTAAACGGCAGCGTCCCCCAACAGCCAATCACGTGGCAGGGTTTCTGTACTTCCCGCACACTGCTGCAACTGGAGTGGCAATACGGCTCAAAATCAGCCTTTGAAAATTGGATCCTGGCAGCAGCGCCGCGACACAGTTGCCAGCAAATTGCGTAAAGTTACCAATATCCAGTATCTTTCAGTCAAAACTGAGTGAGTGCCACCTCTGATTCCCTCGTTCATCCTCGTCCTTTTGTCTCTCATCATCCTTGCATTATGTGTGCATCCCATTTGACCTTTTTCTCTCGTTTTTCATCCTTATTTTTCTCTTCTTCCTCACTTGCTCCAATATGTATTCTCTTAAGCCTCTCCTATTATGACTTCTGTTTTCCCCATGATACCACTCTTTTCCTCTCTGTGTCCATCATCTCCTTTTGTTGCTTCCTCTTTCCACTTCTTCACATGACTCCCTCTGTTTCCTCCTGTCCTCTTGTGTGGTTGCCTTTCTCCTCCTCCTCCTCCTCCTCCTCCGCCTCCTCCTCCTCCTCCGTCTTTCTGTCTACTCTTCCTGTTTTTCCTTCTTTCCTATTCCCCATATCTTTTACACATCAGTCTGTCCCCCTCATCTTTGTCCCTTCTGTCAACCTCTTCATCCTCGACCTCCTCCTCCTCTTTGCTGCCTCCTCAGTTTTAAATCGTGTTTACCTTTCTTGTTTTGCCGCCCTCAGATCTCAGTTTTCAATTTGCTGCTTTTAAAGGAACAACTAATTCGATCAATTGTTTCGAGATGTGTGTGTGTGCAACCACACACACACATATATTTACAAAAATAACAGGCACGATGTCCTTAGACACAAACAAGCCCAACACACACACACACACGCAGACACACTCAACACACACTCAGACGCACACGCACAGCACTTTCTCCATACCACCCGCTTCTTCCCATTCTCCCCTGTGTTTTAATCCTACTTGTCAGTAATTAAGGCCGAGCCGGGGGTGGGCCGGGACGTGGCTATCTCCATGCGGGGGTTTAACTATAAACTGGATTTATAATGGGAGAGCGGCATTAAAACCCACTGCCCCCGCTGCTAGCATCAATGAGCCCATCTCTGTTCCATAACAGGATTTGTCCTCTGCTTTATTACAAAGGGAGGCCTGTCTTCCGAAAGGCTAGATATCCCGGCTGGCAGATAATACGCTGACAAGACACTCTACTGTTCATCCACCCTCATTCTCCTCATCTCTCTCTTTCTTTTTCTTTTTTCAAGGTGTCAAATCCAGCCAGTGAAGCCCATAGAGAGTCTTAACTCCGTGAAATGTCTCCTGATACTTTCTATATTGAGCTGTACCATTTAATTAATGCTACAAGTGAAATGTGAAACAGTATTATAGTATCATAGTTGCCGTTTAGGTTTGGAATGCACCTGAAACTAAGTTATGGAGGGGGCAATCTCTGGTGTAATATAAAAATAAATAAAAGTATGGATAGATAACACCAGAGGCATGTTAGTTACATGTGAATTTTTTTCATTTAGGTGAACTGACTCTTTAAAATATGTTCATGTGGGGGTCTAGATGCCCAGGAATCTAAGACACATCAATATCATATAATGTCCCGTCTCTCTTTGCTATCCACTATGAAATCAAGACATAAAAAGGCCTTTATCATTTTATTTACTTGTTCATTTTTTCTCTCCTATTGCCTGATTTTTTTTATTAGATTCCTCATTTTTATGTTCATTTTTATTCTTTGTGTCCACCCTTTTCATATCTGAATCTTTCCTTCAGTCTCTTTGTCCAGAATGATATTCTTATTCTCTCCCACCTTTGTCTCTGTCCCTCCTCTCGGTCTGTTTGGCTCCGTCTTTCTGAATAGATTGTGATTTAGCCGTATGAGTCCTTCCTCTGAAGGGAGTTATTGTCACAGACCTTGGGGAAATGAGAGTTGAGGATATCACTCCATGTGGCTGTGTGTGAGTGTGTGTGTGTTTCACCGAGGAAACAGCCTCATGATCCTTGCCATGGATGTAAGCCTATTTGAATGCCGACTCAAACACATCTGCTCTTACTGAGCTGATGTGCTTCACAAAGTTTTTGAGAGACTTCAGATCGGAGAGTAAAGAATTCATGAAGTTCACTCCACTCACTCATCTATTCCTCTATCTATCTCAGGCGTCTGCACTCCAACAACCTCCACTGTGACTGTCACCTGTCCTGGCTCTCTGATTGGCTCAGAGCCCGACGGGGCTTGGCTCCCTTCACCCAGTGCATGGCCCCCGCCCACATGAGAGGCCTCAATGTCCCAGATGTGCAGAAGAAGGATTTTGTCTGCAATGGTGAGTTCAACATCAACCCACATCCACACGATCATCCATTGAAATGTCAAAGAGCCCCGCTGAAGGACACACTGAAGCACCTTATAGTGCTTATGTAACAGTTTAGCTCCACGCCTTCCTTTGTGTAATAGTTGTTTTCATCCTGTCACACCATCTCGTCAATCCAACTCCCCTCACCTGCCTCTGATCACTCCTCGTTAGTCCCTCATTCCCACCTGGTCCTCACCTGCAGCCCATCCCCTCATTAGTCCCTCACTATTTAGCTCCCTCACTTCCACTTGTCCTCTGCCAGATTGTCTTGTGTTTTTGTGCCAAGTTCTCCAGTGTTATTAGAGTATATTCCTGACCTGCCTGTTCTGACACTGCCTCTGATTCTCTGCCTTTTTGGACTTGTTTGCTTCTTGACTGATCTCGGTTTTTGACCCAGCCTGTTTCCAACCAAAGACAGTATTCTTTGTTACTCCTGTCTGAGTCGTGCTTTTGGGTCCACTCTAATAGCGCCGTGACAGCTTATTGTTGTTGAAGTGATGGTGGGACTCTTTCTTCAAGAGTCCAAAAGGCATGCTTTTAGTTTCACCCAACACTTGTTTTAAATTGCCACTGGAGCAAAACCCATGGCAATATTGTTGCAGAAAAGCTGCCAGTTTTTGCATCCATTGCAGCTCCATCAAAATTGAAACATGAAGGTACTTGAAGAGCGACACCGAGCCTCCAAAGTGATGTTTGGCAGATACACCAATATGAATTTGACATGCAGAGTGCTTTCAGGTTGAATATCCCGATGGAATTTAGTGCCGTTGACTGTCGACACTGTTTGCCGTAGAGGTCTACAAATACATGGAGTCTAATGACCAGGTCATTATTAGAGGCAACATTGTTATCATCTACAGCTCAGCATTGAGTTTATAGCACTGAAATAATGACACCATGCAGAGGGCGTAATCAGCGATAAGGACGGTATAAAGCAGTGTTGTTATCAGCTGCAGATAGACCCTGTTTATAGGTATCTGATTCCTGTTTTAATAGACTTTCAGGCTCTCTTTATTAGCCTTTACCTTTAGTATTCTCTCCATACGAGAACAGCAGACCTCCTCTTACTGCTCTTCTCTCCATTCCCATCCCTTCTGTGTCAATAAACGCCTGCCTCCCTATTTTATTCACCTTTAGTATTTCATGCTCCTTTCTCTCCCCCCATGTCCTTACCCTTCCATTCTCCGGCTCACATCAAGCCATATTTTTTGTTTACATACTGTGACCGGAAGATATTTACTGCTGATATTCAGTTAATATTGCAATTTCTGCCCATTTCCGACCCCAAAAATGTCACCCTTCCCCCCAGAGAATTTATTCCTGGCGGGAAGCAAATGCTTCTGAACAAACCCTGAAGCCGACTCTCATCTCGTTGAGAGAAACCGGGATAAAATATACGGAAAGACCGTAAAGAATTAAGAATAAAACAGAAGCTAAAAAGAAATGTGTAGAAATTATACCAGGAGTAATAACTGGAGCTGCAGGCATGAATCTCATTTTCTCCTCCATATTTGGCAGTAAAGCAGCCGAAGCTATTTCATCTTCAAACAAGTTCAAGTGTATCTCTGCTAGATATATATATTCTATACATACATCATATCTGTATATTGATGTCTGCAGGTCCAGCACAAACAGAGTTGAGGACTTGCTCTCCTCAGGTCACCGTGTGTCCAACCAGCTGCAGCTGCAACAACAACATCGTGGACTGTCGTCGTAAAGGCCTCACAGAAATACCACCCAACCTCCCTGAAGGCATCGTGGAGATGTAAGGCGGCTTTATTTTGACCTTAAAGCTACATGTGGCATGTGTGGTATCGACTGACTTCATGGGGAGCACATTTGACATATTCCTTTATTGTGTGGTTCTTTACAATGTGTATATATTTTTTTAAACATTACTAGGGTATTTTCACTCTTATCCGAATGTCAGCATGTGTATTATATGATTTCCTATTTAAAACTGCATTCTGGCCACATTCACAATATTGACCCAATTCTCTGCATTGTCCGTTATTTGCTTCTGTGAAACAACATCACGTGATATGACACTGGAAATGTGCCTTGTGCTCTTTCTTGTAATTAATTGAATACAACATCTTTAACTGTTGTACTGTACTGGTTATATGTACACGTTAGGGAGATTTGATCCCAGACATTTTGAGCTAAAGAAACCTTCAAAACCATAGTTCCAATAGAAAATGAACTTCTTACAAACACACACATACATTTTCTCTCACAAACGACTGTGATCTTTAACCGCTTGGGTCCAGCGTGAACATCGAACCCCATCTCGAGTGCTTGAGATTGCAGCACAACCATATTCTTTTAACCACTCATACACTTTGACTCCTCTTCTCTCTCCCTCCTCTTACTCACATTCAGACCCCCATCCCACCCCACCCCACCACAGTGGGACATGTTTGATATCCGTATTGATCGATGTAGCCTGTTTGTTTGCACAGAGGACAGCTGGTTGATTGCTCTCTGAGTAAGGGAGCAATTTCTCCCCCGCAACGCTAAGCCAATACCTTTATACCTCGCCGGCATAATTAATAGATTCACACCCACATGCACACCGATGCACCCGCATACATGCAGACACACCAGTTTTGTATGTGCAAACAAATTATGGACTTGAAAGATTACAGGTAAACACACACACACACACACAATCCTGGAGGGTCAAACACACACACACACACACACAGTATTAGTATTTGATCCATTAATAAATGTCGTTGCGGCAGCCAGAAACAAAAGAGCATAATAGAATGATGTATTGTCAGTCCTACAAATGGGACAAAGTCATCTGAATGCTGGTGGCACGGATCACTGCCAAATGTGTTTGTGTGTTTGTGAAAGTGTGTGTTTGTGTGTTAATCTGTTCCTCCAAGTCAAACATATCCTTAAAGCAATGTGTGAGAAAGCTCACCTGCCAAATCCATCTCTTGTTTAAGTTGCCATTTATTTGCCGCCTCACCTTATAGATTTTTTATATTGCCTCTTAAAATGTCTTCCCTTTAATACGTCCTCTGATATTGAGCCTCTAAGTGTCTTTGACTCAACCTTGTTTTAAAGCCCCCAGATATAGCTTGTGACTCGTCGGTTGTGCAGATTGTCTCCGTCAATATCTGTACATCCTTGATTGATTTCGACCCCTTGTGGCGTGAGGCGTCTGCATGTAGAAAGCAACACGAGCCCAGACTCAGCCACCTGTACGGGTGGTGTTGCCTTCAAGAGCAGGGCCATGTTTCATCTAAAGAAACGCAGTCACTAGGCAGCAGTCGCACAATGGAGTCAGAGCAAATGTGATCAATATTCAGCTTTGGGTGCATTTAAAATGTATCGGCGGTATTAAGCTGTGACTAACAGTTGATTAAAGACTATATATATATATATACATATATATGTATATATATATATATAGATAGATTTATATATATAGATATATTTATATATATAGATATATTTATATATATATAGATATATAGATAGATAGATTTATATATATAGATAGATAGATAGATGGATGGATGGATGGATGGATAGATGAATAGATGGATAGATATACAGGAAAAGAGCGGGATAGAGAGTGGATGTCAACAGCACGACAGGGTGGGGTCTGAAGAGGAGGAGGAGAGGAAGAAGAAGGTCGGATGAGTGTCCATTTATCATTCTGACAGCTGACCCCGTGGCTGGCCTTGGGACCTCACCTCCTCCTCCTCCTCCTCCTCCTCCTCTTGATTGTTCCCTCTGTTCTCCCCTGTTGTCCACACTTCTCCACTCCTCTGACAACAGTGTTGTGCCTCCATCAAAGGAATACATGCAATATTCTGAGAATATGAGGAATTATGATTGGATAATTGTTAATATACTGCTGCTTACAGTTAAACCAATTAACTATAGGTATACATTGTGCACTGAAACCTGCATTTCTCTGTTGTTGAGATGGACAGCGTGATGGTTAGCGTCTTGACATACTTTGCCACTGGACGCATTTACACATCACGGTCCCTCTAGACCACGTTGGCCCGAGTCTCCCGGAGCAAACCGGAGCTGTGCCTCAGCAGTCCAGGTTTTGGTTGCTCTGATTCTCCTGTTGGCCCCATTTCAACTTCCATTACTGCTGAGCTGCAAAATCTAACTCCACATTTCACGCTGACTGACCTTGACCGGCCTCCGCTGCAAAGCACTGACCAACCTACGGAAATATTGTGTCCATTTTGATTGGAACAGCCACCTTTTGAACTCTCTGCGCCCTTGTGCTTGACTCAGACTGTGGGGTGAACAGGACTCCATAATAACCAACGACCTGTCTGTAAAATCAACATCAAAGGGAAAGAAAATTCATGAAAAGAAACTTATTTTGGAATTATATTAACATTTTCTCCTTGTATGTTTTAGGTGAAATGCGTTTTTGTAATTATTTTGAAGGGATTATTTTAAATAACCCTCTTTCTCTCTCTCTCTCTCTCTCAGTCGCTTGGAGCAGAACTTGATTAAAAACATCCCAGCAGGAGCCTTTTCTGCCAACAAGAAGCTCAAGAGGATGTAAGTCTCACACACTCACACAAATGCATGTGAATTCACACGTTGGGCAAGCATACAATCATGCACTGGTATGCATGAACACGACTCACATTAAGAACCCTTTTACTGGCGTCGATGCATAATCTTATGTATTTATTCATTCAACAACGAGCGTACTGTTCACGCAAATTCACTTCTAAATCATTAGAGTGAACAGAAAATAAAGCAGACCCAGGAAAGATCTTTGGGGCGCTCTAAGTACAGAAATCCAGCATAAAATGAGCCAATTGACTCTGACACATTGAGTCCAATCTGAGGTCATTTTTTAACCAGATGTGATCTACTATGTCATAAGCTGTGAACAAATCAATACTTAAGGCTAAAGGGTTCTGACTCTTGTCTCGGGCTTCAGTTTTATGATTCACAATCTTTACTGCAGCAGGCGTAATGCTATGTTTTGTTAAAGGTAAACTAATCATCAGACAAACTTACATTCGCAAATGGGAAAAGATGGAAATACACAACAATTGAAACAATCAAATCTGCAGCAACTCGTACAAAATAAGGATCTAAAGTGTCAAGACCTTGAATTTCATAAATAATTTACCTCAGTAGCTGAAAATGGTTTGAATATAAAACTTTAATTAACAGATGCATAATCAGGTTCTGACGTCTACAACATTTATGGACTGAGCTACAGTCAAAAAGGAAAGAGCTCTTCTTTCACATGTCCAATCTATCTAAATCCAAACCCTCTCACACACACACACACACACACACATATACACACATGCACACGTACGCACAGGTGGAGTTTTAACCTCCATAGAAGTGTTAAATAATAAATCTTACAGCGGTGGACGTGACATGAACTGCACTTAACATGCCACTGCTTCCAGTTTCTCTCTCTCTCTCTCTCTCTCTGTCTCCTGTCACATCCCTTCTTCACCTCACTCTGGCCATCACTCTCTCTCTCTCGTTGTATCTCTGTCTCTCTCCCTCATTTACTTTACATTCAGCTCTTGCTACTTTTTTTTAAACTCATGTCCCCTTCCCTTGACCTCTGCTGATGTATTCTCTCATGATCATTTGTCAGACAGTTCTAGGACATTCACACAGAATGAACCCCATCCATGTGTATTACAGAAATGCACTTATCTCCCCCTCCCCCCCCCTCTCTCTCTCTTCCCCCCAGTGACTTGAGTAAGAACCAGATTTCTGACATTGCCGACGATGCTTTCAGTGGCCTCCGCTCACTCACCTCACTGTAAGTATGACACGGGTACATGCCGACACACACACACACACATCCAGACAGGAAAGTAATTGCATTTCCAGACATTTAGGAAATAAAAATGTTGTCGCTGTCGATGTTGACAACCGGACCACCGAGCTGCGGAGTGTGCGTAAGCGCTGTATGTGTGTGTCTAAGGGTGATTGTGATAAGAACATGAAGGACAGTTTAATTTGAATCAATATGGAGCATGAAAATGAGACAGACAGACAAGACGGGGTAGACAAGGTTAATTCTCACGACACACACACACACACACACACACACACACACAGCCGAGTCAGTTGAACAGGCATGTCACTGAGAGGCACAATCTTTGCAGTAGAGGCCAGCTGAGTCGAGATGTTGAGCAAAGTATAACATTTCTCAAGGGAATTAAAGGTTCGCATCTATAATTGGAGGCACATCACAAACATAATTTAAGTTTTTGACGATCAAATGACATAAATAGTCCAAACTGTGCTTGGTGAGAAATGACTGGAATGACTTTGCTGTCCATTGTACATGTACATGTTTATTCTAGAATATATATAAGTTTCAAAGAGCTCCACTGGCAACCAACAGCATTGTCTCTTGTAAAACTCGTTCCTAAAATATTTTTTCCAACTCAGTGAGCCGGACAGCTTTTTCATCCCATGCAGGTGCATTCAAGGTCATCTCTGCCTTCAGGAGTACACACTATTAGGGGCTTTTATAGAAGAGGGGTTTGTCAAAAAACACTGTCATAACAAAGGATTTGTTGTAATCATTTCCAATAGTGTATTAAAGTGTTACTGGCCAGTGAACATATTTAAGTTGGATAATTTAGAGGGTTCTATTTTGTTTTTTAAATTGAAATGCTTTGTTTTGAAGCACCTAAATGTACCTTTTTTTCTGAAAATATGACATTTTACATGGTATTCCTTCTTGTTTACAGCTGAGACACCTTCATATGACCGTGACATAGGCAAACCATCTAATGAGAGTATTTTATATAAATGCACATATTTAGCTAAGTCAAATTTAACTTTGCTATACAGCTACTATGTAGGATCCAAATATTAAATCGTAATACTTCAAATTACACTTAATTGCAAAAATCCCCAATCAGATTAAAGGGTACCTGTAGCCCAAAACAACAACGTGCTACATCCAATAAATCACGCAACATAAATATTATTTTAAATTTCTTTGTCAACAAGTCACTTTCCCGAGACATTCAAAGGCTTTAACATTGCCAGTGATTTACTCGGTGCAAAGGAACATGACAGTAGAGTCGTTGAAAGATTCAGCCAATCAATGCCAGTTGTCATAACACGTGCTTCTTGGGATAGATCTGTGGCCTCAAACCAGTAGTACAGAGAAAAGAAGGTGCTACATGAAGTGGCTGCACTAAATTTAGGCACAATAAAAACATTTATATTCCTTTGAAAACATTTACATGTGAAGATTGCAGAATCCATATATTCAGAATATTGGTCATAATCACAACTCTGGTGATGAAACAACTTAGCCTTAATAGGATAGTTTGACTCCGGTGCAGGCCTGTCGTGTCAGGCCATAACATTGCATCAATGAAAGACATCTCCAGCGTGTTATGCGCGATGTAGCTATCAATGTAGCTTATCATATCTCACGATTGGACAGATTGTCTAATGTCACTAGTTATGTCATGTTATTCTTGTCACAATTACACTCTAAATCTAAATGGGGATAGTCTGCTTTTAATGGTTCATACAAGTATCCAGTTGCTGAATCTGACAATCTTTCATCGTCCATATTTCGCCCGTTTTCTTTATTATTATCAAGTTCTCAGCATTTGTTTGCGAGCGCTCGACGTTGTTTACATTGGTTTCTGAACACATCCGCTGTGATTGGCTGTCGATCTATCAACGATGTGACGTCACACCACCGGCGCCATATTCAAGCACCAGTGCAATGAAGCTTGTCGGAGTTGAGGACTTTGAACAGCCTAAACTACGTATTGTTATTGAATACTGGACCGTCAGTGCATGAATAACCTTTAGAAACACATTATCTTTTGATCTGGCTACATATTCGCGATCTCAACAGGTACCCTTTAAGTATATTAACTGTGAAGGGATTCTGACAAAATCCTCATTGTCCTGAAAAAAAAATTAAACAGTAGCAACTGTTCATTCACTTGCTGTTCTTCATTACAGAAATTTAAAGATTATAATATAATGTCCCAAAAATACACTTCAATGGAATAAAATACCACAAGATGCTCCATAAGCTCCAGCGTATAAGGACAGCCGTGTAACATAATGATGTTGTTTTGACTGTCCTGTGCAGGGTGTTGTACGGAAACAAGATCACAGAGCTGCCCAAGGGATTGTTTGATGGACTAGTTTCCCTGCAGCTGCTGTAAGTACTATCTGTGTGGTCTGTTCTGACGTGTGTACCTGTGTGTATTAGTGTGCTGCCCCCGGAAAACAATTAAATACATTATTCAGTAAAGAAAAAGAATATCACACTCAAATCGGGGATGGAAGGACTGTATCGTCGTGGTTCCTTTTCAAGTTTCAAGTTTCAAGTTTCAAGTTTTTATTGTCACATCCCCTTTTATACAAGTATAATCGGTTCGTGAAATTCTTATGTGCAAAACACCCGACAGCAGTAGCAGACTAAAAAAAGAATAAGAATGAGAATAAACTATACAATATCCACACACAAAAAAGAAGAAAGTATTAACAATATATATATAAAACAGTGTAATAGAATATACATCATGACAATATATATATATAAAACAATGTAATAAAATATACACTTTTTGAGACTATATATATATATATATGTATATACATACAATATATATATACAATATATATATATATAAACAATGTAATAAAATATACACCATGGCCATAGATATTCACAGAATATGTTCTGGTGTGTAGTGTTAATGAGGGTCTCAGTCCTTGTTCAGCAGCCTGATGGCCTGACTGAAGAAGCTGTCCTCAGTCTGTTTGTGCGGCACTTGATACTGCGGTATCGCCTGCCTGACGGTAGAAGGGTGAACAGTTTGTGGCCGGGTGGTTATTGTCTTTCAGCATCCGTTTGGCCCTGGCCACGCACCGCTTGGTGTATATGTCCAGGATGGAGGAAGCTCACCTCCAACGATGTACTGTGCCGACCGCACCACCCTCTGTAGTGCCCTACGCCCAGGGCGGTGCAGTTCCCGTACCAGACGGTGATGCAACCTGTCAGAACACTCGATGGTACTGGTGTAGAATGTTCTGAGGATGCGGGGCCATGTTGAATTTCCTCAGTCGCCTAAGGAAATACAGGCGTTGTTGGGCCCTTTTCACCACGTGAGTGGTGTGCGTGGTCCATGTGAGGTCCTCGGAGATGTGCACGCCGAGGAACTTGAAGCTGCTGACCTCTCTACTGCAACTCCGTCTATGGAGATGGGGGTGCTCTCCTCTCCGCTTCCTGTAGTCCACGATCAGCTCCTTGGTCTTCTTGACGTTGAGGACGAGGCTGTTCTCCTGGCCCCACTGTACCAGTGATCCAACCTCCTCCCTGTAGGCTGTCTCGTCGTCCGGTGATCAGCCCCAACACTGTTGTGTCGTCAGCAAACTTGATGATGACGTTGGAGCTGTGCATGGCCGTGCAGTCGTGGGTGTACAGGAGAGGGCTCAACACGCATCCCTGAGGGGCTCCCGTGTTGAGGGTCAGCCGCTCTCTGCTGGTGCCGCCCATCCTCACCACCTGGCGGCGCTCCGACAGGAAGTCCAGTATCCAGCTGCACATGGTAGAGTGCAGGCCTAGACCTCTGAGCTTGGTGTCGAGCTTGGCGGGAACAATAGTGTTGAACGCTGAGCTGTAGTCCACAACCAGCATTCGACACAACAGTTGCTCTCCTCCAGGTGGGAAAGGGCGGTGTGAAGTGCCATGGCAATTGCGTCGTCGGTGGATCTGTTTTGACGATATGCAAATTGCCATGGGTCCAGCGTGGCAGGCAACATGGAACAAATGAAGTCCTTGACCAACCTCTCAAGCATTTACTGACAATCGAGGTGAGGGCTACGGGTCTCCAGTCATTCAGGCAGGTTACCTTGGGGTGTTTGGGGACAGGCACAATGGTGGACATCTTGAAGCTCTCAGGAACAACAGCCTGGGACAGGGAGAGGTTGAAGATGTCTGCGAAGACTCCTGCCAACTGGTCTGCACATGCTCTGAGGGCGCGCCCCCGGATGTGGTCGGGACCTGCTGCCTTCCGGATGTCCACCCGCTTGAAGGCTCTGCGCACGTCGGCCTCTGAGATGATCAGCAGGCTGGTCTCCTCGGGCGGCGCTGCCTTCGGCGGGCTGCCGTTCACGTCGAACCGAGCAAAGAATGTATTTAGCTCGCCTGGGAGGGAGGTAGAGGAGTTCTCTTCACCGCTGGTTCTCCCTCTGAAGTCCGTGATTGTCTGTAGCCCCTTCCACACACCTCTCACGTCATGGCTCTTGAGCTTCTCCTCCACCTTGTTCCTGAACTCCCGCTTGGCAGAGCCGATGGTCTTACGGAGGTCGTGCGGCTCTTTGTATTCCGCCATATTCCCGAGTCAAAGGCGGTGTTACGCGGCGGAGTGCAGCGCGAACATCGCCATTTATCCACGGTTTCTGGTTGGGATAAATCCGAACCGACTTGGTAGGAACAATGTCATCTATGCATTTCTTGATGAACCCGGTGACTGAGGACGCGTACTCACTGACGTTGTTGTCCGACGCGACCCTGAACATATCCCAGTCCGCACGTTCAAAACAGTCCTGTAGCATAGACTCCGATTGGTCCGACCAGCGTTGCACTTCCTTCACAGCGATTGGTTGCTGCTTCAGCCTCTGCCTGTAGGCGGGAGTAGTTGGATGGAGCGGTGGTCCGATTTGCGAACGGTGGGCGGAGGAGGGCTTTGTATCCATCCCGGAAGGAGTGTAGCAGTGGTCAAGAATCCGCTCCCCTCGTGTTGCTTTTATGTGTTGGTAGAACTTGGAGAACTTTCTTCAGGTTCGCTTTGTTGAAGTCCCCGCCACAATGAAAGCAGCCTCGGGTGTGCCGACTCCTGCTCGCTGATCGCCCGTAGAGTTCCTTCAGCGCTATGTCCGTGTTAGCTTGAGGCGGAATGTACACAGCAGTTACGGTGACTGCTGTAAACTCCCGTAGCCAGAATGGTCGACACATGAGCATTAGGTACTCCAGGTCCGGGGAACAGAACGACTTGAGAGTATGTACATGACTTTGGTTGCACCAAGATCTGTTTATCATGAGACATACCCCTCCACGATCTTTACCAGAGAGAGTCTTTGTTCTGTCCGCGGTGGACGGAAAATCCTGCCGCTCGATGGCTGAGTCGGCAACATCCTCCGACATCCATGTCTCCGTAAGGCAGATGATGCAGTTGTCCTTAGTTTCGGTGGAATTGAATACGAGCCTGTAGCTCGCATAGCTTATTGTCCAAAGACTGTACATTTGCCAGTAAAATGGTGGGTAGTGGGGTCGATTGGCTCGACGTCTCAGCCTAACCAGCACGCCAGCTCGCTTCCCCCTCCGTCGGCGACGTTTGCGTGAGATCGCGCCTAAAATGGACGGAGATAGTTCCGCTACTGTTCCTGGCGGGACGTCCGAGTAAGAGTTGAAAAACTCTGGTAGGCGGCGAGCAACTGCCGATCCAATCTCCAGAAGTGTGCATCTG
Source organism: Pseudoliparis swirei (assembly GCF_029220125.1). Taxonomy (NCBI): domain Eukaryota; kingdom Metazoa; phylum Chordata; class Actinopteri; order Perciformes; family Liparidae; genus Pseudoliparis; species Pseudoliparis swirei. Next base: position 21,963,785 of record NC_079406.1, on the reverse strand, counting down.
TCGTACGTTAACCGGCTGCTAACGTTTTGTGCAAAAATAGTCGCAATAAGAAGAATAAATATAAAAAAACTGCTACAAAATCCGGGAGCTCGCAACACAGCGGCCATCACGTACGGCGCCATATCCGACTGTTCCTCGGCAGAAATAACGTACAGCCACAGTTTCTTTTAGAAAATGAACCAAGTGGCGACTATTGAACATGTGAAATGTAAAATAAAGGACAACCTAGACATTCAAAGGCTTTAATTGCATGTGATATATCGGTGAGGAACATAACTGCTGTGTGCTATGGCAGTATAGTGTCAGTATTCTGAGAAATATTCAAATAAATCTTGCAGTGACCCTTAATATTTCCATGACGTTGGCTCCAATTGGATTAGGCTGTATTTGTGTTAGTACTGTACTTAATTAAGATGATTAAGATGATTTGGTGACTTGGCATCAGAGAGTTACAGCCATACATTACTTTTGTCCCACGATCACCACCGATAATGCCTTAATATACAGTATGGTGGTAATTCTAAGAGCAATGCCTAGTTATCATCACGAGTGCACAGTGGAGCAGAATCCTCTGTGTGCTCTTAACCTGCCCCCTATGAGTGGACACAGAAAAGTATTGCATACATGAACTGCATGAACGAAATTGATGCACTGTAATAAAAACTGATCTCTCATAGTCCTTTGAACGTTTAGCATCTGCTAATAATGTGAATAATTGGTCGTGGGCTCAGGCTCAAGCTGCAGCAGTGGGGCAGCATGCAGTAAAGAGGTGTTCCAGCAACAGTGGTAGCGTACGGGGCATATGGTGCCCCCAAATGCCGCAGTCCCCTGCAGAAACAGCTTGTGTGCTCCATCGTAAAGCGAAGCGGAGCACAGAGAATGAGGATGTGTGAATCTAACCCACAAACACCTTTTATGGGCTTAAGGTGGATCATTGGGATGCATGGTGCAGAGTCAGACGCAGAGAGAGAGGAGGTCGGGAGGAGGGGATAAAACTATGGATGGGGATGATATTTGTGTGACGTCAGTAACATTTAGTATCCCCTGATTGGAGGAGCAGTTCCCCCACGTCTTGTCGTGGTGATGATGACAAGGCGGCGATATCGAACACCGAATGCCTTAGTTTTGTTTATAGCCGCTCAAGTGATCCCTTAATAGGATAATTCAGGACTGCGTCTGTGCATTTGGGACTGCTTCAATCTCTGAATACATATAGTACTGAATGACTTAATATTCATGTCGTGTCACCATAACATCGGTCAATCCCACAAAGACACTGACTGCAGGTGTTAGGCTCTCTCTCTCTTTCTCTCTCTCTCTCTCTCTCTCACTCAGCAGCAATGGCTTATTATATTTCGCCGCTGAAAGAAGAGAAATGGGCAAAATACCCAAAGTGGTCAGTTTGTCAGGGAATTTCAAGATGCTGTTATTCTCCCATGTAGTGTAATAATTACACATCATATCTTACCTCTGACTGGGGAACCTAGCAGCACGTCAACCTTGCATGACAAATATGTGTTTATTGCTTTTAGATACCGGTCTGCTGTTTATATTGTCTGCGTTGCTTTGTTTAACTGTGCAGTTTCAAGCAATTAGTTCCCCCTGTGAGCTGCCTAATGAGGCGTGGATATGTCGCAGAGCAGCATGTGTGTGCGTATATCTGCCAGTGTGTGTGTGTGTGTGGTGTGTGGATGTGTGTGGGTGTGTGTGTATGGGCGCTCGTTAGGACGACTTGAGATGATTAAGCTGAGCTGCTGCAGTAAGCAAAGAGTTAGTCACCTGTCAGACACGGGGAGAAAGAGTGAGGAGTGTGAGAGGGACAAAGAATAGAAGAAGAGAGGTTTTGTGTGAAAACAGGGTAAGAAAATCGAGACAAGAAGTGGAAAAATGAAAGCTAGACTTACGAGGGGAAAGCTGTCAACTTGGCTGTATTAGCGAATGAGGTGCAGGTATGGAGAAGAGAGAGATGTTGGAAAGGGTGGAGGGGAAAACCTTTCCTGTCATTTACCTAATCCCTATAACATTTCTCATTTCCCTGTCTCGCCTCCATTTTCACTGCCAGCCTCTTTCACTTATTTTATGTCTCTGTCACTCAGAATTACATTTTGGCCTGTCCCTTCACTGTCTCCCTCCATTATTTCCTCCATCCCATCTCCATTCTTCTCTCTCCTCTTTTCCTTCTTCCTTTCTACCCTTCCCATCTGTCTCTCCCATCAAAACAAGCCATCACCGCCAGAACCAACAGAAAGTGAAAATATATAAAACCGCAATTCGCAGATTTATGTGTCACAGCCAGACTAAATATAATTCTGACTGTGTGCAGAGGGTAAGAGAGGTTGTTGGGAGGGACTGGGGAGGAAGAAGAGGACACGGGAGAAAAGTTGTGGTTTTTCAGGAGAAATACGCTAACTCATTATCTGCATTTGCATTCATTGTTCAGGGAATTCAGTTAAATAAGTAAGGTTATAGAGATAAATAACAAAGGGGTCTTGCTTGTGTTTCAGGCTGCTGAATGCCAACAAAATTAACTGTTTGAGAGTCAACATCTTCAAAGACCTGCAGAACCTCAACCTGCTGTCGCTGTACGACAACAAGGTGCAAACAATCAGCAAAGGACTGTTCGCCCCTCTGCGCTCCATCAAGACTCTGTAAGTGCCCTCGGGTTTCAAGAGCTTTTCATTCACCCAGCTGCTGCGATTTAAATTAACGGGCAACTATTTCCATAATTGCTTCATTGTTTTGAATTAATTCTGGTCCCAGCTTTTGAAATGTGAAATATTCAATTCAATTCAGTTTATTTGTATAGCCCAATTTCACAAATTACAAATTTGTCTCGGAGTGCTTTACAATCTGTACACAGACATCCCTGCCCCAAAACCTCACACCGGATCAGGAAAAACTCCCAAATAACCCTTCAGGGGGAAAAAAGGGAGAAACCTTCAGGAGAGCAACAGAGGAGGATCCCTCTCCAGGATGGACAGAACAATAGATGTAATGTGTACAGAAGGACAGATTTAGAGTTAAAATACATTCAATGAATGTGACAGAGTGTATGAATAGTTCATAGTAGGCATATTCCACGATGGAGACCTCCACGATCCATCAGGCAGATGGCGGTGGGGAGGAGGAGTGGGCGGAGTCTCAACATTGGGTGGAGTCTCAACAGGGCAGTGGCGTAGTTGGTAGCAGGAATTCCACGACCCAGACCTCGATGATCCATCAGGCAGATAGGATCTATGCCGTCTCATAGGGTCCGATGACCCCATGAGACGTGAAGTCAAAAGGACTCCGGGGAGAAAGCAGAGTTAGTAATGTGTTATGGAGAGATGAAAATGCATCCACAAGGAGAGAGAAAAGAGGAGATAGGTACTCAGTGCATCCTAAAACGTCCCCCGGCAGCTATAAGCCTATAGCAGCATATCAAGGGGCTGGACCAGGGCAAACCTGATTCAGTCCTAACTATAAGCTCTGTCAAAGAGGAAGGTCTTAAGTCTACTCTTAAACGAGGTGACTGTGTCTGCCTCCAGGACTGAAATTGGAAGCTGGTTCCATAAAAGAGGAGCTTGATAACTAAAGGCTCTGGCTCCCATTCTACTTTTTAAGACTCTAGGAACTACAAGTAGTCCCGCATTTAGTGAGCGCAGCTCTCTCGTGGGGCAATATGGTACTACAAGCTCCTTAAGATATGATGGTGCATCACCAATCAAGGCTTTGTAGGTTAAGAGAAGAATTTTAAAAGTGATTCTTGATTTTACTGGGAGCCAGTGCAGAGCAGCTAGTGCAGGAGTGATGTGATCTCTTTTCTTAGTTTAGTGAGAACACGAGCTGCAGCATTCTGGATCAACTGGAGGGACCTAAGAGACTTATTAGAGCAGCCTGATAATAAGGAGTTGCAGTAATCCAGTCTCGAAGTAACGAACCCGTGAACCAATTTTTCTGCATCTTTTTGAGACAAGATGTGCCTGATTTTTGAAATATTACGTAGATGAAAGAATGCAGTCCTTGAGATTTGCTTTACGTGGGAGTTAAAGGACAAGTCCCAATCAAAGATAACGCCAAGATTATTTACAGCGGTGTTGGATGCCAGGGTAATGCCGTCTACAGAAACCACATCACCAGATAATCGATCTCTGAGGTGCTCAGGGCCAATTAAAATTACTTTGGTTTTGTCTGAGTTTAACATCAAGAAGTTGCAGGTCATCCATGTTTTTATGTCTTTAAGACATGCTTGAATTTTACTGAGTTGGTTGCTCTCCTCTGGTTTTATCGATAGATATAGTTCAGTATCATCTGCATAACAATGAAAGTTTATGGAGTGTTTCCTGATAATATTGCCCAAAGGAAGCATTATGACTGTTATTCTTGTCATATATATAACAGGAAATCAAATAAATTAAGGTTTTGGACTGTTAGTTGGAGAAAAATTAGCAAACTGACGTGGTGGAGCAAATACGTCGTCAGGAACCAAAGAACCATATCGACTGACAGGGAGAAGTGCTATTACAGGATGTTGCACATATGACTGCACAGTTTTATTCTAATGTGATATCCGACATCCTAGATTAAGGTTAAAGGTTAAAAAGTTGCATAATGTAAAAAAAAGTTTTGCATGATTAATCCAGACGAGAGACAGAGGCCAACATACTTACAACTGCACATGTATCCCTGTTGTATTTAGATGAATTATTACTCAAGCACTGTGTACAATAGCTCAAAGTCTTCCTTTCCTAAAGTTGCTCTTTCTGTTCTCTGGATAATAAATGAGGATTGCCAGTGTTTCGGACCGCTTGAAACAGACTGTTAAAAGCATATGCAGGTTGTGGTTGAGCCAGGAATGTTTGGCATCAGTCAGCAACTGTAACTCTGCGGTTCTCATCTTTTTTTGGCCTGTGACAAACCTTCCTCCCTCCTCCTCCCCCGCCCCCCCTATCTCCCTCTCTCTCTCAGCCATCTGGCCCAGAATCCCTTTATGTGTGACTGTCACCTGAAGTGGCTGGCTGACTACCTGTTTGACAACCCCATTGAGACCAGTGGAGCGCGCTGCAGCTACCCCAGAAGGCTGGCTAACAAGCGCATCAGCCAGGTTAAAGGCAAGAAGTTCAGGTGCACAGGTAGGAGACGAGTTCACACGCAGACACAACTGAACACACACACACACACACACGCGTGTGCAGGGAGCCCGCCGCTGAAGGTCAATAAAGGCTCGTGTTGATCAGGAAATGGGGAAACACACGTGGTTTTTAAAAGCCTGTTTGTTTGTGCGTAATTAGAAACGTATCCGTGTTTACTTACACACACACACACACACACACACACACACACAAGCATTCTACTGACAATCTGTATGTCTCTCTGTGGTAGAATTTTATGACTGTTATTTCCTTTGATATGAGCCGCGAGTCTCACTAATTACAGCACAGACCAATTAAATATACCACAGCAGCACAATAACTAACCCAGCAGGGACCGGCCATAGACTGTGACCGCCCACTTGGCTGAGCGAATGAGTGTGTCTGTGTCTGACTGCATACTTCACCTCCTCAGTGCCTCTCCACCGTGGCTTCTCACATTGTTTTCTAGGTCTTAAATAATGTGCATTTTGTGTGTATCACGGGGGGGAAATAAAAGAAATCCCCTTGCAGACATTTTACAGACTATTTGAAATGTGTGAGATTGGTGGTTGTGAACAAATCACTGGTTTACGAGGCGGCAAAGGAGCTTAAGAATAGATTGTAACGTAACCGGTGTATCAGAGGTGGTTTTTAATAAGCAGCAGCGTTCTCATGCGTTGATATCAGGGTTTGTTGTACAATGAGCAACGACGTGGTTTCTATAACAACAGGCGTGTCATCAAGTCCGACACATTCCCTCCCTCAACATGTCAAATACAGGGGCTGGATATTTAAACTATGACGATCTAGTCACAATCGATATTGACGCGGGTGAATTTACACCGGAGTTACTTGGTGAACATATTTGACAGGTAAGTCCTGAATGTCGTTGCTTTGTCCGTGGAGCGAATCAAGGTAACAGATGCTCCTGAAGCCGGTGATGGCTGTCCTCTCTGCTTTGGCCCTTGCTGTCTGCAGTGCCATGCCTCTCCTTGCATCTCCTCTTCCGCTCTGGACCTTGTGGACATTTTCGCTTTCGGTGGGCAATCCTGTCCCCCCGTCCCCCCCCCCCTCCTGACTGGCTGGTGCAGCGCTCTGTTGCCCCACCTTCCTCCTATCTGGACCTGCATTCTGATTGGTTCGTGCAGCTGTCTCTTGTGCTTGATCTAACCATGTGGCCCCGCCTACTGTGGCATCACATGGTTCCGTCAAGCGCCAGGGACCGCCGAGCACACACCCACCTGCCTCTCCAGCCCCATCACACACCTCGGAGGAAAAACGTAAGGGCTGAATACTGTTTGTCTGCATTTCTGTGTCGGGCTTCTGGAACATGGGACTCTAACTGTGGTTGAAATATATTGACATGTACAAGTAACCCAACATCAATTCCTTTTTCAATGAGTGATGAATATCAATAATTATATGCTTGTCATTGTCCTGTGACACCATATTTTGCTTTCAGTTTGACTCAATGAAGAACAGAGCTCCACGTGTCGAAGGCTCTTCAATGTCTAGCCAGTTAGAGAGCGGGATGAGATTGAACTCTCACTCACGTCGTTTATTTTAAATTGTGTTCATATTCTTGTTTGTGTAAATGTATGGTGAAAAGAATGTGCCCTGTGCATTAGGGGCGGCTGTTAGCCATTAGCCGACCCATGAAATGTGTCCTTTTTAAAAACGACAGAGTTGTTATGCTGTGTTTATTTTTGTATGATTATTTTTTAGAAGTTTGAAATATTTGTCATAAAATTGTATTCGTAACTAATGGTAAAACGTATACATTTTGAATGTTCTTTTCTTCCCTTCTTGGGGGTGCCCTTATGGATGTACGGCACCCCTATTATTCACCTATAGCGCCTTTGGCCAGAGGGCCGTCTCTGCTCCCCGCCATGCTAGATCCTGTAGTTCACCACACTAACACTACGTCCCACCTGCTTTTCATCTGGCAGAATCTGGTCTGGCCCGCACATGTACAGCTGTGACCCCTGTCAAAGCACTGGCAGGGCTTCAGGGGCTAGCATGACTGATCCCACCCTCTCTATACAAACCGCTTTCCCCCTTATCTGTTCCAACTGAGGGACTATTGATCTGCACTTCACACATTTCATTTATTTACACTACACACATACACACACATTTCATTTACACTACACACATACACACACTTTGCATTTTGCACACTGTCTATATTTAATATTTGTATATTTAATTTAATTTGTCATTAGTATTGTGTATGCATATATGTTGTATATATACATATATATTTTATTTTATATTTTACTTTGTATACTTCTATATCTTTCATCCCTGTTTTTTATATTTTATATTTTATTTTTTATTCTTGTGTGTTTAGTTTATTGGTGCTGCTACTGCTATGACAAATTTCCCCTTGGGGATTAATAAAGTATATATCTATCTATCTATCAGGAAAAAAGTGACACTAATACTGTAATACGGGTATAGTCATTATTTTCCTTCTGTCCTAAGTATTTATTTCCAATCCCAAATTATTTGCTCTCTTCCTTCCCTTTCTTTTATTGCTCTTTCATTTCTGTCAACTTGCCAACCCACAAGGTGTGTGACAGACCGGAGATATCAAATAGTCTGCCACTGTAACGAGCTAACCAGTCAATTCCCCAAACAGTGAGACATCATTGGAAGAACAGCAATCAATAACTGAGTCCAAATCAAGGTTGTTCACTGCAAATGACCCCTCAATAGGTGGTCCTGGGTCTAAAGCAGTGAGCAGCCGAAAACACATGAGCCATAAAGGGTGTGTGAAGAGACAGAGAATCAAGAATCTAGTGGACTGAGGCAAATGAGGAGCAGTCTCGTAGTTGATTGGCAAAAAAAACTGAAACATGTTAAAGTGAAAAAGATCAGATGGATTTGCAAGGTTGGAGAGAGAGAGAGGTAATGGTGACCGTGAGAACTATAAAAGGTGTTTGTGGTGCACAAATACAAGCGCTACATGATATAAAGCAGCTCCATTCCACAGGCACTGGCGGTCATAAATATCTGCTCACATTACATCTAAATAACAGAAGTGGTCTCTGGCTCACCTTGTTAAATAAAAGCATCCGGGGTTAAACCACATTTATCAACTAAACGATTCCATAAAACCACATGGATATCTGTTTGTTAATTTGATTTATAGCCATGTACCGCACCCCGCTGCATCAGCCCTGTGCAGGGCTGCAGCAGCATGCAGCCGGTTCTATTAAATAAATGAGGTGGACACAGTTCACTCATGTCTCGCAAATGACTGGTTGGTTAGTTACGTTTTATAATGTTTCATGAAATTTGAGCAAAAAGTAGAATTGTCCAAACAAACTCCGACGAGAAAGAGTGGAATAAAGCAAAATGGATCCATCTAAATATGCACTTTTTTATCTTTTTATATTTGCTGTACATGTATTGGGATGATATGTTGTCCGTTGAATATAAGGTATAAAGAAGAACACCTTTAAATCTGATCAAATGTAAATGGAACAATAGTCAAACATTACAACTTTCTGTCTTTCTTTCCTCCGCTGCATCTTTATTTCCTCTCTCTTCTGTGGTCTTGATTTACTTGGTTCCCCTCCTTCCACTACCTTTCTCCCTTCTGTCTATCCTGTTGTCGGTCTTCCCTCCCTGCTTTTCTGATGCTATATCACTTCCTCTCCCTCTCGGTCTTTCCCTCCCTCTTTCCTCCGCAGGTCAGGAGGACTACCGCAGTCGTCTGAGTGGCGATTGTTTCCAGGATCTGGTGTGTCCGGAGAAATGTCGCTGCGAAGGCACCGTGGTCGACTGCTCCAATCTCAAACTGACCCGCGTACCTCCTCACATCCCCGAACACACCACCGACCTGTAAGTCAGCCGCCGTTTTCCTTTTTACACTCACCCACACATGTCCTGTTTGCAAACTCATCATGAAATATCGGATTAAAATCCATGTGTTCGACTGCTTTAACCCTCCTGTTACCTTAGGGTCAATTTGACCCCATTCAATGTTTAATGTCGGTGTTCTTTCGGGTCAATTTGACCCCAGGCTGTTTTTCACTGTGTCAAACATATAAGAAATATCAACTTTTTTATATATTTAAAGGGCTATTTAGGTAGTCAACAAACAAACATAAAGTACCTCACACTTAAACTTTGAAAACAATATTAATTCTAATAATTTTCTGGAGGTTTTAATTGCTGGGGTCAAATTGACCCCAAGGGTCAAATATGTCAGTAAATATAAAGGTAACAGGAGGGTTAAAACTATAACCCACAACAACATCCTCTAACGGGCCACAGGCCTGTCAAGAGGTTTTTCACTTTATCCGGCTCATGCAAAAACCAAAACGCTCAGCCATATATACACACATTGAAACATGCAGGGGAAGAAAACGGAAGCATCTCGGCTTGCATGCATGCAAAGACACAAATGCGCGAATGCAATGCACGCGCAGATGTCGGCCCAGAGCGTGCGCTGAATGCGTTTTTCATTTTCGCGCTCCTACACCAGATGCCTCTCAAAAAGTCTTCTCCATTTCCCTTAAAGTCCCAAAGGAGCCATCATCGTGTCTGGAGAAGGGTCTCACACTAGAATACTGAGCAGTCCCCGGGATCATTCATTTCACTGCTCAAAAATGGAAAGGGGTGAACACATAACACGCAACAGGAGTACCGTAACCTGAGCGCATAAAAGGTTAAAAAGCCTGTAAGGGTTCGGAGTCAGCTAGATTAAATAAACACGCTGGTATTATGCGGATGAGTTGTGCTGAAGGGCAAGAATAATTCATACTTCCATTGAGCTGCAGAGTTATGAAATCACATGTCTATAATGCGATTTAAATGGTAAATACTTAAAAAGTAATAAAACATACCCGGCTGCCGCTGAAATCAGCCAGACCTATTTTAATAATAATAAGCTAATATTTCCACACAGGAATTATGAATCCAGCCAGAGGCTAAGTTTTCCCTAATAAGGGTGATTCGTCTATAAAATGTAAGTGAGGGATGGAAAGCTTCTGCCATGGCTCTCACGTGGTACCCATAGTAGCTGCAGAATATGGGACCACCAGAAGATGCAGGACGGTTGCATATGGAGTCGGTTGTAAAATAGTGACTTCACAAAGTGGCTGCAACTTTGGATAAATAATAATGTCAGCATCGCACAGATCATTAGACCCCGATTCCTCTCTCGCTCTGTTTCTTTGGTTCTGCTTCTCTCGGTGAACTATTGCATCCTCCAACCCTCCCTCCTTTATTCTCCCTCTGTTCCCATGGTGCTTCATGTCCAAAATATAACCTCAGTCCTTCACGGTTGGTTAGAAGGCCCATCAGAGTTTCTACTGTGTTGACACCCTCTCTCTTTTTCTTGCCTTGCCTTTTCCTTAAGAACACAACCAACCAGTGGCTTGTTGAAAGCCACACACACACACTCACATACACACACACACACTCACAAACAAGCAGATCGATGTGCCCCGTGTACCCTACCTTATCAGGGGAAATCAGGAGAAGTTGTGACTGAGCTTAAGGCCTCTATATTTTTTCTTTTCTTTTTCTCTTCTGTCTATCTTGATGTCTTTCTTCTCTTCTCACCAGCCACACAAAGCCTTGACTCTGACCTTGTGAGTGTGCACTGAGTATGAAGGAATCCTTTTTAGGATAATTATTTGCTCTCAATGCATTTGTACTTGTACTACTACTTTTATCACAAGTCTTATCTTTACTCTTTGTGGTTTTATCCATCCGGACTTTGCAATGTTATTTCAGTTTGGCCTCGTCCAGGTGGATCAATCTTTAAACTCCCCCTGAATCTCATTAGAAAGTGTCCCCTCCAGCTGAACTTTCACTTTCTTTCCTCGATTTCTCTCACTCTGCCTTTTTCACACACACACACACACACACTTTCAGACACACACACTTTCAGACACACACACACTAAGAGCATCCTTTTTTGCTTCACCCTTTTAGTACAAATTACCTCAATAAAGCAGATGTCAAGCTTCCTATCTCTCAAACGGGTTTCTCTGGGCTTAAGGGCAGTCCGGGTATTGATGACCGCATAGAAAAGATTAATTGCTCTCCTCCTCTTTCCTCCAGTATGTTTAATTATTCTTTGCTTCCCTCCCTCTGGTTTTGCGGCACATCATACTTCAATGGTCACTAAAGGCCTCTTAACCTTCATGCGGTCATCCCCCCTCACTTGCATCCTCTCTCTTCTCTCTCCATCGTGTTGTGTGCACACATGGATTTGTCTGTATTGACTTCAAAGCAGTTTGTGTTGATGATATAATTATTGTCTAACTAAATTCCTCCATCATTCTCTCTTTAGGCGGTTAAACGACAACGAGATTGCCGTCCTGGAGGCAACAGGGACGTTTAAGAAGCTGCCCAACTTGAAGAAGATGTATGTATTCGTTTAGCATTTATTTATTCATTACATCATGCATGCATTTACACAATTATTCTCTTGAAAAGGAGGTTGAGAATCTGGTTTTGAATGGCATAGTACTCTTTTCGAGTCGTTTTCTACATTGCTGACAGAGGACTGAAGGAATAACATTACAATCAAAAGGGTGAGGGTTTGAAAAAATAACAACAAATGGATGTGAACAGATAACACTTTGTGGAGGACAGAGTTATGGGATTCAAGAAGAAGTAGAAGTGAAGAGAGAGGAGGGAAAGGAAAGAGGAAAGGTGATGGAGGGAGGGCAATGGTAGAGAAAGAGGGAAGGAAGCAATAGACGATAATAAGGAGGGAGGAAGGGAAGGATGAAGACAAGAGTGTTAGGAAACGTACATGTAAATTGGACCGAAGTGAAAATGTGACTGACATAAGTTAGGAAAGGAGGAAGAGGAGTAGCTGGAGACAAGTTGGAGGAATCGAGGGACAGAGAGAGATGGAGAGTAAGGATGGGTGGGTGGAAGCTATGGAGGAAGCGAATATTAAATGGGAATAGAAGATGGGCCTTTGCTTCAGATTTACAGTCACTCCTTATCTACAACCTCCTCTCGGTTTGTGTGTGTGTGTGGGTGGGGGGGGGGGGGGGGTCAGAGCGAGATAGAGGAAGACAGAGGTTGATTTATTGGAGAGGAAATTGCTCACCATCTCGCAGTGTCAGTGACGATATAGATTGGCTAACACACATTTCCATCTTCCTTCTCTCGATTCCTTTCCTCTTTTCTTCATCTCCTCCTTTCCTCTCGTATTTTCCCTCATCCTTACGTCTACTGCTACTTTTCATTTTACTCTAAGTTTGTCTACAATCATTATATTTTTTTACTTTCCCTCATCCACTTCTTACTCTTTTACCTCTCCTCTCATCTTCCATGCGGCTGATAAGAGGAAACACAAAGTAGCTATGAATGAGAGCTACAGTACTTGTGATAGCTATCATCTCAAGTTATTGTCTCCGCGGCCAAATGCTCTCTTTTAATGTTTCTCATTATGTGTGCAAGGAAGAGAGATAGTGATCATTTCCAGTTGTCTGTGACCACTTGTCTCATTTTCTTTTGCGTGTATGCGTGTGTGTGCTTTGTAGTTTACAGAGTGATGACTCTAAGCTGTTATATCTATTGTAGGCTACAAGTGGAGGATATTAAGATGAAGGAGAGAAGAGTTAACATTTATTAGTTGAAGGGACATGATTGATTATTGCAATTAAACTGGGAACATTATGGATGTCTGTGGGTGTGTGTGTGTGTGTGTGTGTGTGTGCATGCAAGCACTTCATATGTGTCTGCATGTGGTCATCCTGCAGGTGGTAATCCTGCATGTACTGTATTTAAATTTAACACAAGCCTAATCTAAACATCCTAATTTGTCCTTCCTCCAGAAACTTGAGCAACAACAAGCTGAGAGACATCCGTGACGGTGCCTTTGACGGAGCGGTTGGAGTTTTAGAGCTTCTACTGACGGGGAACAAGCTAACTGGACTGCAAGGACGCATGTTCAAAGGCCTCAGTGGCCTAAAAACGCTGTACGTCTGGTTAACATTACTGTGTGTGTGTGTGTGTGTGTGTGTGTGTGTGTGTTCAACACTGTTTTTATGTGGGAAGTGGTCTGCTTGTAAAGAAGTCACTACTGTGTCATTACACAGGCTACATGTAACCCCACAAGTCTCCATGTTCCTCCCACTCTGCGGAACGCTAATGCTAATGAATTTTAAATACGTGAAAGTTTGTTTCTCCTTTGACTAAAAGCACCATATAACAAACAAAGTCAAACACAGAAGCTATGAAATAACCTGAAACCTAGCTTTTGACTATTTATAGCTTTGTTGTCCTGTTTACTGTTTCCTTAAACCGTGCAGACTATGACTTATTTTAGCATTATGGTGGACTTCATTCACTTTTTTCTCTCCCTGATTAAAAAGAGAGGAGCAGGATTGTTTACTCACTCACCCCTGAAATCAAAGCTGATGACAGCATATTGTTGCACCCACCATAAATAGGCTAGCATCCAATTAGGAGTTACAGGATAGTGTACTAAATCATGAGCTAATGTTGTCTGTGTATGCTCAGTAATGACTGACTAATGCTATCATGTATATATATACAGTATATATATATATATATGCCGGCTAATGACTCTCTAATGGCATCATGGCTGTCTCTGTGTTATGTTAAGAGGCTCCCTGCTCCAGTAATAGCCTCGCTAACTAGGTTAGCCTGTCCCAGAGATTGCTAATGCTAACTAACTCAGTTAGCCTGGTTCCCACATGACTGCATGTCAAAAGCTAATGTCATATTGCAGACTCTGTCACGGTTGCCTGGGGACTGGTTTGAATTTACCTCTGCGTTCTGTCTGTGTTGTTATAGGCAATGCTCCTTACGTCCTCTTTGTCTCTTGTTATCCAACCAAAGTTTGTAGGCCTACAATTTGTATTTTTAACCTCGGGTCAATTTGATTTCAATGTTTAATAGTCAACAAACAAACATAAAGTACCTCACTTAAACTTGGAAAACAATATTAATTCTAATAATTTTCTGGAGATTTTATCATATTGACCTCAAGGGTAAAATATGTTAGTAAATATAAAGGTAACAGGAGGGTTAACATTGAATCGGGTCAAATTGACCCGAAGGCAACACAAGGGTTAAAGCAACTGTTTAAAAGACAAACTGTTTCATTAGCCACAGGGCGAACTTTAAACCCGCCTGTCGAAACAACATCAACATGAAATATGCAAAGAGTATATAATACGCTCTTAAGCGAGCTTCAACAAACCTGATTTCAGACTAAACACGAGACTCTGCCGTTTGTGCTTTTGGAGATTGTACTGTGATCTACGAGGTAAGACTAAATGTGTTTAGCTCTTCTCAGACTGAATATAGTTGATGCGTGTGTTTCCAGAATGCTGCGGAGCAACCAGATCAGCTGCATCGACAACAGCACATTCACGGGCCTGAGCTCGGTGCGTCTGCTCTCGCTCTACGACAACAGGATCTCCAGCATCGGCCCGGGAGCTTTTTCCACCCTGCACTCCCTGTCCACCATGTGAGTCTTATCGGACAACCTTTCTCTCTCTTCCTGCTTATTTGTTTGTGTTTTTTTTTTTACATTTTCATCCTATTATTTTTTTCTATCTCTCAATGTGTGCAGCAATCGCTTTTTGTCCATCTTGAGATCTGGCAGAATCTCAACCTTCTTTTCTCTTCTTCTTTCTTTATCTCCTCCTCTTGTCTTTTCTCCAACTTCTCCGAGGCTTGCTTTGCTGTTGGAGTTATCTACACACACCACACAAACACACACACACAGAGAGACACACACAGAGACACATACGTTGCTCTCTGGACGCTGTTCTCCTCCCAGAATGCCCTCCATCATTATCGATTAGATTGGTCTGGAGCCCAGAACATTTGTTATCAAAGCTAAATATATCTTGCACACACACAAGAGCATCTGCAAGCTTGTTTTTAATCTTTCTCAAGTTGAACACACCAGCTGCAACCAAGATATATTTTTTTGGATGGCTTATTTGTGTTTTTGGGTTTGGATCTCATTTTACTTAACTGTAAATAGACTGGACAGGGGGACCTCGGTTATGTGTGTGTGTGTGTGTGTGTGTGTGTGTGTGTGTGTGTGTGTGTGTGTATGTGTGTGTGAGAGTGTGCGTGCATGCATTGGTTTGTGTGTTCATCCTGTGCAGAGATGTACAGAAACAACCGCCATGAAGTAAAGTTGTGTACTTCAGTCTTCTGACCAACCAGATGTGACAGTTGTAAATAATATATTTTTTTTGTCTTAATAAAACATTCCAGGTTACGTTTCATATCCTTTTTTTTTTTTTACCGTGAGCACAGAAACATACCGAGCTAAAAAAAAAGAAAGAAAAAGAAGCCTCCTCACATCCTCCCTAATCTCTCTTTCATTTCCTCCATGCTTCCTTCTCTTGTTCTGACTCTTGTTCTCGCCCTCCGTCCTGCTGTGTACCTGTCACCTTCAATTCAAGTTTCTACTTTAGTCGGTTTGGAGGAAAGGTGGAAGACAAGGGAGGAGAAATGGGGATGCAGGGAGAGGGAGGATGGATGGATGGTGGATGCATCGTTGCATAAACTCAAGTTTTCTCAGTGGGGCTGTTGGTGATTATCACGACAAAAATGGAGCGCTGTTCTATTTTCATCACCCGTGTCATTTTTCACTGTCATTCCTTCTTCCAGCATCATTTCATTGGCCTTGCATCAACACTTGACTGAGTATGCTGTGAAAAAAAGATGTTTTTTTTAAATTTCTCGAGCTTCCTCTGTTCATTTCCTCATCTTTCCTCTGTTTTTCTCTCTTCCTCCCGCTCTATTTCTACTATAAGTCTCCATTTGTAGTGCATTGTTTCCCAGTAGAGTTTCCCCATTTAATGAAAAGATTTACACATTGTTACGGAAGGAAGGGATTTAGCACAGGTCTGGATGCCAGGCAGCGAGGGCAATTAATTACAAGGAGATGAGGAAATAACTTGTCCCTATCTGTAGCAGCAAACCATTAATATTGTAGCACAAACAACAACATTCAGGTTTATTAGTTCATCAGACACAGTGAGAGGCAAAACGTCACTTGCACATGTCTTGACACAATTTGGAGGCGCACCATCATCAATGAAAAGATAGGTGTGATTTGTTATACTGCTGAAAATGGTATTACCTTTTATATTTTCCGTCAATCAGCGAAGTTCGTATGGTTATACCACCCAAAAAAATCAACGTTGAACTGTATTGAATTTATAGCAGCAGTTAGCTGTGAAGAAAGTATACCCCGTTTAGTATGCCTCCGAGGACCACATCGAGCATCAATATTACATGAGCAGTGTTCCAAAAGCAACAAAATGCAATGAGGTTGATCGAAAATTGATAAAAATATACAGATAACCTTCTATTTTTTCTTTCTCTCTTTCACAATGTCTCCCTCTGCCACCTTTTCCTTTCCTTCCTCCTTCTCTCTTGTACTTTTCAAAATGAATAAAATCAGCTGATGACCTTTTCTGTTTGCCTTTCTTTTGTTCCCCGTCTCTCCATTTCAGTGTACCAAAAAATAACCGGTGTGGTTTGTGTATATACCATACAAATTGCGATAATAATAGTAATAATAATACGTATTATTATCATTGGGAATGGCTCATGAATAAGTAGGTGCTATCTCTCTTTTGTGTTTTTTGTGTGGTTTTTGTCTTATTTTGGGTCCTGTCTGTGTCTGCTCAGAATGTATTCATCAATATTTTAAATGAATTCAGGGAAAACATTTATTCAATGTGCATCATTTTTCCATTAATAATTCTTCATATTGTGGAAACATGTAGTGCATGCAATGTAACTACAATTGTTCAAGAGGCTTCCAATACGAGTGACCCTGTTAAAAGTGATTTCTTTCTCTCTCTCTCCCTCTCTCTCTGTCATAGCAACCTCCTGTCCAACCCGTATGTGTGTGATTGTCATTTGACCTGGCTGGGTCAGTGGCTGAAGAAGACCAGAGTGGTCAGTGGAAACCCTCGCTGTCAAAAGCCCGCCTTCCTGAAGGAGATCCCCATCCAGGATGTGGCCACACCAGACTTCACATGCGACGGTGAGCCCATCCCTCACTCTGCTTCTCTTTTTGGCTCCATCCACATCTTTGGAAATGACGACGCTTACACGTGAAATATTGCTGAAAGAAGATTGCCAATTTAATTCTGTCGTGAACAACACTGGAACATGTATAGTGTTGGACTCCCAAGTTCTACAGGATGTGCAGCCATAGCATTAACAATGACACCGAGTGTCAGAAACAACCAGGAAGGCTGAAAAGAAATGGCCTGAGTGTCACTCAGAAGCCATTTGTCCTGCACAGATAAGAGTAAAGTGAACTGATATAATTAGAGAAGTGAATGGTATCGATGAAGGTTGTTTTATGCTTGGTGATGATGCACAAAACAACTTTTAATGAAGTATTTTCAAAGTCTTTTGTGAGACCTAAAGGTTGGTAACGTCAGGAAGGAAAATAAGACTCTTATGAAACTTAGAGCAAGCCACAGAGAATACTATTTATATCATGACAGATGCATGGCCCAGAGTGACATACATGAGTGCCCTAATGTCCCAAAGGAAGGAAATTGTTCTCCGGGCGAACTCACTGTTATATCAATTAAATCTTGTCACATCCGCGGGTTCATCGACTCTTTTTGTTTGCACTGGACTCGACTGGAATTCTTCAGTCTGATTATCGTCTTTTTGCGTCAAAAAGTAAACAATCCTTCCAAATGACTAATTGCCAAAGCTTCCAACACCCCTTGTCCTCAGACGGCAGACACACACACACACATGTACACATCTTCATCGGGGTATCGTGAGGACAGAGTGATCCCTAGCTACTGACAAACAGCAGCCGTAGATGACATCAGCTTGTGGTTTCTCCAGTGACGTTGCTGTGACCACAACGATGCCTGCCTATTGCAACTCGGGCCTCCCTTTTGGCGCCAAATTTGACGCTCCAGACAAAGTGTGGTGGTCTGGCTCTGCTGTCGATTACATCTTTGTTTCTTTTCCTCCATATTTCTGTCTTAATGGCTTTGCACTTTTAAACTCTTTTCGATTTCCTCTTTTTTCAATCTTTCGATCTCGTTCGGCCTCACTCTTCCTCCTGAGTTCTTTAGAATTTATTACACTTTTCTAATTTCCTGGAGCCGTGCTGCAACCATTAAATGAAAATGAGTTTGGAAAGTAGTTAGCCTGTTTGGCCCACGTAAGGAAACTGTAAGATGTTATCAGATCTTAATATTCATTTGTGCGTACACACACACACACACACACACACACACATCTACCTTCAAACTCATTCAGCTGCAGACATATAGATTAGAAGGACTGATACTGCACTCACGCCTTTGTGCTTCCGTCGCTGCGAGGACCCGACAATGGTTACATTAAATGTCTAATCTTCTCTCGATTCTAATCCCGATTCTAATTCCAGAGAAGAGCACTCAGTCGAGTGAAGTGATCTTTGTCAGGTGGGTCGTCCTGTCCTCTCCCAAACAAAGAAGGGTTGAATCTCACTCGGTTGTCCCTCTCGGATTCTTTACAGTCAAGATGTCTGTGAAGTTTAACAGAATGGGGATGTAGTCATCTCGTATCGTGCCTCACTTCAGTGGACTCAATCTACAGATAATCTGAAAATGACTTCTGATGCCAGCTTGTGACCTGGCTGATAGCCAGAAATCGTTACTGAAATATTTGTTTATTACATGCGACCCCTACTAGCCGGTTAAGTGAGGAATAATAAGTCACTAACATGTTGTTGTTTTTTTATTGTGAGTCACCGCAACCACGAGATCCTTGAGCAAACAGTCATTAATGTGCAAAAAAAAGATATTCGGCTGATGGGTTAAGTCGTATGCATGATCAGCCCTGAACAGTTGGATAGACGGACACACACGAGCATGCATGCACACACAGACACACACAAGCGACCGGTCACATGACCTCCCCACAGGTTTACGCCTGGTGGAGCTAATAGTCCAGCATACAGAAAGTCACAGTTGTAAATGTACCCGTAAGAAACGGGAAGCAGCATTGTAGACATAAACTACGAAACCTAATTTGTTCAAAATGTTGGTGAGCGTGTTTATTGACCGTGAGATGAAAGATCTGCATCGTCACCAACGTCAAATTAATTGTCCTTTGGCTCGACGCCTACGCGTCCTCAAGGGTTCGAGGACATCCTGCTGCCAGTCAGACAAACAACAGCATCCCTACAGGGGCGGCGCCGCCTCCACACTGACGGTGTGAAAAAGATTAGCACACACACAAACACACACACACATACACAGAACCAAGGTCCCATAATCCAGTCTATTTATAGTTCAGTAAAATGACTGTTAAGTTGTCGAGAGTCAGCCGGGGGAAAGGTAAAGTTAATTGATTTTGTGAGAAGATATTTAGCGCACATTTAGATGTTAGTTCAATCAGCCAACTGTGGAGGGAGTCAGCCCACGGCTTCGCCTCCCTGTGGACCCGGCAGCTACACACACACACACTGTTGCACACACTGCTCCACACACAGGCACGGAGGAACCCATTCACTCGGCATTTAGACATTTAATGAGAAAACGACCAAGTGAAGGAGGAAATGGCCATAGGACGGGGGCAGATATCTATTTAACAATACTAAATGTGCAACTCATACACTTATACATTAGACGCATGCATGTACATCATCGCAACCCATGGCAGTATATTGGCAAACAACACAACCACACAGCCAAGTATGAACCAACAGTAGATGACTGTAAACTTGGCCTCATTCTTTCTCTCGACAGGCACACAAGTACACACACACAAAATCATATTGCAGTTGTGTTATGATTGGCTTCGGGTCCGGTGGTCATTATCCTTCATTATGGTTTTACGTCGGCTTGCTTCACATTTAGGACCGCAATTTAAGCTGTGTGTGTGTGTGTGTGAGGGGAGGGGGGGGGGGGGGGGCGTGTGTGTCTGTGTTTGTTTGTCAGTCAAGTAAATGGAGGGCGTTTTTAGCCCCGAACAAATCTCTACTCTGATTCTTCTTATCTCTTAAGTGTTAAACGATTATAATCACTCGGATGTGTTTTGTGTTTAGTCCTGCCATATGTTCGTGAGCGTGTGTGTGAAACATAGCTGCTCCGCCTGAGCAGTCTTCCTCACAGACCAACTGTTCAGTTTACCAAAACCATTGAAGATTTGTATTTGTTGTTTTTCAAGACTGAAGGTGTCAATTCAAAGCCGAAAAGCAACGATCTTCACATGGTTTCCCGATCTTAAATAGAAAGGCTTGTGATCAAAAGTTATTTATTCGGATAATTATGATCTCATGCAATTGCTGAAGAGCATTATCATCGTAGTACAACGAAACAATGCAGGAAGCTTATCTACATGACTGTCGGGGACTTTTCCAACATACTGCAGGCCAACCCATCAACATCTGGTCAGTGATTCTCCAGCATCATCGGAGGATTTTACCTTCTCTGTGACGTGCCTGCAGGTCCTGAACCAGATGTTGAACCACACTGGTGTGATTTTAGCTGCCTCTGGCCATTTGAAATGGATTGTAAAGTTCTCTTTTATAGTGCTGAGTTGAAAATAACTGACCAAGTAGCACACTTACAGTACAGTCTCTATCTCTATGCATCCCCCCCCTCTCTCTCTCTCGCGGTTTCTCTCCCTTTATCCTCCCTATTCTTACCCTCTTGTTTGCCCGAACCTGTTTCAACCTCCTGTCCCTCGGTCAGACTCATTTCCTCCTTCCTTTTACCTCCCACTGTTGCTCTTATTCTCTTCTCTCTATGTGCCCGTCCTTCTCCGTTCTCCTTCTTCCACTTGGTCTGATATCCCATTCTGTGCCCCCCCTGCCCTCTCTCTCTCTCTCTCTCCAGGTGTTGAGGATAATGGTTGCCTTCCTTCGTCTAGTTGTCCTGACATTTGCGCGTGCTCAGAGGGCGTGGTGCGATGCAGCAATAGAGGGCTGCGCTCTCTGCCCAAGGGCATTCCCAAGGACACCACGGAGCTGTGAGTCACGCATGCACTCGCACAAAGACACAACCTCAAACACAAGGATGCACACGTTCACTTGTGTTCAAATATGCAGACTCAAGAGCCAATGAGCATAACGGCAGACATGCATATGCACACAAACAGAAGTGGGCCTTGCTTACTCTCCACTAAAGCCACACACACACACACACACACACACACACACAGTGCTGCAGTCCAATATCGATGCCGCAGTTTGCCCTTTGCTGCTTCAGGAAGTAACAAACCTTTCAGTGAATACACACACAAACGCACACACATCTGATGGGATTATAGGCAAGTGAATGCGGCAGGTATACTTGTGTGTTTGTGTGTTTGTTTAGATTTTAATGTCTTAAATCTACGAAGCACGACAGATATTTGAATCTGTCTACAACACACTGCTGTCTCGAACATTATACAGCCACACAGAGAGAGACTGCCAGAAGAAATACTTTGTTACTTATTATTTTCCTTACAATATAAAATGAAAGACCGATTCTGTCTTCAAAATAATAATGTTATAAAAACCAAAGATAGGAAGGAGAAAAAGCCACGGTCCACTTTTAACATTTCAAATCGTTGCCAAAACCGTGATGGTCCCTCCTTAAAATGTCAATGTATAGTACTTTTAATAATGTATTTGCCTTTTGATTTCCCTGTATATGACAGCTGCTTCATCGTGTAACTTGTCTTATATATTTCAAGCTTTTAGGAATCCATATGATAAAGACAGAGGCCAATATAGGAAATGTGTATAATGATAGCAATTGTTTAAAGTGATGCAGGATAAAACAAGAGTAGAATAATGTTTATCAAGATGAGGACATTTAGAAAAAAAAGTTGGAACACAATCTGTCGTAGGGGAAGTGAATAATTGCACGAACACATACACACACAAAAAACCCTCTAGCTGTGAAATAGGTCTGCTCTGCGAGGTCAATAGCAGTGATTAGGTATTGATCAGGCTGAAGAAGACACTCCATCATACTGTCCACATGACCTACTTATGACCTGCGAGAGGAGCAGAAACCAACAGATCATAAAATGTGTGTGTGTGTGTGTGCGTGTGTGTTTTTTAACTTGCCCCACACAAGCTCACAAACACAGCCCTAGGGGTCAGGAGGTGGATGTTGTATATCTGCAGTGGTTGAAATATGTGTGTAACGCTACATGTTAACATGTTGAACTGCAGGTTCACATCCAAACACCTGTATCCTCGTCATCTTCATTGTGTATGCATCTTTCCAGAGGCAGAAAACATACACATTTGCTAGAATCTTACCTATACATCCATTTACAAGCTACATTTGGTGAATAAAATGTTAAAAAGCAACATTTACTTGACAAAGAGCTCTTGTCTGTCACCCTACACGACCTCTCAGACATTTGAGCCCACATGGCGTTCTCTTTTTTAATCTCTTTTCCCATTGAGGGTATGCAGTCCATTAGCCATTGTTCCTACCACTCTCTCCTGCTGGAATTGATCAGATTATAGCATTATGGAGTGTAAATAACGAATACAAAGTTGAAGATGAGATTGTGGTCTTGTCTTACAAATGTTTAGATTAACAAATAGTGCTTAATTGGGTGATATACACATCCTACTGTGTGCTCTAGTTTGAGAATATCGGTGCTTCACAGCAGCCCACTGCTTGTGTTATGCATATAGGATGGGTTGAATGCAGAGGTAGAATTACTGTACGATCGAAATTAGGTTTGAATTTAATGAGCACATTCATGTCTGTTTGACGGGAAGCAATGAGCTTAGCTTAGCATAAAGACTGCAGATAGCAACAGCTGGCCTGGCTCAAAGATATGCCGACTAATACTCGTAAGGCTCACAACTCTCATGGTTTTACAAGGAGTTATGTGTTGAAGGTCATTTTCGACAAACAAAAGGCCAGCAGAGTCTTGTGTTCACCGCAATGTTGCCGGGCAACCATCGCAGCTCCTGCACAAAAGAGCTGGGTGGGATAAGACCAACTTTTGTGTTGAACTTTGGCGAGTGCCACGCTCGATGTTTCCCCCTGCTTCCAGTCTAAGTTTAGCCAATCCGCCTCCTGGCTCTGAACCTTTGGTTTATTTCTGACACGATTGAATTTGTAGCTGATCACATTCACAACTAGAATGGGCACTCGGTAGAGCGCAAACCTTCGCATATCACAAGATTGGGCATTGAATTATGAACATTTTGGCATTAGTTGCATGCCAATTGGACAAAAATGTATTGTGCTGTGGTAAAAAAAAAGAGTTTGACCTTTCCATGACCTTGACCTTGACCTTTGACCCGATTGATCCCAAAATCTAATCAAATGGTCCCCGGATAATAACCAATCATCCCACCAAATTGCATGTGATTCGGTTCAATACTTTTTGAGTTTTGTGAATAACACGCATACAAATAAATACACGGCGATCAAAACATAACCTTCCGCATTTTCAATGCGAAGGTAACAAACACATCAGACCATCATAAATATGACCTAAAAGACCAACACAGTCAAATGTCAACTCACATCGGCCTTTCACGTCCCTCGCCACCTGCACTCTTCAATCAAACCAGCAATGTGCTATATTGCTCTTTTCTGTGTATTAATATATGTAATACATTCTACATTAATATGCACTTTTCCCTGCAGTTACCTGGAGGGGAATATGCTGGCATCTGTGCCCAAGGAGCTGGCGAACCTGCGGCAGCTGTTATTGGTGTAAGTACCCCTCACATAACCTTGAATACACATATCTGTGTTTAGATAGTTCGCAAACCCACAATGCATCTGTTCACTTCTGTTTGTGGATTGTTGTCTGTGTGCACTCACTGCATCCTTGTGTCTGTGCAGGGACCTGAGCAACAACAGCATCAGCATATTGGCCCCCTACACCTTCAGCAACATGTCTCAACTAGCCACACTGTGAGTTACCGTGGCAATGAAGACACACATCCCCTCCCATGTGTCTATGGGATGTGTGTGTTTGTGTTTGGTTAAAAACACAAGATAAATCAGTGTGTTCTTCACTTAACTTTGATTAATCCCCCATCATATCACTCTCTCTCTCTCTCTCTCTATGTTCATGCTTTTTCTTCTCTAACATTTCTTGTCTGTATCTTCTGTCCTCCTTTAACCCGGAATATCACTTCACTCCTCCCTTCTTTATTTATTCTCTCACCTCCCTCTCCTCCATCTCATTTCAAGCGTTTCTTGTATATTCATTTTCATAACATCTTCCTCCTTCATCTCTTTGCTAACATGTGGTCCACTGCCTTTCTTAATCCTTTCAAAATTGTCCGTTCACTTCTCTGCTACTCACTCAATTAATCTGTTGAATTATATAATCTCCTGTGGAACCTCTCAAATCCCCTCTCTTAAATACTTTCCTGCCATTCTGTCGTAAGTACAAATTGTCTTTAAGTTGGTCTTTTTTAATCTTTTCTTTTTTCTTTTCTTTTACGACGATGTTACATCAATTCAGGGGATTTTGTGTGTCCAGGGAAAGTACATTTGCTCTTTTCCAGCGACGCCCAGTCTTTATATTTCATAGAGGTGCACTCATTCACGCCTGGGAGCTGCCCAGTGCAACTACAGGCCTCTACTGTTAGCTCACAGATAGCATCAGTGGAACACTTGCTGAGTTAAATGCCTTGCTCAAGCACACATTGCCAATAGTTGAAGAGGTAGAGGAGAGTGTTTCTTTTTCCAAATCAGATTTTCTGAAAGGCACAAGTCAAATGTTCCTTAAAAACAATGTAGACAGTCAGACCTGTTTGGAGCCAATGTTCTAGGCTTCTGCTGTCTTCAGCATAATCATCAGACAGCACAAGCATCATTATATCGTATAACTAGGTCGTAAAAAATCTAACTATATCTTCTTTGACCTTGATCAGAATGCTGTCCTTAAATGTGTGTCTCCTTAACCTTTAATCATCACTAAACTAAATGTGTGGTTCTTTAGTAGTTGTAAAGTGGGAATGGAAAAGAAAAAAAACGTGGTGTGGGAGCTTCGTCTTTTCCTTTGACAGTTGTGTGTTTTTTTTAATCTTTTCCCATTTCTTCCACTTCATTTGAAATGTGACCTTCATGTTTATTTCCCTTTGTTCTGCTGCGTCATCTCTCCTGTCCTCCCTCTTCTTTATCTCTCCACTATTTTTACGTCATCAGGGATGTTCTCTGAAAGACAAAGATAACATCATTTGAAATGAGCACAAGCAGGAAAATATTAGTGCGATGTCGCAGCAGCCTGAGTCACAGAGTGCGTGTTGTGACCTCGTTGATGTCCTCTGTCTTCCAGCATCCTGAGTTACAACCAGATTCGCTGCATCCCGGTCCAGGCCTTCGACGGGCTCAAGTCACTTCGCCTGCTGTGAGTAGCGAGATTCATCTTCAAGTGCCGCAGTGGATTCAATATGCAACACTCCCCTTTGCAAGTCATAGCGCTGAGCTAAATCAAAGTGTAATCACTCCCCCGGTTCCAGACCGAGTGCCATGTTAAGACCCAGTCACAAAATGAGTCACAGCCACCCAATCATGTGTTGTTTCAGAGTACTAAAATAGATAAAAGTGACAATCTCTCATCTCCTCTTTAATACTCCCTCTCTATCTGCGTGCTTTGTCTCTCTCTCTCTCTCTCTCTCTCTCTCTCTCTCTCTCTCTCTCTCTCTGCCCAATGTTGTGTTTGATGGATCGACCTTCAGCCTCTGTTTCTCTCAGCCATCCATCTGGCTGTCCACCCTCTGTCTCGCAAACGTGCACGCGCACACACGCACCGTCTGAATATTCCTGTCCGACCATCCTCTCACACACACGTACGAGCTGCTGCACACACTTTCAGGACTCAACGACAGCAGAATTACTGCCGAATAGCATTTTAATTTGTACGTTACCAGGACACTTGTTCATCACTGCAACAAGGTGAGAACTTAAATCCATAAAATGATCAGGGGGCGTTATATTGCTCTTTAAGATCATTGAGCATCTCTTAAAATGTCAGTTTACCTGAATGACGAGACAAATGATGCCTTTTACTTCTATACGCCTCTGAGATTTGCACCTCCACTCCGATATGATGGAGGTGAAGGACATTTCTCTTTTGACGAACGGAAGATTTGAATAGCAGCATGTCTTGTGCTCTGGATGATAATCCACGCCACCATTATTTCTTTATCACCAAAAATGCAAAAGGGTTTGAAAGATTTGCCGATAAATTATTTAACCACAACCAGAGGTTCTCAAAAGTAAGACATTGTCCATAATCCCTGATGTTTTGTTTCGCAAAGACAATGCAGCTGTCGTTAGTTAGGTTTGTTTGTGGTGTCAAAAGGTTGAGGCTGATGATGTTAACTTTTATAGTTGGTAGTATTATTGGCTTTACAGTTAAAAAGGTAAAGATCTGTTGGTAGAATGTCACAATCATTAAAAAATACATACAATTAATGTCCTATCAAGAGAAAATAATAATTATATTTATTGGTATTCTTCGTCGACATTTCTTCCCAAACATCGGCCACCATTGTTTGTTCAGAAATGATTTATCGTGGGCCAGCTTGGCTCCCGGCCCTTGGGCTGTAGAGACTGTATCTCTTCGGAGGCTTTCACCTTGCAGAACTTTAAGTCATTTGCTTTATGGTTTTTTGTTTCTCTCCTCCTTTCTTCCTTTCATTTTAGTTGATGTTGCCTTGGGGACTGATCCCTCCATGCCCCCGCTTAGCAACTGGTTGCCAGGCAGCCATCACTGTCACTTCCTCATTACCCACAGCCTCCTCTGGGCGAGCCTTCGCGCGGGGGCTGTTAGACCACCGTACACAGACACTTAACGTTGAGAGGATACACTCCAGTACACACTGTCCCAAACATGCACACACTGAATTATGCACGTACAAAACATCTCTCTCACACACACACTTTTCCAACAGTGTTGGTACGATAGCTGTCCCCTGCTACAGTCCTTCGCTCTAATGGAATGTGAACTTATATCCAGCAGGCACCACACTCAAATGGCGAGACACAAAGGACACACTCACACACTCTGCAGTCTGAGCCCTTGGAGACAAAAGTTTGTAGCACACATACATCTACGCACAAACTTGTGCAGAAAAACCCAGAGGCACAAAACAGAAAATGCACACGCTCACACCGATACACATCACAGCCTGCAGTTTGTCCCTTTGACACAGAGATGGGTTTTTTCACACACACACACACACACACACACACACACACACACACACCCCGACACACACACACAGGTGCCATAGTCTGCCTGATGACCATATGAGTTTACTTTCCATTCAGAGACCAGGGCCAGTTTTATTGCCCCACGATGAAAACAAATAAGCTTTCTGTTTATTTGGTTTTATTTTTTCATAAATATCGTATTTATTTTCCATTTTCGAAAGAGGATGATAGTGTGTCTGCAGCTGAGGGGTCACAAATAATTTAAGTAATGTAGCATGCAGCTCATTAGGGTTGGTTTATTTCGGTGAAAAGCTGTTGTTCGCCAGCGTGGCCGTCGGTTACTTCTGGTATAATGGATATCAGGCAGAATGTTTGTTTGGATAGTTATTGTAAAAAGCGCCATGAGAGCTGTCATCTATGAGTTAGCCTTAAAAGCAGCTCCCCCATTTGAAGCCCATTCAGTTAATACTAGCAGCCATTAGCTCGCAGCACCCCGAGCTGAAGTCAAATGTCAAATTTGCATTCTTGTCCATGCGGAATTTTTTTTATTATTATGAAGAGTACATATTCAAAATAATCCACCACAAATTGAGTTTAGCAACGAGTGAAAAGTGACCTCTTGAATGTGTAACAAGATCGTTTTCTGTGTTTAATATTCATGTACTTCTCTCTCTCCTCCAGCACTCTCCATGGTAACGACCTTTCAACCATACCAGAGGGAGCTTTCAACCACCTCACCTCTCTCTCCCACCTGTGAGTGTAGCCATGTGAACCTGCGTGTGTGTGTATAAGTGTATTGAATGCAGGTGCTGTGGTTGACACTTTTAATTGTGTGTGTGTCTAGGGCTCTTGGTGCCAACCCCCTGTTCTGTAACTGTGACCTGCGCTGGCTCTCTCAGTGGGTCAAGGCTGGCTTCAAAGAGCCTGGTAAGATGGAAAATCGCCATTGAGATGCTGTTAGAATATCTATAATTACAATATGACATGTTGTCCGCTGTCATGTGCATTTCATGTTGCGTATATGTGAAGTTGATTTGTGTCTTTGTAGGCATCGCTCGTTGCGCTGCGCCTCCTGATATGGCCGACAGGCTACTGCTCACCACGCCACTCAACAGATTTCAGTGCAACGGTAAATAGTGTCCTCTTTAACACCCCCACCTGCTACAGCGTGACCTATTGTTGGTCCATACATACCTGTGTTGGCAGTGGATTCATTCCTGGATTTAGTCAGATGAGTGCACTGAAAGATGGAAAACATGAAGGAATCATTTCTGAACCTTTGTCTATTCCTCAGTCACACTATCCTGACTTTTGAGAAGTGTTACCCTCTTACTTGTTTGAATTGTAGAAGAAGAAGCACATCTGTGTGATCTACTTCCACTGCTCTGGGTCCTGTCTTCAGCCAGTCTGCTGGCCAATAGTTGGACTTAAATCCTGTCTCAGAGCGAGTTTCAGTGTTTTAAGTGGGCTGCCAATGGTTTGATATTTAGTCCAGAATCATGCAGATCATGAAATTGACAAGCTGTGAACTGATCGTTGGTCTCGAAGTGAGTGTGAATGTGTTTCTTTCTCTCTGCGTGTTAGCTGTGTGGTCGAGTGACCTGTCCAGGGTCCCAGCCCAATTCTCACCCAATGCATACCGGGATTGGTTCCAACAATATGGAAGAAATTAAACATCTGGTGTTTATGTCAGGAACATCTGTGAAGCTTTTCAACATCTCCTGATCACATTGACGACATTGCTTCTCTGTAAACAAGTTACGTTTGTTGAGATATTGAATGCACATCAGCTTAGATTAGAAGAATGATGCCTTAAAGCCACATTGATTCACCTGTTTGTTTAAATGCTGCAGTTGTTGTGTTTATAATTTCTTAAAAATAACATGCCAGACAATCGAGTCTTTGTGCATTCAGGTCTGCTGGTGTGTGAGCTTGTTTGTGCTGTTCAGCCCTGTCAGTGACACAGCATGCTATTTTCTTCAAGAGGATTTCCTGTGTTCATGGATGGAGAAAGAAAATGAAGACCCTGAGTTGTATTTCAGTCAAACAGACCTCTAACATTCCTGCCCCAGGGCTCCCATGTTCTCAGACCAGAGGGAACGATAATTTATTAGCAGACTTTTGTTAAACAGAGGGAAAAATACATCTTGAACGCAGTGATCCTGCATGGACAAATAAACTGTGACTCAGGGACATGTATGCAAGAGGAATAGCTGGTGTAGGTTTTTCAATAAGAAAGTACAAAGTGGACTGCGACTCAGGTGCTGAGATGACTCTTGTGGGGGAACAGAGAGACCTCACATCATCACCCTAAATCAAATACTCTCTCCCTTCTCTTGCTCAAGAAAACAAATCACATTTATTGCTCTCCTAAGCTCTTACTTGTCTTATCCTGTAAGGCCTCTTCTTAGCTCAGCATCCATTACATGTAGTATGTGGCTGAGCCTTTGAGGACAACCTAACTAAATATGCATGTCTTTCACACTCTCCTTATCTTCATCCCTCCTCCTCCCTTCTTATTTCTAATCTCATCTGCCTCTGTTTTCTGTCTCAGGTCCAGTAGAAATCAGCCTGATGTCAAAGTGTGTCCCCTGCCTGGCAGCACCCTGTCAAAACAATGGCACCTGTGTCTCCGATACGACTGGATCCTACCACTGCACCTGTCCATATGGTTTCAAGGTGAGCCACTCGATGGAGACCCTTATCGTGGAAGGGGGTAACCGTAGAGAACGTGCTTGTGGTTCTTAGTCTACAACAGAAGCCAGCCTTAAGCCCGTGGTATTAGCAGTATTATCAGGCTTAGCTTCGGCCTTGCATGCATAATGTATCTACCTATCCATCAATAGAGGGAGGACGGCTGCAGCTGGCTGCAAACATAAAAAAGTAGTGACTGATCAAAAGACCAAGGGGGTAATAAGAGTCAAGACTCCTGCGTTAGGAAGGACATGCAAATGCACTCGCAGGGGGGGGATTTGTATTTAAAGAGTGTGTGTTTAATATATGCGAGTGTCTGCATAAGTGTGTGTATCGCCAAGCAGATTGTCTGCACGTGCGTGTAGAGATCAGTGGTTTCAAGTGTGTGTGTGTGTGTGTGTGTGTGTGTGTTAGTGTGTGTGTGTGTGTTTAAAGATACACTAATCATCTCATGTGTACACACACACACCTCATAATCTTTGGGCTGTTACAGGAGGACAAAGCTTTGGTCTCGCTTTTAATTAAAACATCACTTGCCAAGGTCACAGACTGAGTAACACTGTTGTGTGTGTGTGTGTGTGTGTGTGTGCACGTTCATGACTGAGTGTATGATTTCCTCTCTGTGTCCACTGGGACAACGTTAATTAAAATGTGTAAGCGGAATCAAAGAAGGAGCAGCAGAGAACAAAAGAGGGAGAGAGAGAAAGAGCGGGGGAAGGGAGGAGAGAGGAGAAACTCTTCAACTACAGGAGAGAGTGACAGAGGTGGAATTATAAGAAAAGAGAAATTGGAAAGGGTTAAATGGTGAGAGAGAAAACATCTGACAAAGAGGGATCGTTAGCGAGAGAGAGAAGTAGCGAGAAAGAGAGAGTGAATAAATATCTAGAGTCAATTTTTAAAAAGGAAAGAGGAAATAATTAAGATGGATGAGAAGGAAAGCAAGAGTAAACGTCCTGTTCTACGCTTTGATCAGAGGAAGTGGGCGTGTTGGCGGCCAAAGGTTTGGTGGTTTGAAATTAAAACTACAGCCACAGGGCTCGATGTGGAGAGAGAGAGAGTGTGTGTGTGTGTGTGTGTGTGTGTGTGTGTGTGTGTGGTGGGTGTGTGTGGACTCTGATACGTGATACAGTTGCTGGGGAAAGCTGTTTATTTAGAAAACAGGTGTGTGGTGAGAAGAGCAATTAATCAGGGCAGTAGACTGCATCACGCATGTACAGCACACACACACACACACACACACACACACACACACGTGAGCTGATTACTTTGATTGTGCGTAAGAGAGAGGAAGAAAAATAGAATAAAATGAAAGCTCATTGGGAAAGTTGAACAGTTGCTTAGGAAATTGCTATGTTTTAGATTAACCAGCCAGAATGCATTAATTCAACCCTCTATCTCTCCGCAGGCTATTTTCTTTCACCACTACTAAAATATTATAACATCTGTGGTCCCAAAGCAGAACATTGGCAGTTTATTACAAGGGCACTTGTCTGGCCAGACACATATACACATATATATACATGTAAAGTATGTATATGAATAGGATTACTGCCTGACTCCATTTATATGAAGATATATACTGTTATGCACAGAGACATTCAAGACACTAATGATCCACCGCCCACCGCATTTTAGTCACAAAAGTTGAATCGCTCAACAGCTTCCCACCACATAAACGCTGCTGAGGAATTCAACCCATGTCTCTGATATGGTGCTTTATCTCCTCACCATCAGCATGCACCTCATTAGCTCTGTTTGTGTTGTTGTTGTTTGTCTGTGGAACCTCAGAGAGGCTCAACCAGAGGGGGGAAGTATCTATTATATAAGGAAGTGAATATGTCCTTGTTTGAATAGTTAAATAATCTCTTGAAGGAAAAAAATCAATTATTGTTCAATTATTAACTTTTGTTTGCCTTGTCCTCTCTTCCAGGGTCGAAACTGTGAAATACCCATCAATGCCTGTATTAGTTACCCGTGCTCGAATGGAGGAACCTGCCACATTCAGCCTGGCCGTGAAGACCACTTCAGGTACAGATCTGTGGTTAACTAATGAGGCTTATAAAGAACTGGCAGTTTCAAACACTGGGAAGGGATTGCATGTGTGTGTGGTGTGTGTGTGTGTGTTTGTGTGTTAATGCAACCAACCGTCTGCCTGTTTTCAGTGCAGTTTATTTTTGTCTATCAAACCGGCATGTGTTTTGTTTTTATACTACATGTAAGAGATTTAGAGGAATAAAAGAGTAGTTTTAAAGACGTCCTTCGGGAATCCAATTACGCTGAAGGTAAATCCGTATCGCCCTTTCCCCCGTACCGTCATCAGATTCTGCATTAATCTGTTGGCTCTCCGTTCCCAGAATGTAAATGTATGATTTTTTTCGTTTTAGTTATGCACAAACGATTTAAAACGGCATATAAAAAAAATATGCATTTGATCAAGCCTCATTTGTAAGCTGTGGTTTTCAATTGTAAAATTTGAGCAGGAACAAGGAGAATGTCGCATGAGACTGAATACATGCACATGTCATTAAACTACTTGATATGAACTGGAGAAAAATAAATCCCCACTGAAAATATTCAGTGAAAATATTATAAAACATCATCAACAAAATAGCTGTTAGCTGTGATTTTTAAGGTAATGTAAAACATAAGCACAATCATTCATCTTTATTTTATTGCTCAGTTCTTCCCAGTAACCCCTGTTTCATATTCATACAGTTTCACACATTCAACACAATCGCAGTCTGACTCTTGGCTGCAGAGCCGGGGGTCAAGACCGTCTCAGTGGCAGCTGTTGAGGGAGTGGAGCTGATACACGATACACTCAAACATGCTTTACACACTTTGGCCTCATTAGAACAAGGTGCCAGCAGACAAAATATAACTCAAGTAGTGGACCACAGACCAAAAGTATCCCAACATGTTTGTAATATGATCATTAAAAGCATCTGTAAGGTATGTTTTTTTCATTGAGTGCATTTTTAACAAAACAGCGTTTTTTTGCCATTTAATTGAACTAAACCACATTAAATGCACCAAATGGGACACTCTTGAACACTCTTTGAAGGGCCAATGAGGCAGACTTAGAGGTGGAATTGCTTTGCTTGAAAAAAACATTAAAATATTATACAATGTGCAAATTGAGACAATATGTGTGCATACACTCGTGCACGCGGACGCATGTCCCTGCAAAAGTTCAAATCAAATCCCCTCTTGGTCCCAGACTCATGACAAACAGCCTCTACGATTGAAACAATTGTCATAAATATCTTAACCAGATTCCTCTGTTCCCTAACAAGGCCTTTGCCCTTCGTGAAGCTTTGATGTGCTTCTGGCCTTTAACGCCCTGGGTGGTTGTGCTATTAGGGGTCTCCTTACCCTTTACAGACTCCGAAGCCTCAACGACAACCAATCATACGTGCCTCTTTTATTGGCCGGTGTGATTGAGACAGGTGTGCTTTCTTTATTCCATGTTGCGTAGAAAGGTTTAACATCGTTATTGTCGCTTTTAGCTCTTCTGGCCAGCACATATACTGGATATAAATATATAGTTATAGATAGATAAAGTGTTTTTTTATAAGTGGCTGATGGAGACCAGACCACAGATTAAAGGAAACTGGTTGTGGGCAGTCATATGACTCCAATGGGAGGTTCATGTTGCTCTGTGTCTGCTGGATGTGTAACCAGGCAACTGGATGCCAATATGTGCCACAACAAAGGTCCAAATGTGTTCAACGCAGCTTTAAATCTAGATTTCTGAAAACAGTGGACAGATGTGGCGGGGTAACCAAATGACTAGCCTCCATGTGTGGGAAAAGCGAGTGACTGAGATGAAAGCCTGTGTGTGTGTGTGTAAATGTGTGTGTGTGTGTGTGTGTTATTTTTGAGTGTGTCTGATCTATCATAAGGAGTTAACTGGACTGCGATAAGAAAAGTGGGAAGAGGAGAGAGATCAAGGGCTAGAGAGGAGAGAGCAATACATCTCAAGATTTGGGGAGAAAGAGAGTGAGAGGGGGGGAGGAAGATGAATGGAGGGAAGGAGGAGGCTTTGATAATTATTTTAGAGCTGCCCATGTGCTTATTGTCCTGCCATCAAACAAACTAAAAATAAATTAAGTTAATCCCAGCATGTTTCTTTCTCATCTTGATTTTGTTGATGTTGGAGATGCTTCGACTTCTGGTGTTCAGAAATGAAACATCCACCGACTAGAAAGAGACGACATAAATCAAAGGGCCACGTTCAAAGGAGCTGACTGCCTTTAAGTTTGAGTGCAGGGGAAGACACAGAGGTTGTGTGTGAAGCAGTAATAGTTACAACTTTTTAATTTCTGCTATAAATTGAGACATGAAATAGTGTCTCTTGTTGGAGCGCTAAATGGATGGACAGGATGGATGAAAACCCACTGGAATACAAATTAAATTGTTTTCTTTCGAGCTCTTATAGAATAATCTAAGGGGGAAGTGAGGTGGAGCAGCTGATTGATTTGATCTCAGGTTGTGCGGCAGGAGTGTGTGTTCACCATCTTATAATGCGCATTGTGTGTGCAGCTGTGTGTGTCCGCCGGGCTTCGAGGGCCTTCGGTGTGAGATGAACCCCGACGACTGTGAAGACAACGACTGTGAGAACAACTCCACCTGCATCGACGGAGTCAACAACTACACCTGCGTCTGCCCACCCAACTACACAGGTACACACACACACAAACACACACAGACACATATATTTCTACTCTCAGATGCTCATGAAATCATCAGTCTTTGCCAGCCCTCCTCACCCCCCGAGAGGCTGGGAGGGCCACCAAATTCCTCCATTACTGCACACACACAAACACACACACACAAACACAAACACACACACATCCAAAATCATATTTTCCACTTTACTTGACGGAAAGTTAGTAATGGACAGCCTGTCCACAGTGACCTGAAACTGAACCTATGGGAGGTTTATTAAGAGCAATCACACAGGAAAGAGAGAAAGTTGGGGGGGGGGGGGGGGGGGACAATGTGAAAAGAGGGACAATGTGCTCGAAGGAGAGAGAGAGAGAGAGAGAGAGAGAGAGAGAGAGAGAGAACTGTGTTGGTGCAGCAAGTTGAACTGCTACAGGGTACAGTAGGGGGCTGAGACGCAAACCCTGGGGATCTTCAGGTCGCCCGCTAGGGATGCGCCGCACACACCATTGCGCGGGTCTGCTCTGGTAGTTTGTACTCCAACGTTTCTGGT
Organism: Pseudoliparis swirei; assembly: GCF_029220125.1. Taxonomy (NCBI): domain Eukaryota; kingdom Metazoa; phylum Chordata; class Actinopteri; order Perciformes; family Liparidae; genus Pseudoliparis; species Pseudoliparis swirei. The sequence continues at coordinate 21,928,593 of NC_079406.1, read as the reverse complement.
AGCACACGAATGTGCTGGTGAAAGTTCGGCATGTACTCGGACATACATATCGATCGCTGTGAAAGTCAATAAGCAGTTTCTTCCAGATCAGACAAAAGGTAATCACGCATCCCGTTGGAATCTGATCTCCTTGCTAAATCATCGACTAGGGAGTTAAGTTTTTATATTTGTGACAGTGTCCTCTAAAACACACACTCACACACACTCACACACACATATAGCTGGTCCCCTTTGACACTGGAGCTCAGTCAATATACACACACACTCACCCGCACACGCACTATGTCATTATCGTTGTTGGCATAGAGCAGCCTCTCAAACTGCCAGCCACCTTACCACTTACAGCTGTTGCACACACACACCGACACACACACACACACACACACACAGCTGGTGACGTTGGCTCTGAACCTCCACTCAGCTCAGTGAAGCAAGGCGTACTCAGCAGGTGTCCCATAAGAGGACAGTCCTCCGCTCGTCGCTGAGCATTCTCCAAACAGCTACCAGGAGAAACCACTGGGGGGGGGAACCAGATTTAAGGTCACAAGACATTTAAACGGCTGATACAAAGTTTCTACAACCAAGAAGTTTCAATTCAAACCACTTTAGAAAGCTGGACATGAGAATGAATGTTCTGCATTCTGTCTTGTAGATTATGATGTTATATTTTTCCGAAAGGTGGAAATATTCAGAAGGTCACCAAGAACATTTAGGTTAATTCTCTGGAGACGATGCAGAACAGATGTTTATGAATGTACGTTAGGGGTTGAGCAAAATGCTGATGATTCTCGATGAGTCAATAAACTCATCGAGAATCATCCTCTTGACCATAAATATCCAGATTACATAATCTGGCCAGAAGTTTTGTTCAGGGCCAAATCATCCAGTCATCGATATCACCTTGATTCCAAATAATATGAGCCAGTTTGACAATGCTGGAGGCTCAAATAAATGATAACCAATATTATTTTAAAGTTATGAGGGTCAATATTACACATTGTGTTTCATATTCATATTTACTGTTAATATGATGATATTGTTATCTCTTAAACGTATTCAGGTTAGCACATAGCATAAATTAATCACTCTCATAATAACAATGTGCTGGTTCCAAATGTTATAATGTTGTGTGAAAGAAAAGAAAGACGAGTAATCTTCCAACACACTAGGGAAAACCAAAGGCCAGTCACCAAATCATAGGAAGGTATCACAGTTAATTTCACGTTGACAAATGAATGTTGACATCTTTAACCGAGTCTCCAAAGGAGACCCGGAGTGTAGATTTAATAGAACTTGTTTGTCTTCATTTGCTGTGGCTTAAATATGTTCAGATGTCTCTCCCAGCAGTCTGCAAGCGACCGGAGAGAAGAGCGCTGGAGACAGACGGGCGGGATTAGATTAAAGCAGACAGAGAACGATGGAAGCGTGCTTGACCTTTCTCACTCCCCTCTTCCTTCATATGACCAGTTTCAGCTCCTGCTTTTGCACACACTGTTAACCCCGCCCAGCCTTTGAGCGTGTGTGTGTGTGTGTGTGTGTACACATGAAGACTTCCACTGCACATTATCTAACGGCCTTGAACAAGATAGACACATCCATAAATAATCTTTTTCCACCCCTTGTTTTTCTGTCTTTTTCCACTGTCATTTGAAACTGTTAGACTGGCCCTCGCCTCCCGTCTCTCTTCCTCCTCCATGTTAAGTCTTTCTCTCACTCTTCTCCCGTTACTCCCATGAATATGCACTCTCTCTCTCTCGTTGTCACCAGGTGACCTGTGTTACGAGGTGGTCGAACCTTGTCTCCATGGTTTCGACCCCTGTCAGCACGACTCAAAGTGTGTCCATGTCGGCCGCACTTACAGGTGAGTGGCAGCTTCGCAGGAGGTCAGCACTTAAAGGGGTCGGAGGTCACATCACAGAGAGTGACAACAAAGTGACAGGAGCATTCGGGTCAAAATGTTAAAAGCTGGCTTTTTTGGGGGGTAAAAAAGGATAATCTGCGCGGTCTCTGCTGGCCAGGGACATCAGCTCTTGATTAGACAAATACTCAACCAGACAGAAACGATCAAAAAGAAACACACGACACACCACTCAGTTAACTTGTAGTTTATTGAACGGGTTTGTTAAAAACTCAAATAAATGGAATCGTTGGATTAATATTAGCATCTCTGTGAAATTGGCTGATTTTTGTGTACACACCACCATCCTCTCGCCAGTATTTCTGCCCGTACTACTTTATTTCCTGTTGTAAAAACTGTGTGCCTCAAACTTTGTGGATGTTTTCACCTTTAGATGTGTTCAATAACCTTTCAGCTTAATTATCATGAAGCATAGAAATAGACTCTTAAATGTCTAGAATGTAGCCATTTTCCTAACTCTCTAATCAAGTGAAATCTACATTTATTTTTCCTATATTTGAATAGAACTGTAATGCACTCGTTGTACATTAAGGTATCCGTAATCATGAGGCAGAGCCCGTTGCTCACACATATCCCGTCCATATTTCCATGTCACTTCAGGTGCGAGTGTTTACCGGGCTATGTGGGCCAACACTGCGAGCAGGACTATAATGACTGCCTGGAGAATAAGTGTCAACACGGAGCGGAGTGTGTGGACGCCGTCAACGGCTATACCTGCGTCTGCAAAGAGGGTTTCAGGTGAGAGTCGTGGAAACGCACCGCAGTTACACAAACACAGTTACACACTGCAGGGCCAGACTGGGGGAGACACAGATGGAGCTCATTAATCAGACACATGACCGTCTTTGTGCGTGTGTGTGTGTGTGTGTGTGTGTGTGTGTGTGTGTGTGTGTGTGTGTGTGTGTGTGCACGTGTGTGTGTATGTGTGTGTCTGTAGCAGATGCAGCTCCATGTGGTTAATTATAGCAGGGAGAAACAAATTCATCACAAGGGACAGAGAGAGAGAGAGAGAGAGGGAGAGAGAGAGAGAGAGAGAGAGAGAGAGGGAGAGAGAGAGAGGAGAGAGAGAGAGAGAGAGAGAGGGAGAGAGAGAGAGAGAGGGAGAGAGAGGGGGAGAGAGAGAGACAGAGAGAGCATTGTTAAGGCAGATCCTCTGTGAGCAAAAAGAAGAAATTTAAAGAAAGTTTTAGACTTTCAAAGGTGCAACCAGATGCAGTAGAAAACCATCATTACATTAAATTACATTTCATTTAGCTGACGCTTTTATCCGAAGTGACTTCCATGTTCCATTCATACACCGTAGAAACAGCTACAGAGAACAATTCAGGCTTAAGTGTCTTGCTCAAGGACACATCGACTTGGGCAGGGATTGAACTGCCAATCCTCTGATTAAGACGGACCTGCTAAGCACTGACCAACAGTCGCCCGTATATTTATATCTGAGTGGTTATATAATTATTTACACAGAATCGGTTTGTCATGTCATGCTGACTGATAAGAGCCGTCCACTTCCTTCAGGACGATTACCGTTCCGGTTTCACCGACATAATCTCCAAATGTAATTCAAAATACAGAGCAAGAATGAAACAAGTTTCATCATGGGATACGGAGACAGCAAATCACCTCATTAAAACTCGATGAATAAGTAATCTTCTGTGTAATCCGCTCCTCTCTCAGCGGGCTGTTCTGTGAGAACCCTCCACCAATGATCTTGCTGCAGACCAGCCCCTGCGACCAATCAGACTGCCAGAACGGCGCCCAGTGCCTGGTGGTTGCCGGGGAGCCCGTCTGCCGCTGCATGCCCGGTTTCTACGGCAACAAATGTGACAAGATGGCCACGGTTCACTTCCTGGGTCGGGATGGATACGTGGAGCTGCCGAGCGCGAAGCTCCGTCCCACGGCGCATATTTCATTGCAGGTAACGTCACGACCTTTGACCTCTGCTAACGGAGATTTTGTTCTATGGGAATCATTGAATAGAAAATGTCTTCTTTAAAATGAACTGAAAATGTATTGTAATGTATCCTGCTTTACTTAATAAAACCCCTATCTTTTAAAGTATGTCAACGTTTACAAGTACAGAAGCCATATTCGGCTGCACTTGGAAACATGGAAAACATTTATGGGCTTCTTAAAATCGAGCTGCAAGTTGCACGACTTAGTGCCGATGAAGCAAAGTAAACATCTGCTACATGCGTTTCCATGCACACACACACACACACACAGTTATTCACACGGACCATGCATTTTTGACACCTGAGACACATCCGAATAGAGAAATATTTTGGAAATCCTCCTTCTTGGAAATGAGAGTGAACAAAAGAGCAACAAGAAAAGGAGGGCAGCTCATTGATATTTACCACCTGTTTGGATCTGAGTGTGTGTGTGTGTGTGTGTGTGTGTGTGTGTGTGTGTGTGTGTGTGTGTGTGTGTGTGTGTGTGTGTGTGTTCCTGCCAGCAGCTTTCTATGTCAGTGCCAAGGTGGTTAAAGCTCTACCAAGAGGACTGAGGCAGGAGAGTGAAATGAAAATGGAAATAAAAATAATGAAAGGGCCAAAGCACTTCATAAATCACTGGATGGTTGTTGTTTTGTTCTTTAACACTTTTGCTCTTTTCTTTCCGTCTGCATACCAGTTTTCTCTTCGCCCACTTTTCTTTACGTGACTTTCTTCTTCTGTTCTCTACGTTTCTCCCTCTTTTTCTCTCCTTGCTCTCTTTGCTCTGCCTCGATCTCGTCTTTCTCCAGCAGCTTGTTAGCAGGTGTTGACTTGGCTCGGCTCCATTGAAGCCAGAGTGTTAAGTGCTTGGCCCCATGGCCCCATTTCCACTTGCTGGTTAGTTAGTGCTTAGCACCGCAACTGTGTCTGTGTCTGTGTGTGTGCGTGTGTGTGTGTGTGTGTGTGTGTGTGTGTCTGTGTGTGTGTGTGTCTGTGTGAGTCTGTGCGTCTATGTGCGTCTATCTGTGTCTGTGTGAGTCTGTGTGTGTGTGTGTGTGTGTGTGTGTGTGTGTGTGTGTCTGTGTGTGTGTGTGTCTGTGCGTCTATGTGCGTCTATCTGTGTCTGTGTGAGTCTGTGTGTGTGTGTGTGCGTCTATGTGCGTCTATGTGTGTCTGTGTGTGTGTGTGTGTGTGTGTGTGTGTCTGTGTGTGTATGTGTGTGTGTGTCTGTGTGTGTGTGTGTGTGTGTGTGTGTGTGTGTGTGTGTGTGTGTGTGTGTGTGTGTGTGTGTGTGTGTGTGTGTATGTGTGTGGGTGGCAGTGTTTGCATTTTCTCCTTAACGGTTTGACGGTGTTACATACCAACTTGAATTTAATTGAAATTCGCATCAATTTACGAAAGAAAAGCGCTTTTACATGTTTGTGCTTTGAGATGCCCTGTAGATTTGACAAGGTTTAGACAGTCAACAGAGAAGTGAAACACAGTCGTACCCAAAACATTGACATTGTTTTAAAGGCATAAAACTAATCAGTAACAAGTTTTCAAAATCAGTTAATTGTACCATAACAAAGTATACCAGCAATGTGAGAAGGAAGGTGGTGAAACGGAATGGTTTGCAGCAGCTGAGAACATGACATCATTACATTTAGTTTGCACATTTCATATCCTTAATAGCTCCATTTAAATGTCTGAACCAAAGCTAGACTCAGTCTGCCTGGCAGCAGGTGAGGCTTAACCCTCACTTTTGCGTTAATTAACTAGATTTGTTGGGTTTCATCTTCAAAAAGTGTACTGTAGTGAAACCATGATTGTTTGCCAAATGACTCAATTAGACAATTAAAGTAACATAGACTCTATACATTGGCAATTTTAATTGTGTGCGTCTAATCTCACAACCAATACTCGATGATTTTATCCTGCTGTGTTGCCATAGTTGTGTTTTCAAAGTGGGTAACAATAGTGATTACATTAGTTATCAAAAGAAAATCAAAGAGAATGTTCTAATCGTGTGTCAGTTCAGAAATGCAGTATTTTTGTGGAGATGGACTGCTGTTCCGTCTTTCTGTGAGTGTGAACCCAAGAAATGCCTGAGGCATAGACGCTTTTTTATTCATTTTGTTTTGTCTGAATTTATGTCAAAAATGTGTATCTTCTCCGCCCTCTCTGTCTCTCCAGGTGGCTACAGATAAAGACAACGGGATTCTGCTGTACAAGGAGGACCACGACCCTCTGGCTCTGGAGCTGTACCAGGGACACATACGACTCATCTACGACATCGCCACCTACCCCCCCACCACCGTGTATAGGTACAGACACTCAGACAAAAGCACTCTCTCACTTTCTGAATGAGTTGCTTTATTATGTTCTAGTTTAAACACAGTTTAGGTTTTTAAATCCCACACAATTACTCTTGTAACTTATTTATATACACAATCATATTACTTTGCTTTGAATAATACATGCACATCCATTTAGAGTTACGCTTTTTTTATTAAAAGAAAGCTATATTTCGCAATAAATTCAGATTATACAGGGGTTCAAGTTAGATTAAGTGCATTTAGGAAATAACACATTCTCTCGGAAACATTGAAATTACCTTTTTGTATACACTGAATGAATCGACTGTACTTTATGACTTTTACAAAATTCAAGTGTTACAGACGTTCAAAGTAGTGCAAGGAGACTTATCCATAAAGTGCACACATACACACACACACATTCACCAACAACTAAAGGTTTCAAGGATCTGAGGTTTTCATTTACAGTAGTTGAAACACCTTTAAGTAGGTGCTGATCTGGCCATGGGCACACAAATCCACCAGCATAGTCTTTCTTACACACACACACACACACACACACGGTAGCAGATACATCTATGAGCGCTTCCCTCTCGAAACAAACATGAACTCAGAAAGAATCCTTTCCAATCCTGACTAGACGTTCATGTCCCTGAGTGAAAGCCTCCAATTAAAACTTCAAACACTGGAAACAAAAAGCTCATTCAGTGTGTGTAGCACCTTGGATATTATATGATAAACCACATTCACAGTGTCACAGGTGGAGACACACGGAGGTGGGCTAAAGAAACAGTGATGGTAATCCAGGAAAAGACCAGGATAATGTTTTCAGTCGTTTCATGCAGCAGAAACCATTTAGGGTTTTTACGAAACATATGCAGATGTATTACAGCATGCGGCAATGCATACAAACACAAAGAAACCACATGTGCAAAAAATCACCCGATATGTTCCCATGATTTTAATTCAAAGTGAGTGATGGGGGCAACGTTTTCTTTTAAATTGGTCCAGCACTGAGGGATAACGCTGCAGACGGCTGCAATGTAATCGCTCGGGGCAATT